>NC_134483.1:466246160-466604910 GCF_040206685.1 Ascaphus truei | reverse complement strand
ACGTTTGATTAGAAACATGAACATTCACAAAGAAATGGTGAAAAATATGTGGGTAAAACCATTCACAGAACTTTTGCAAATGTCTACATTTTTGGAAAAACTGCAAAAACGTTTCCCAAATTGAACTGCAGGATATTTGCCCAAGTATAAAAGGCTGCAGGACATTTGCCCAAGTATAAAAGGCTGCAGGACATTTGCCCAAGTATAAAAGGCTGCAGGACATTTGCCCAAGTATAAAAGGCTGCAGGACATTTGCCCAGAACTGCAGGACATTTGCCCAGAACTGCAGGACATTTGCCCAAGTATGTAACTGCAGTGAATTATCTTTGCTCACGCATAGAAAGCCAGGCCTGGGATGGGTACACCCTTAAACAACTAATACAGGTTTAAGCTTTTTAATTATCCCAGGTTGCACCGATAATACAGTATTTTCTTATAACCTGCCATATTAACAGTAATCCATTTTGCAATGCAGCAGATGTTGTAACATATCTAAACTTTGCTATGCCTTTCCCTATGGCATCAAATGGTTAAAGTAATCTCACTGACCTTAAACTTCCCTTTCTATATATTGTCATATTTTCCAATGTATGGAATTTGTAATATAGCTGAACGTCTTTCAGATGACTGGATAACAAAACATTTGAGCAGTACCATGTCAGCAGATTTGGTGCAGAGAGGGAACAGTTCATACCCAACATATTACAATGATTATAGAAAGCATTTACAAGGCTTAACTCAACTCATGGAAAAAATTATGAAATATACATATAAATCCAAAATGTTACAGGAAACCCAAATCAACTTTATTCTGCACTGCAGCTCACGTTGTCATGCCACAAGTATGATAAATAGTGTTCTTAGCCCTTACTTGTGACATTTAATTCATGAATTGCTGTACTTTGCTGACGAAATATATTTCTGTGCTGACATGTTCAATTCAATGGGAACCAGACCCCGTGGATAAAAGGACCCTGACATTGCTTTTATTTGGCATTGCTCTCTTTCTGTGGGGTACATAAGGGGTTATAGTCTACCTACGGAGGCAACATACACATACACGTGACCCATCTCTACATATAGTAGATCAGGCAGTTCCATGGCTTCTACTGTCTCCGCCATGTTTCTCCATTTGCCAATTGTATGTTTTCCTGGTATTAATTACATGGATTGGAATTAGTGGTGGTGATGACTAAGCAAAGATTAATGATACATCCAGCGGGATGGTTGAAAGTAACTACAGCTGCCAGGAAAATAAATGAACAATGAAGTTTCTCCATTTTAGCGTAACAGTATTAAAAGTATTAAAGTTCCCCAAACTTGCTGCTGCTGTATATAAAGAAAGTAGGGCATCATTTTTTTTAAAGTCATCTAAAGATGATTTAGAAAGTTGTGAGTGTTCTGGCATTACTGCAGAATGTGATGATTACAGAGATTACAGACGGTAACAGGAACATATTAGCTGCAGTGGTTGAGTTTCAACAGTGTTGGGTAAAACACTAGTTATCTTGATTTCCAACCTTACAGTTTCAATTCATTACAGGACAAAATGGCTGTTTAATGCATGCACACTATCTCTGGATCCCCTAAGTCCTCTTCCAGGGTGATGCTGAGCAGGCGCGCGCTTGCACTGGCCACGATGAAACACGTTGCTGCAACGTGTGTGGCCAGCGTAAGCGAGCGCCTGCGCATGCACGGCGCGTAGCTGCTTGAAGAGGCAAATAAATTTGATTATGTCGCGTCATGTGAGCGGTTCGCCCAATGAGGCCATAAATCGCCTGGCCCAGCAGAGCGCGTGACATCACCGCACACAAGCGCCAGCGCGCTCGCTCCCTGCCTGGCCGCAGCCTTAAGGCTCTAAGCAGCAACAAGAGTAAAGTCCTGGTGATGTTCCTTCTACCTTTTTTCCCCCATCAGGGTAAAAAATAGTTTGTACGTTACCACATAATATTTACCTTTAATATCATATCTCCTGGAAGTAACCTCCCATCTCGAGCAATGACCCCATCTCGATAGATATGTTGTATGATGATGTGGATCAAAGGGGTCTCATTGCCACCCACTACCCTAATACCGAGGCCTTGACTGGGCCCAGAGCGATTGATTCTAATGCAGGTAATCTCTCCGTCAGGAATAAGGTGATATAATCTGGGCAGCACTATAATGAAATATAAACAAAGCAATAGTTTAGTATCCGTCACTGTCTTGTAACCGGGACACAATAAGGGAGCAGTGGTTAAAGGAAATAGTAGGTAGATCTTTGCTGTAAACTATTATTAGCCACTATTCCCCATGGTGTGGTTCCTTTTTGTCTATTATAATCATTCTTGAATTCTGCTTGGACTTTTAACTAATGCTCATCCTGTATGTAGTGTTAGCATCATGTATCCAGGTACTCTGTACCTTTGTTTCACAGTTTGCTAAAGCTTATTATTTAGGGAGTGTCCATTGGAAGGTTTCAGAAAGAGTTAAGTTAAACATTATGGGAAGTATAAAATTTAGCATTTTTTTAAATTGTTTTTCGCAAACCAGAAACACTCTGCTTTCTCTGAGTTACCTTAAACCCTGCTGGCTAATATTCTGCACAATATTGGTTCAACTGTAATCATAAAGGGAAAGAAATTGTCAAAGCTAATTTGCTTTTGCGTTATTCATTGACCTTTAACTCACCAAAGGGGATTCTTGTTATTATTACATATACAGCCCTGCTCAGAATCATGTGTGTTTCAAATGTGTTATGCTCAGTGATACTTGGGTGACTGACATGGGCTATGTGTACATTAATATTCAATTCTGGAGACTTGCTTTCATTAATGTGTTATACGGGCCACATACACATTCAGGATTCTTGGTTGAGTTCTTGCCTTGACCTGTTATATTTTTGATCTTCAGTTAGTAACTATATCTTGCTGTGTGTTATCTTGCCCGCCTGTATTTGGATACTAAGAATACTGTCATTTATACAGTGAAGCAGAGCATCAGAAATGGGCCACTTGGTCCCATGTTATCAGCACACAGAGGATTAAACAATATGCACTGTTTCTACTTACAGTTTGCATTTTTGTACATTTACCCAACTTAAATTCAGGAGAAGGAACCAACGTACACATTCTCAACATCCTTGTTCTCTCTTATTTGACAATTCTGAAAACTCCTCCAATCCTGCCCTTCCCAGAATGCTTCGGAAATAAGTCAATGTACTGTATGTAACTTTGGGCATTTGATATCTATTATTGTGCCACAATGAGACATCCAAATAGGAATGCAGCCAAACATCTACACGTCAGGTATTGTGCACAAACAAATCTTGTCATAAGACAGTGGAGCACAGTGGACGTTTGGCCATATGCAATGTTTGTTCTGTGTCATTTGTGAATAAAATACGTAGGTGGCATTACATGTGAAGGTACAGATGTAGCCAACGATATTGCAACCGCTGGTACGCTGCAGCACGACATGCCATACGCAACACACCAGCGGGATAGGCAGCCATTGTTTTGAATCATACTTGTGTAAAAATGGGACGGGGCTACTACGCTATTTCACCTGCGGCAGAGCGCTAACAGGTGCAATAACATTGGCTACATCTGTACCAAGGGGCACACTCAAAAGGTATATGATGCAGTTAAAGGAGCAATCCAAGCACTTTTTGTTTTAACATTTTGTAAAACAATCTTTGCACAGGATGGCAGCGGGGGGTCTCTGGAGCTGAGCCCTATACATTTCAGCTCCAAGGACCTCCTGCTTCCCGAGTTACTTACCTCTGTAATAGGTGCCGGTAGCCGCTTCAGCTGAACTACCCGGGCTTTAAGGTTTAACGCTCCCGTGTCACGCGTGCCAATAGGAAGATGAACCTGATCATGTCACAGCTTCCTATTGGTCCGCAGGGCGCGGGAGCTTAGAAAAGCAGCCATTATGTGATCCCTGCTAGCCGAGCAGAGTGGCTTCCGGCACCTACTACGGAGGTTAGTATCTCTGAAAGCAGGGGGTCCCCGGAGCGGAAATTATTGGGGTTCAGCTCCGGAGGCGCCCTGCTTCCATCCTGTGTAATTTTTTAATTTTAATATTATTTTTTTTGTAATTGCTTGGATTGCCTCTGTAAATGAAACTAAATTACCGCCTGTACAAAAGACAGAAGACCAATTAATTCTCTATAAGGCACATTTATTCTGTTTTTATAAAAATCTGGTCTTCATTATAATTAATCAAAGCAATATTTCTTGTGGGTTGCACCGAATTAGAAATACTGTAGGTTATTCTCTCTGAAAATGTAACACATCAGCCCCATGGTACATACAATATTCTAACTTCTCTCCTCTTTGCATTTCCCCATTTCCATTCAAACTGTAAGCTCCTTTATGCAGGAACCGCAAGACCCAACCTATAGTACTGGAGCGTAACTATTTCAATATATTTAGCAGGTTATATTTTCACAGTCTCTTGCAACCTCACTTTACCGCTCTGCAGTGTGTGTGTGTGTGGACTAATAACGACTAATAATCAGAACACCAATAATAATGAGGGCCCTCTCAATAAAACGGCACATACTGACAAGCAAATTAAAAAGTCTGATATCAACATTGAAATGATTTGGAGTGTTACAAAAATGACTCTCCCGTTGTGCAGTATAAATACAGCATCAACTTTGTGAACATAAGGTAAAGGAATATTTAACCAGATTATAAGGTAAAATGAGTAAACTTGTCAAGCTTTATCCACGACCTTGTGTCAAACGCAAGGATTTTCTTTAACATATTGTATCCTAATTGACGCCACTATCTCCTCTAGGAGAAGTTTGATGCACTCAGCGTGTTTGTAATAACGTGTACCATATAGCGTTGTACAGTAGCATGACTACCCGTGTAACACAGTCTCCTATTTCTTTATTTCGCTTTGGTGGACTTGGTAAGATGCAGTTGTACTTCAGACTGTTGCTTGCCGCAGGGCTCAGTATTGAGTCTTATCTGGCAACGTGGCGTGCGTCAACCACACGGATTTCAATCAACTGTAAAGCAAAACTGGCCTCCCACACAATATGTGCTGCAATTGGGACCTTTCAGTAGACCATACTGTGGAAAAATGCGTAACAATCAGCACAGGAGACTTTGCCACCATTTTCTTAAACTCTACTGCTACCAGAGGAAGCTTCAACCAATTACCAAGCAGAGCTTTCTGACACCGAATTGTTTGTAAGGCTATACACTCATCTCCCAGCCCATCCAGGTGGTGGGAGTGGCTCACACCTGTCCTGTACATATGAAACGCGATACAAAAAAAAAGAACAAACCAGGACTGTCTTCTGTGACGTTAGCATTTTGTAGGCTCCCTCTTTCTCGGTCAGCAGAATGGACAACAGCACTGCCAATCTTTGTTCTTCGGAGAACACTGAATGCTCTGTTCAGTTTTTTAAATGACATGCTCCTCACGGAAGAACGTTCAAAGTTGCGAGCTGCAAAAGAAATACAATTGTAATATAAATGGGGCAGTGGCTCTCACAATCTTTTATTTATTTTACATGGTGACAACTCTAGTGCAGCCAATCATTGAAATAATTAGAATATCTATACTCCTTGCGAGGCATTGTGTCCTTTCTTTTTTGCTTAAAAGGTCAATTAAAAAGAAAATATTCCGTATATAAACCTTGTAAAAGGAATTGGCTTCCTTAAAACAAATGTCACCCTCCTCAAAGCTTAAAATGCCATGCATTTGTTTACATTGGAAATTAAGAAAATAGTTGTTTTCCGTGGAGAGCCTTAAAAAGCAGAACGCATCTCAATAGGGCTACTGGAACCAGATTATGCAAACCGCTATTCTCTCTGCTGGGCTCACTCACTAAACATAGTACTAGCAAACAAGAAAGTGCATCCTATTGAAAATAATTGGTGCAATAGTAAATAGGCCCCTTAGTGTCATTTATCTAAGGAGCATAGATGGTAGCAAAACATTTTGGGGGACTAGCTCGTTCATCAGGCATTTACAGCACCTGACAAAGGAGTTAGTCCCCGGAAATGGTGGGCTATCTACTGTATGCCCTGCAAATCTACGACTCTAAGGCTGGGATTCACTAAGATCCAATTAGGATCTTGCGTTAACTGCAGTTGACTTGAATGCTGTATTAGAAGTATGCTTATGAAGAGAATAGCTGTGACACATTAGTAGCTAAGGTATTCCCTCTACCGCATGGTTGGCGCAGCTCCTATGGCTCAATTTGGCTGTCTAAGTGTGCTCATATACCTGCATCGTGTGTAATTGAAGTATATTATGCAGGGAGGATGGGTCTGTATTATGGGACCTAAACTTAATGTTTCTATTATGACACTTTTATAGAAATTATTGAGAATTCTTTATTTTTCCTCCAAAGTTAGTCATATTGAATATGTAATGCAATGGGAGGCTGTGGAAGTGTAAGAGGGGCTGCAATTCACACTTGAAGAACAAACGTAATTGGGTTTGAAAGCTCAATACACTTTAATTTAATCTACCAGCTACTCTTATGTAGGTCCTCCAAAATGTATCTCCATTACACATGAAAAACGTGTATATCCGATAATAACAATATCATCATCTTCTAGGGTTATCTCCCTGTCCATTTTCCACTTGGACATCAGTGAAGCCCTAATGTACTGTAACATACCAGAAGCCTTTGTACAGGGAATGACTGTTTATCTAAACGGAATGATCACACTTTTTCCATATGCTTATTCTCTGGCAAAAACACATATTTCATCAACTCCAATAGATGTTTAGTTGCTCTTGTCATGACCCCATATGATATTATGAACTGCTAGCATAATGTAGAAAATCACTAACACTGCTCTTCCTTTGTTAGAGAGAACGTCACCAGCCAACAACTGGATAAGTCAGAAATCTTTATATTGATGAGTGGAGTTGGAGACTTTTTCCAATAAAGATGGTGTTACTCCTAAAAGTGCAACCCTGCTGAATGTATTGTGATTAAAAAAAAACATGTTTTGATAAAGGAGACTTTTGTTCTGCATCTGGAAATGCAACCACAAAATGAAGACTCTGGATAAAAGGTGGGCTTACGTACAGTGTTAGAGCAGGTTGAAATAAAATGCAGAATAGGTGACAATAGATATTTATGTGCTTGGCCTGTACATTCAAGCAGTCTCCGAATCGAAGAGAATCTGTTTTATTTACCCCAATTCAGATCGATTTACTACTGTAAGTAATTTCAGAAAAAAAAGTGTAGTTTGCGGATGACTGATTTGTGACATTATTCTGTTTTTTATAGGCATTGACGTTTACGTTGTCTGGCATGTGAGCCCAGCTATATATAGCTAGATATAGGAGTTGGGTGACCCATTATATTGTCTCTGATGTTTGCACTGTTGCTCGTGTTTAACATTATTTTCAACTAAATGTGGCATGGAAGTGTCAGCAATGCCTTACTTCTGTTCCTGTGAATTCTACGGGGTTCTTCAGAACTGCTTCCCAAATGGCTGTCTCCTGTGGTGGGACTACATGCAGGGTTCTCTTGGCTTGATTCCTCTGTCACTAAGGCCACAGCTGCTGATGGTAGTTCAGGTGAGACAGCTGCTACTGTTACATCTAATGAGGAGCTGCAGTCTGCGGAGCCGTCCTGTGAACGCCTCTTACGCTCCTTGGTAAGTCCATAATGTGATGCTCCTTTACACCTAGGAGAAAGTTATAGCAGCATGTTATCTATTACACTAATGAGCTCATTTTTAATCACCCGCACACATATATACAGATACAATTCATATGAAGTTCCGAGTAAGAGGCAAGCAAAGCGGCCCTTAAAAAAAATATATATATTTTTGCTTTAATATGTGCAGCCTTTAATTACGTTTATTGAAAACTAATTACCTAAGCTGCCAATTAATCGATCAGCAAAGATCCTGCATCCCAGGGTTCCCTAAATGACTTCCTTTCCGTTTCAAGCAATCCTTCAGCCAGTGTAACTCAACAGCTACAATGTATCCTAATTTTACTAATGTAACATTATCTATTTGCAGCCCAAACTGCTGGGATTATTGGCAATGAATGATCACAAACAGGAAATTGTTGCAAAAATCTTGCACTGTTGGGGAGGTCTGCTAAACCTGCTATAGGAAACAAAGGATTCTCATCGTATTAAAACTCATTAAAAATGTAATTAAGAGCTGAATATATATATATATGTATTTCTTCAGCTCTTAATGCCATTTTTTAATATAATGTGCATCCTTTGTTTTCTATAGCAGGTTTAGTACAATTCCTCAGCAGTGCAAGATTTTATATACACACACACACACACACACACACACACACACACACACACACACACACACACACACACACACACACACACACACACACACACACACACACACACACACACACACACACACACACACACACACACACACACACACACACACACACACACACACACCTTTATATAAGTTATGGTGGGGGAAAAAGGCGACAAAAAGCTTCCACTGTATAGCATATAAAAAGATCACTTGTGAGCACATTCACATGTCTTAGACAAGTCTGCAACCCCACCTTTCACCATTATCACCTAGCATACAGTGCTTCCACTGCAGCAAGGGATTCTGGGAAATGTCATGCAAATGAGCACACAGTGTCGAAAATTGCAGAGCCAGTACAACCAGCCTCACACTGATGAGCCCCAAAAGGTCGAAACAGCTGTCTGAGAGTGGTTTCACTGGCTTTGCATCTAATCCCATGCTGTGCTTAAAAGCTAATGAATAGGTGGATAGATATAGGTGCTGCCGCTCCAAGGAAAAACCAGGGAAACTCACCAGAAAATGAAGGTAAAATTAATTTATTGGACTACATAAAAAAAACACGAACAAAACAAAATTGGCTCCTCCTCAATGGCAATTGATTATTTTCTTTCTCTGTTTACTTTTAGGTCTGGTACTTTTAGCGGTGTATTTTTTAGTTCATTACCCTGTATCTAAATTTTTTGAATGCCAATGCACTACAGCAGGGGTGCGCAAACTCTTCTCCCTGCGCCCCGCTGCCTGCTCTCAACCCCTGCTCGTGCCCTCCCGTGCTCTCACCCCCTGCTCGGCTCCGGGGTCACATGATACCGTGGGGTCATGTAAAGGGTAACATGTACAGTAATCAGATAATGGATATTCACTACTGCAGTTCCTATATCAGATACAACACGTTAGATACATGGAAAATTAAATTGAAGAAGTCCCAAAAGAAAGGGCAAAGCTATCCATATAAAAGGTGCACACTAAATAATAATAATGTAGTTGAAAGGTGAATGAGTTAATTTAAAAATTAGCTTTTAATAAATGTACTCATAAAATACATGCTCTTATACAAAAAGTAATTAACAGATAGAGAAAAATAATTAATATATTTCACATATAGAATCAGACATCTGATATAACACAACGTTGAGGGTGTTTGAGTTTAAAAGACAGACTACAGCTTTTTATTTAGTAGAGACTGACCGGGGGAGCACAGTTGACAGAGTATATGAAGTATATTGATACTAGCAGATTCTGGTATCTATCATTTAGCTACATACTAATCAATATACTTGATATACTCTGTCAACTGTGCTCCCCCGGTCAGTCTCTACTAAATAAAAAGCTGTAGTCTGTCTTTAACACTCAAACACCCTCAACGTTGTGTTATATCAGATGTCTGATTCTATATGTGAAATATATTATTTTTCTCCGTGTTAATTACTTTATGTATGAGCATGTATTATACAAGTACACTTATTAAAAGCAACTTTTTCATTAACTAATGTATATTTCAACTACTATATTATTATTTCGTGTGCACCTTTATATGGTTATCTTTGCCCTTTGTTTGGGGACTTTTTCAATGTTCCCCTATCCTAGGTAAAAGGGAATCCAACGCTCTACGGATTTGATCAAACTAATTTATTGCGCCACACAACATTTCGACGTAAATAGGTCTCCCAAGTGATGCCTAGGCACTTGGGAAAGACCTTTTTAGGCTGAAACGTTGTGTGGCGCAATAAATTAGTTTGATAAAATCCGTTCAGCGTTGGGTTCCCTTTTCCCTGCGTATTGCCTTGGAATATTTTTGACAGGTACTCCTTGAACCAGCAGCACCGGTAAACTGTATGTATTTCATTTTTAAAAATGGTGTGCAGCATATCCCTTTGTTTACCCCTATCCTAGGTAGCACCTTTCTGTATTTTTGATACTAACTGTATAGATTACTACTCGTGGGCAAGGTTTCCCTCTTTTGTTCACTACATAAAAGATTAGCTGCAGTTTAGATCTTGTTCTCTCAATTGTATTAAAGTGAGAAATGGACACAAACAGTGAGGGAGATTGACACACTTCATTAACTAATCCCATTTCTCTGAATAACCCCACTCCATATTGGTCACGGACACAGTCGGGAAAGGACGTATTAGACAGGTTATTGTTTAATTGTAATGTTATTTGGCATGTGGGCAGCTACTGATATATATTGCAATCCTTTTAAATAAAGGGCACACAGACCTTTTGATGTAATTGAAAGAAAATAAGGCAAGAAAGTACATGAAAAAACATGGCAGAACAAAGGGATAAATTCTTTCATCACACCAATAGTGACTTGGATCTTCTATCCTTGAATCCAACTGTGCATGACCCATACCACAAAGTAACTGCCACGTGTGTGTCTGTATTGGTGAGCACGTGTGGAATAGTTTTTGTACTGACAACACCAGAACCCAGATAAATGGTATAAAGATGACTGTCTTTGGAATTGATATCATATCTATACAGCAATAGAGATGCCAACAAGTGTTAAAAGTAACAGGAGCAGTGAGAAATCCATGGACTCCAGTTGCAAACGGCGTATGCTCATGGGTATGATCAGGCCTGTTACAGTATAAAACGAATGGAACATTCATCACAAAGGAAAAGATTCTTCAGAAGAAATCCTCCTCCTCCTAACAGATCTTTAATAACACACAGGCCTTAACTGTCAAATGATTGATTATACATATTCAAAAGGAGCTTTTTCACAGCAAACACATGCTCACCAGTTGCAAGCTATCAAAGCCACAACCATTACCCTTCAATTCAGAACATATTGTTTTTTCACATTTCAGACTTATGGCAAAGTTTACCACAGAAACGCTTGGCTTGCCTTCTTCCAGTGATCAGGTCTGAAGACATTGGACAGCTGCTTCTAGCACCTCTTAAGACTGCTTGATACCAGTTATTATTAATACTGCTTTCATTTATTTATAAGACAGTAATATGTTCTGCACATGAAAGATATATCATGCAAATGACAAGGCCACATAATAGCAAACGGTCACATACAAATCCAGGTAACGAGATCCCTGTATTACCGCTTTTGTAATCATAACTGAATGACTTTGTTCATGGTTTATGTTTCATTCGTCTTTAACGTTTTGGAAATGACTTGTGATGCTGTTCTATTTCGTGCTGGGGGGCACATAGCAAAGTATTTCCCAGCCTCCCTTTCTTGGAGCTTAGGTAGATTTTGAGGTTTCAAAAATATCATGAAATATTCAAAAACAATGTATGCGTTCTTTGAACTGTCACCACAATGTAGGAAATCCGGGATTACGAAGGCCACTATAAAAGGCCATTAATTTGAGTGTCTAATGTTTGATTAAAGCAGCAATCTGCTCTGGCTGTTTCTTTTGAGGGGGGAAGGGACAGAATTTTAACCTGAACCCTTGAGTCAATGCCTAGTCCCACAATATCCGGTGGTCCCTCGGTTCCAAGGATATTACTCCTTCAGTTTGTGAGGCAAAAATATTTCCTCCCGGACAGAATATATATATATATATGGCTGCCAGTCACAAACAGGAAGCTGCTTTCTATTGAGGATAGAGCATGATAAATGTATGTGTGTGTCTATATATATAGACATATATATATATATATATATTCATATATAGACACACACAAACATTTATCATGCTCTATCCTCATTAGAAAGCAGCTTCCTGTTTGTGACTGGCAGCCACGGTCAGAGTTTTGTAATTTTGTGTGTGTTAAATACAGACAATAAATTATCAAAAAACAGATTACTTGGGTTCAACAAAGACCTTCAACTTTGGAAAGGCAGATTTTAATAAACTGAGGTCTAATCTAGTAGTAATACAATGGGATGATGTTTTTGCAGGGAAAAATGTAGAAGATAAATGGGCAGTCTTTAAAACATTGTTAGAAAAGCACACTTATCAGTGTATACCCTTGGGTAATAAGTATAAAAGAAATAAGTCAAAACCAATGTGGCTAAATAAACAGGTAGGGGAGGAAATGGACAAGAAGAGGAAGGTGTTTAGATTCTTTAAGTCAGAAGGGACAGAGACATCGTATCAGAATTATAAGGAATGTAACAAAAATTGCAAAAGGGCAATCAAATTAGCAAAAATGGATAATGAAAAAAGGATTGCAATAGAAAGTAAGGTCAACCCTAAAAAAAGTTTAAGTACCTTAATAACAAAAAAATGAGAAAAGAGAATATAGTACCCTTTCAATGTGAGATGGGTAGGCAGATTATTGGAGATAAGGAAAAAGCTGAGGTATTAAACAAATTCTTTGCCTCTGTGTTTACCAGGGAAGAATCAAGTTCAATAGTAGTGCCGCAGGAGGAAGCCACAACCTCCATATTAATGAACAATTGGTTAACTGAGGAAGAAGTTCATAAGCGACTTGAAAAAATTAAAGTTAATAAGGCACCTGGCCCCAATGGCATACATCCAAGAGTTCTCAAGGAGTTAAGGTTAGTAATAGCAAAACTATTATATTTAATATTCAAGGACTCCATTTCCACAGGCTCAGTACCACAAGATTGGCGTAAAGCAGATGTGGTGCCTATATTTAAAAAGGGAGCCTGATCACAACCGGAAAATTACAGACCTGTAAGCCTGACTTCAATAGTAGGGAAACTACTTGAAGGTTTAATACGGGATAATATTCAGGAATACCTAATGGAAAATAAAATTATTTGTAATAGTCAACATGGATTTATGAAGGATAGATCTTGCCAAACTAACCTTATTTGTTTCTTTGAGGAGGTAAGTAGGAATCTAGACCAGGGTAATGCCGTTGATGTGGTCTACTTAGATTTTGCAAAGGCTTTTGATACGATTTCACACAAGAGGTTGGTGTACAAAATAAAGAAAGTTGGACTCAGTAATTATATATGCACCTGGATTGAAAACTGGTTAAAGGACAGACAACAGAGGGTTGTCATAAATGGAACTTTTTCAGGTTGGGCTAAAGTCGTGAGTGGAGTACCTCAGGGATCGGTACTGGGACCCCTGCTTTTTAACTTGTTTATTAATGACCTTGAGATGGGATCGAGAGCAAAGTCTCCATCTTTGCTGATGATACTAAATTGTGTAAGGTAATAGAATCAGAGCAGGATGTAATTTCTCTTCAGAAGGACTTGGAGAGACTGGAAACGTGGGCAGGTAAATGGCAGATGAGGTTTAATACAGATAAATGTAAGGTTATGCATTTGGGATACAAGAATAAAAAGGCGACTTACAAATTAAATGGAGATATATTGGGGGAATCCTTGATGGAGAAGGATTTAGGAGTGCTTGTAGACAGCAGGCTTAGCAATAGTGCCCAATTTCATGCAGTAGCTGCAAAGGCAAACAAGATGTTATCTTGCATCAAACGGGCAATGGATGGAAGGGAAGTAAACATAATTATGCCCCTTTACAAAGCATTAGTAAGACCACACCTTGAATATGGAGTACAATTTTGGGCACCAATCCAAAGAAAAGATATTATGGAACAAGAGAGAGTGCAGAGAAGAGCCACCAAATTAATAAAGGGGATGGACATTCTAACTTATGAGGAGAGGCTAGCTAAATTAGATTTATTTACATTAGAAAAGAGGCGTCTAAGAGGGGATATGATAACTATATACAAATATATTCGGGGACAATACAAGGAGCTTTCAAAAGAACTATTCATCCCACGGCCAGTACAAAGGACTCGGGCCATCCTTTAAGGTTGGAGGAAAGGAAATTTCACCAGCAACAAAGGAAAGGGTTCTTTACAGTAAGGGCAGTTAAAATGTGGAATTCATTACCCATGGAGACTGTGATGGCAGATACAATAGATTTGTTCAAAAAAAGGTTGGACATCTTTTTAGATGGGAAAGGTATACAGGGATATACCAAATAAGTATACATGGGAAGGATGTTGATCCAGGGATTAATCCGATTGCCAATTCTTGGAGTCAGGAAGGAATTAATTTTTCCCCTTAATGGGTTTTTTGTTTGGCTTCCTCTGGATCAATAAGTATAGATATATGATAAAGTATCTGTTGTCTAAATTTAGCATAGGTTGAACTTGATGGATGGAAGTCTTTTTTCAACCTCATCTACTATGTAACTATGTAACTATGTAATAACGTACACATGCATATTGTACATACAAATGAGAAGTACATATTCATTGCCTTCCCATTGCCTCAATCCCCCATGAAAGAAGGGCAATATATGTTTTGACATACAGATGTAGCTGGCGTTGTTGCAGCAGTTGGCGTGTGCAATACCCAACCCTTTTTTGCACACGGCTAATGACTTGACTATGGTGTGTCTCCCATTGCAACACGCCAGCGGGAGCATGAACGGCTGCGACATCTGAATAAGACCTGGGCATCTGAATACGTGAACTTCCTGTAATGCACATTATGCTTTGGCATGTCAAGCAAATCCATTTATTATTTGAGAAGGTTTGTGCCCTACAACTGTTTATAAACTATGTATGTCCTCCCTTCCCAGATGTGTTGTCCCAGAGGCCATTGCAACTACTAGAACTCTGCCTCACAAAGATGGTTATTCACATAAACGTAGCCTTTTCATCTCCCATCCTATTGTTCTGCTTGTCACTCATGTACATTGATTGAAAGCCTTCAGGGATAGAAAGCCTCTGGGAGCACATGCCACACAACCACACAATAGAAAATGCATGCATTATTCTTAGGCTTTTTATTCAGGGAAACTGCGGAAAGCTTTACTAGTGGCAGGATACGTACATGATCTGTAATGACAACTACGCTGTAATTACTTTGTCAGAAGTACCAGATGACTGTAATGACATTAACACACAAAATGTTACTTTACAATGACATTTGTTTTCTGAATCTCAGATCAGTGTGTTTTTATCGAGTTACGCCATAGAACCACCACGTCTTTGCAAAAAGTCATGGCTCCAAAATGTGTAGCAGGCACTTCCACCAACGAGGGAAATACATTGCGGGAGATCTGCACATCGACAATTTCTTGGCTGTCACATCAAGATTTTGAGTTGTGTAAGAAAATAAACATTTCTCCCAATTTGTTGCTTTTGCCAAGTCCTTTTAACTTCTGTTTTTTTGCACATACAAATCTTTCTGGCAGTTTTTCTTTTTAACTTTTGCATCTGGGTATCTGCGAGGGAGGAATCTTTTCTCTGCAAACTTCTGTTTTCCTGACACCAGAATTGTCAAGTACACATCACAGTAGTTCCCTGCTTGTTGTCTTTGTCTCCAGACATACTCTTTTTCCCAGGACATCAGCAAAATTATTACTGTTTATATTGATGTAGGCGGCTAGAGAACAGCTTCTGTGGGATTGTTTTCTCACAGGGAATAATACCCAACGGTACATTTTGCTGACAAGGACTTATGTGGTTTTCTAGGGGAAGAGGGCAAATGTTGGATCAAGAGATAAAATATAATCCCTACTTTATAGCAACTTGAAAAGGTGAAATGAGGGTCACGATTCCTACATTTTTAATTCACATCTAAAAGCAGCAAAATGTGAAATCTTATGTTTTTTTGTTTTTTTAAATAAATCAGTTCTGTAGTATTAGATAAAACTGCATTAAAAAAAATATTAATCAACTCTTAATGCTATTTTTAATGAGTTTGAAAGCATCTTTTGATTTCTATAGCAGATTTTAACACACCTACCAAGCAGTGCAAAGAATTTGCAACACTTTCCTGTTTGTGATAATTTGTTGTCAATATTCCCAGCAGTTTGTGCTGTAAACTGTATCAATAGATAATGCTACCTTGGTAATATCAGGATACATTGTAGCTGCTGAGTTACACTGATTGAAGCAGCCATTATATTAGTCACAGAATTAGGATTTTTACAGATTTATAACAGGAGCACCAAACGATTGCCAGCTTAGGTAAGAATGTACAATTATACATTGTCACATGCTTTACATATACAAATAAGAAAAAAAGAGGGGGAATGTAGTACAATATTGCTACTTTAAGACATAATCCTTTTGAGGCGCTATGCTTCCAAAACACAAAAAAATTAAGCAGTCTTAAAATATCCAGCATGCTGTTTTTTTTAATGTTAATAGAATTAGATCCAGAGCACTACAGATTTTGTAATCAAAAATGAATTTATTTAGCCTCAACATTGACGAACAAAGGCCGTGTGACTTGATAAAGACCACGTTTGTTCATCGAAACGTTGTGAGGCTAAATAAATTCATTTTTTGATGACAAAATCCCTAGTGCTCTGGATCTTATTCTAGTTCCTAAGCTTGGATTGCTTTGGCTGGTACTCCTTGAACCAGCAGCCCCGGTAACTGTACAGTATGTATTTGGTTTATTTGTTTGGTGTGCAGCATACTACTTTTGTTTTTTTAATGTACCCATAAGATATTATAGTCATTGTATGCATATGCAATGCCATTTGAATTAATTTCCCTGGCAAGCAGTCAAAAACCATCACTTGCTAGTTTGATGTGTTTAAATCAAGAGGTTCGCTACAATTATTTAGTGTATGAGAAAACATAAAGGGGGCCATTTACTCAAGTATCCCAGCTGCAAAAGTAGGGCAAAACCCGTGCAAAAAACAGCCATATTCATCAAAGGAAACAAATCCCATTGAGAACAAGAGTTTTTCCTTTGAGAAATCTGGTGCAAATCTTTTGCATAGACTTTGTCCCAGTTTTGCAGATGGGAGACTTCAGTAAATAACCCCCATACTCTGCAAAAACCTAATACTGCAAAAACCTAATACTCTGCAAAAAAACAATACTCTGCAAAAACCTAAAACAATCGAGAAGGTATCTACTGTCGCGGCCGAGTTTATTCGAGCATTTGCCCGGTCTCGGCCACGACAGTAACCGGGCGCGCGCCGGGGTGTCCCGAACGCGCGCCGAAGCCTCGGAGGAGCGGCCCTCCGATCGGGGCTTCTCCCTCGCCTCTCCGGGTCCGCCGGGCCCCCCGGAACCCCCCACCGCCGTCCCATAGATCGCGGCACACCAGGGCTCCATCGGGGAGCCCTGGGCATGCGCGCAGAGGGCGCAGGCACCCGATGAAGCGTGACCGCGCATCGGTGACGCGCGGCACGCCGAGGGAGTGGGGCTAGCAAGCCGGGGCATCCCCTGGCTTGCGGAACTAGCCCTGCTCGAATAAATCGTGTCGCCTCTGTATGTGCCAAAAAGGGAAGAAAGCATAATAAAAATAAATAAAAAAAGAATTCAAATTAACTACAAAAGGTTTACACTGAGGAAATGTGTTTCTCAAAACTGATGACTAACTCTTTAAAAGCAGTTGTGCATCTTCGTTGGTCCCTTTGAGATGTGTTGAAGTGGCTTTGCATTTGGTGATCTGAGCTACAGTAACACAAATGACCCATACTGAAGGCCCCAGCTCATTAGCCTGCAGATGTCCTGCTGGCCTTTGGCCTTACTCATAATTAAGGACATTCTCAAACTTTTTCGTGTCACTGTGCTATGATTTCCACATAACGGACTGTGGGGCACATTCATCAAGTGCCGGCACGGGTAATCACGCCCGTTAGGGAGCTAACTCTCATTTACTTTGACTGGCGCGATTACCTGTATTGGCACGTGATGAATGTGCCCCCTGAGGGCCTTAGTCTGTATACACCAAAACGTTTGTTTGTGCATCTTCGGGGGAAGATATGGTATCCGGGGCCCAGACATTCATCGTGTCGGTTCAGGGATGAGTTTTTATAAAAGTGAGAAGAGAAACAAAATGTTTATTATATTATTAATTGTATTGAGTATTATTTCATATAGTGCTTTTCTCCCAATGGAACTCAAAGCTCTTCACAACCACAATATAGTGCGCGCTACGCAGCACATAGGATTGTTACAGACACACAGTCCTTGCCCAGATAAGCTTACAATCAATGGTTTTGGTGCCTGAGGCACAGGGAGATAAAGTGACTTGCCCAAGGTCACACGGCACTGACCCTGGGATTTGAACCAGGTTCCCCTTCGTGAAACTCAGTGTCATTAATCTCAGAGTCAGCATCTTTACTCACCGAGCCACTCCTCAGATTTATATAGTAACAAAACAGTGACAGACGTAGTGTGACCATGCTGATACATTGCATTTTGTGATTTACACATCAGTGAAGTTACTAACAGTCAATAATATCCTGAGGGACCAAACTGATGAGGCACAAAAGCGGTCAGGCCCAGTTTTAGAATTTTGCCGCTCATAGGCCCTTAGGCCGTGAGTATACAGAACAACGCGCGCCGTGCACCTGAAAAACAATATAAAAAAATAATAGCAGTGCTTATATCTGTTGCAGTGTGCGTGCCGCGTGGAACTGCAGGGCGGATGTCTCCTGGTGCGATCCTCAGATTTGTTCTTGGCTGGCGATGCCGCGTCATGTGAGCGGTTCAAGCCAAGCGAACTGCTCACGGCCATGCCTCCCTGTGTCCGCTTTGCAGTTTCCCTGGTATAATCAAGATGCCGCTCGGCGGCAGAGTTAGGGTGACATCACCGTATCGCACTGCCGCTCAGAGGCATCTGGTATAATTGGGCCCTTGCCTTTTTGCCACCCTGGCCGCCTCCTCTTGCAGCATCCCGGTGTTACGTGCCAACGCATTTCCATGACTACAGGACGCCCTGTGATGTCACGTTGTCATGGCAACATGTCGCCATGTGACACTGCGACACTCCAGAAGGAGATAAGAGACCTTAACAGAAGCCCCACGCTCGCCCCCAGCAATCAGTTTAATTGTTGTGGGAAAGAGAGTAGGGCCTCTGTAACCGCAGCACTGACCCCCCTGAAATTTGCCGACAGCTGATTTTGCCACCCCAGGCCTGGGGTATCAATACGGGCCGGACAGTGATGGCATATACTTAGGCAATATTGAGTCTAATGGATCTTTTCTACTAGTAATCCATCTTGTAGCAACTGTTTGCAACAACTGAACAGAATTATGATGGTTCCAGTAAAAAGGTGGGTAGTAAAAATGGTTTCCATGCACTGCTCTGCCTTGCAGTAAAAGTGGGTAAAATGGTTTGTGGGTTGTTATATTTTAATTTAGTTGGTCACTGCTCCAGAGAATTTATCTGATTGTTAGTTAAAGGCTCTTAAGCTTAGACAAGGCCCAAGTTGATTTTCGTCATTTTTGCCTGTATGTGATAGTGCAGCCCAGGTTGATCATAGCAAACTAAAACATCAACTGATGACTTTCCACAGTTGTATACCCAATACCAGCAGCAATACACATCACCCGACATAAAACTATATACTTTTCTTATTTGGTACTTTTTGAAACTTCTGGACCTATTTCTCCATCCTGTTTTTTGGTATCCTTTTGCCACTTCCACCCCCAAAAAGATCCAAGATCTGGATTCAAATGTTTAATATGTTTATGTTTCAATTAAAATACCAACAGAAAAAAATTAAACGTGGTTGTTCAGCAGCTTAGTGAAATGTTCTTTATTTCTCAGAGGACCTACACCCAACATGACTGCCCTTTCTTAGCATACATACAATGATCCTTTTTTACGAAACAATGTATATTCAATCTACTTTATTGTGAAAGCCATCTGATCCCTTCCTACTGTAGTTTACAGAAATTATCATTGATTCATGGCAAATTAGTCAATTTAGTCTTTTGTTTGAACTGATGTTTCCAGGACTGCACCCGACCAAAGCATATGTCTATTTGTCACCATCGTGACAGGCTGTCAGCTGGAGGGTTACTCCTTGCATTCCAAAAGGTCTAGACTGAATGGGGCTTCGGAAAGGATCTTCCCAGTGGTGGGTCCTAGCTAGTAGAATTGTCATCTCAGGTTAGATGAGTGGACAATGTGTCTGGTGTCTGACATCCAAAAACCTGAACACATGGTTCTGTCCAGTCATCAAAGTTCCATTAACCCCATTCATAGCCAGAGGCTGGCGGGATGTCGCCAATACACCATAGCAGTGAAATGAAAAACACTTCAAGAATGTATTTACAGTAGTCGCTCTAGCCGTGTCTATTATTTTATTTGTTCTACTTAGAACAAGTTTTACTTGTAATTTGTAACAAGTGTTTGGGATTATTTTAGCTTAGCAATGCCAAGCCATAGGGCACCTTACCAGAAAAAGAGGATAAACAGTACGACTCTTTAGAAGGCAAACAAATGTAGGAAAGGGTTAATCAACAAAACATCATTATTTTAAAATCCAGCTTCCGTTTAGGATCAGTTGGCCTGGGATACTTTAGGGCAGGGTGTGCAAAGTTTTTTCTTTGCGCCCCCCCCCCTGCTCGCCCCCCCTCCCCCCTTACCTTTTCTCCAGCGTCATTTGACGTCACGATGGCATTTGACTCCACATTGTCATGGTGATGAGATGCCATAAGCCGCCGGAGACAAGGTAAGGGATATACAGAGGCCTCGCTCGCTCATCCGATTGTTGTGGGGGACAGAGTGGGGCCTCTAAGTGCTGCACACCACCCCCAGAAAATGCTGCGCCTCCCCCCCCCCAGTTTGCGCACCCCTGCATTATAGTGTCAGATATGACTGAAGGATCAGTTCAGGAGCAGTTCATTGCTTTTGCACGTAAAGGTAACACACAGTAGCACTGATAGATTTCTATGTGTACAGGATCACCAATCAAACCTAATAAAATGCAGTAATGAAATGTGGGATGCTTAGAGCTACTAAACGTCAACTATGTGTTAACCCAGGGGTGCGCAATCTGAGAGACATTTTTTGGGGGGTGCGGCGGTTACCAAGGCCCCGCGCTGAGAGCGCAAGACCTCTGTAACTCACCCAGCTTCCATCCACGCGTCTCCATGGCAACGCGGCATCAAATGAGGAAAGGGGGAGGGGGGTGCGACAAAGGGAGAGAGCTGGCAGGGGGGCGCAAGGAAGTTTGCACACCCCTGTAATTAACCTATGGTCAATTAATAAAAAAAGTATTTTTGGCAAATCCCGAACTACCTTCAGCACGGGATGGGAAAGTGGCAGTCAACATAGAAGGATATACATCTACAGCAAGGGTGGCCAACTCCAGACGTCAAGGGTCACCAACAGGTCCGGTTTTAATAATATCCCTGCTTCAGCACAGCTGGCTCAATCAGTGGCCGAGTCATTGATTGCGCCACTGATTGAGCCACCTATGCTGAAGCAGGGAAATCCTTAAAATCTGACCTGTTGGTGACCCTTGAGGACTGGAGTTGGGCACCCCTGACCTACAGTGAGTGCTCATAATCACTGCTCCCATGATGTCCTAGAACTAAACAGCTCCTGGTTTCATAATGATGTCAAACTTCCACTGCCGGCCTCTTTGGCAGCCACCAGGGTTTTTCTTTTTCTTTTTAAAGCCTCTCTTAAAACAGAGGGTTATGTGTCGCTCTTAGACCTCAAACTGCTGTGCCCAGGTTTGTAATGGCTGTAGACCAGTGGCACATGCTAAAGTACTACAGTAGCTAGGAAATTTGCATGAAAACACTTTGGAGCCACTTCTTCTGGGCGTGTGAATTATTATTAATGAATATATAATGCAAATGTAACAACAGAGACTGATTCACAATGATTACGCTACTTATTGACAAGCCAACACGAAGTCTAACAGTATGATTGATGGTAACTTCCACATGCCTGCCAAGTCCTTTATTACACTGCTCTCCTGCTTTGCAGGATATGGTTCCTTTTAGAGCCTGGTGAAACAGATACATGTTTTATGACACTGAACTCGGTTGTATGGCCGGCTCTTATTATGTTGGCGTCTCTTTGACTCCATATAAATGTTAGCTGTGGACCTTCTAATTTAACCGTGTTTGTCAAGTGTCAGTAGAATAAAGGCTAATATCAGTGTCAAGTCTAAATGGTGCAGTTTAGATTGACTGAATGAACATGCACTGAGCAATGATTGTTCCCCCGGTTTCTAAATTGAACATGCTGCAGAGTAAAGCAACACAGAGTATGACTATCCACCTCATGTTATGTATTTCTTCTCCTTATTGTTAAAGGAATTAAAATGATAAAGAAAATGTCACAAACAATGTTGGACACATTTACTTAGTGGTGCTAAATCAGAAGATACCTCGTGGCTTAGCAGACCTGGGCCTTTGTCTTCAGAAACATGTCAATCACTGTAGCAGTTATCACAGGGCTTTGAAGCTGCCAGCCTGATCCCAACCATTTTGAGTGTACCTGCATGTAAGGGCCAGAACCACATCAGGAGTTACCAACTCGTTGACTGAGCCACTGATCGAACCACCTGTGCTGAAGCAGGGAATATCCTTAAAACCTGACCTGTTGGTGACCCTGGAAGACTGAAGTTGGCCACCCCATGTCATAGCCCTTTTAACTCAGGGCTAATAACGTAACATTATCAAAATCAGTAATGGCCATTATTTTACCCCGAGATTAACACATATTTACAAAGCTGATTATATGCAATAACAACGACCGTTGTTGATCTCAATTAGCATAGATTTAATGCCATGTTAAGTTAGCACTGGTTTGTATTAGCTTCAAATAACATGCCTCAGGTTAAGTATGTCACCTCTGCGCACTACCGCCACCTTTAGCTATGACAACAAACGTCTTGCTAAATCTCTGCATTAACTATAACGGACCTTTGTGGATACGCGTTGTTAGCGGGAACGGTTCCTTTTTGCCAGTAACTTGAATATTCAATAAGGTCCTGAATAATTAAAGCCCAAGAAATATTATTTGACTTTTGAATAATTACAATGGCTGATCCTCATCACTGTCTTTTATCATCTAAATACCAGTTGCAATCCAAAATTAGAAAGATGGACATTCCTATTGGCAAAGTAGGGTCATTTTACCTGTATACTGAATATGAACTGCTGCTTTTCATATCAAAAACAAAAAAACACTCCGAAAGACGGAGTACGAAAATAAACAGAATGCCCAGACACATGATAAATAATCATATAACATTGTAACAAAATGCGCCTAGTGTGTATTAATTGGAATTTAAGGAAGCACAACATAATTTGGAAGAGGAAAAAATAGAGGTAACCTAATATATTAACAAGTAATTTCCAACATCCTAATCTTTTTTACTAGTATTAGTAAACTATTTTTCAAATTACCTGGCAAATATTATTGAAACAAGATCAACCCTTTCCCCCTAATCCCACGTATGGCAGTACCGCCTTCACCCATGTGAAAACAAGTGCAGTGGCCGTGGCACATTCAGCAGGCTACGTGGTAGGGATTGACACCATTTTAAAATAAATCAGACTAGTATGTGTATTTAAATAACTTAAAACTTGTAATGCCTCCATAGTGACCAAATCCATTGGAGTGTTTTTACAACCTTTCCTACCTTCTTTTGTGATAAGACTGTTTGCAAACCTGTATGTGCATGGAGATCGTTCAGTCAATTTAAATGTTTATTTTTGGTAATGATGTTGGCCTAATTAGGTTAAGGCGATAATGACCACACACAAAAAAACACAGTAATTACGAATTAACACCCGAATAAGTGGACCCCAAAAAAATGACATCCTGAGACCAAAAACAAATAAGTTGCACTGAATTCCTTCTAAAGTAAAAAGTTTAAGAAAGCCAGTTCTATTGATGGGATTTCCTCTTTAACAGTACTTCAATTCCAACTTCTTGTGCCATTTCTATGGAACTGCTTGCCTTAATATGGTTATGAATTTGCACCATGAGGTGTGTTCAAGCGTCAATTAATAGCCAATTCAAATTTAAGATATGTCCAAAGTAAAAGGTTCGTAAATAAAGCTATTGACATAACTGATGGTGCATAGGGGCAGGGTTACCTCTGTGCATGCCCTGTACAACACAGCGAGATAGTATAGATAGATAAATAGATAGAAATGTTCAAATTAGTACCAAATGAGAATTCACAATATTTCTAAACCACATGAGCAAGAGAAAGATCTTCACAGTATATTCGCTCATACAACGTCCCATCTGCTAATCATCTTCACGCCCCACACATACTATAACAGAAAATGTCACGCTTTCTACACATATGGCTTCAAGGCCACACATGGTCCAGATTTGTCAATGCCAATTGAGAGCAGGAATCCTGAGCTCCTAACAAAAGATGATTGCATTGTTCGCTGAGGAACGATACCCCCCCCAAAAATGATATGCACGTCACTTATCTAAACTGTGAATAACGGTTTGTAATAACAATTCCAGAGAAACAGAATGATAAAATCAGGTTACAGTTTTAATAAACCATTGCTTTGCAAAAAAAAAAAAAAAAAAAGATGCACAAATGTGCTGTGTTCGTGTTTTCATGTAAGTAGAAGAATATATATAATATATAATATCACCAATATTCAATGGCGAGAGAATTAAAACGTTTGAAAATAAGAGGCATTCACCAGAAATGAATGTTAACTCTTTGAATGGGGTAAAAAAATAAATACATTTTAATAGCAGCCCTTTTACAATTTTTTTCCATTACTATCTGTTACTCTTATGTGTTCCAGAAGGGTAAAGGAGTTTATGATAAGTAGCTTTTTGGGGGATCTGGATAAGAACTACAGTGCATAGGGATGTTATTGTGAAAGGACAATCAAAGCCTCATTTCTTCTGAGGTATCCCCAATTATTTTTTTTTAACATACTTTAGAGCAGCGGTGCGCAAACTGTGGGGCGCGACCCCCAGGGGGGGTGCGACACTGCCGACGGGGGGCGCGGGGTTTACAGAGGCCCCGCGCGCTTCCCGAAGGCACTTAAATTAAGTGCCGGGGGAGCTGCAGGGCCTCTGTAAACCTAACTTACCGTGGCTCCGGCGGCTTCCTCCCTGCGTCGCCATGGCAACGCGGCGTCAAAATGAAGCTGCGAGGTCATGTGACGTCACGTTGCTATGGCAACGTGACGTCATTACGCCGGAGCGCGGGTAAGTTGGGGTTGGGGGGGGCGCGGGAGTGAGGGGACAGCCGGCAGGGGGGCGCAGGGAAAAAAGTTTGCGCCCCCCTGCTTTAGAGCTTAAAATAGGCAAATCCAGACAATTGAAAGTCATATTTAGTAGAAATGTTAGTGTATATTGTAATGTATATTGTATTGTATAATTGTTATTAAAGTATTGCTACATTGTAAGTATGGATAATATGCATGATATCTCTGGCAAGTGAAATGACTACAGCAGTGGTTTACAACCTTTTTTTTGGTTAAGGAACTCTAAGTGAAATTCTGAGGAACCCCAACCCTCTCTAATAGCGTGTCTGTGATCAGATATATTGTAAGGGACCCCAACCCTCTCTAATAGCGCATCTGAGATCAGATGCATTGTAAATTCTTCTGTATTTCATACCATTTTCAAATGACCAGTAAATAACAGGGAACCAATTAGCGATGCCCGGGGAACCCAAGGGTTCCTAGGAACCCTGGCTGAAAAACCCTGAAGTACAGTATGTCACTAGAACTACACTGTTATAGTAATGGGTTGACCGCCCATTTCACGTTATACTGTATCCCCCATTCCAGAGGATTATAACGTTTGGTTTAGAAATAGGAGCATATGAAACTAGGTTGTTTTGGTGGAAGTCTGGCCCCAGTTTTTTGGAGTTTGGGGAAAGTTAAAGCATGAAATGATTTGAAAATAATACAGTGCAACATTACAACTTTTTGTGCTCATCTAGTATAAAATAGTTGAACGTTTACAGTTATCGAAATAGTAAAATTAGTTTTGTGCAGTAGTGTTATCAGTGAGGTTTCCAAGCATCCAACTTAAATTAAGAGCAAAGGTAGTTTATTTGGAAAGGTGTAGTCCCACTTGGTATAAATATATAGTTCAGTTACAATCGTTAACGCACAAGTGAAACCTGTGACCTTTGCAACTCCTTGTGTAGTATAGTTCTACAAGTCAAGCCCTTTGCAACCAGCGTTGAATCCCTCTAACAGTGAATGAGTTAAACCAGCAGTGAGCAAACTGGGGGGAGGGGGCACGGCAGTTATAGAGATCCCGCGCTCTCCACCCAGCATTTAAATTAAATGCTGGGGGACCGCGCGAGGCCTCTATAATACACTTACCTTCCCTTCCAGCGATGCGTTGTCCTGGTAACCCGACGTCAAATGACACCGCGGGGTCACGTGACATCACGTTACCATGGCAACGTGACATTACATGGCCCCGCGCGTTATTTGACGCGCCGAGGAGAGCAGGCAGGGGTGCACATGGGGGAAAGTGTGCGCACCCCTGAGTTAAACCATATAATGGATAGTGTCAAATAAGCCAACTTTTCTTTCTTAACCATTGTGATTTTAAAGTTATTTAGTAACTGCACTTCAATAGGATTGTATCCACTGGAGATTTTGACACAGAGCAGCACTGTGGTTTCAGACTTGGTAACGGAACCAGTGCTGAAAAAAACTGGAAATTCTGTATACATTGTAATACCTTCCTTTGGACGAACATAAGAATTCTGTTGATTCTGTAATACATGAGTTTTCAACATCACATGAACACCTCATGCCTTCTTCACATTTGATTACTGGGAATATTATCACACATTTAAAAATGCTGCTGAGATTGTAAAAAAACAAAAATCACATGTGGCTCTGATAGTGCATGCAATGCTGTACGGAATAAAAGTTGTAAGCACTGGTAATGCTGCGCTGAAGAACTTGCAATCAAATGTTGCCAGAGGCACAGAGAGGTTAAAGGAGTTGCCCTATGTCATAAGACGTGTGCCTGTACCACCAAACCACTCTTTCCCCTTTGATAATTAGGTGGAAGGATGGAAATGAGATGCCAGCGCTGGCTTCCCAGACTGGAGGCCAGGTCATACAAATCCCACTGACTGAAGGTCAGTTCATGTTCTCCTTGCTGATGTTGCAGACTGAGGATTTCACAGCCACGTACTATTGTTCTGTCGTCTATAACTGGGAGGTACTGTAGCATCCAGTTCTGAAGAATTCCAGGCATCTGCTTTCCTTCTAGAAGTTCATGCAGGCCTTTCCTAAGTAAATCATTGCAGTTTTTTTCGGTTGTCCTGGTCATTTTGAAGCTGCTATACATATCTGTGAAATTCCACTAGGACTTGATGAAATACAGACTACGCATTTATGAAATTAGTTATCAGACTGCCTTGGAAGTTGACCATAGACTGTTTTAAGTGGCCAGCCTCTTAGTTTTGTGAAATTCAATCCACTTAAGAAGTACGTTTGCCTTCCATCATGAGCACAGGACTGTATTGCATTTGGTTTTCCAGAAAATGACATTGCTACGTTTTTAAAAACCACAATATCGCTAAAAATGCATGGAGAGGTGTGGATTTAATTGGGAATATTGTTGTAGTTGGAATATCTGGTTCCTCGGTTAGATTTAGGGGCTTATTCAGTATGATCCAAAGGGGCAAATCAGTTAATAACTAAAATTCAAGCAAATAAGGGGGTTGAATCGCACTGAGATTGGCTGCTTCCAAGTATATTTAATTAGTCCCTATATAGCCACTAATTAAAACACTTTGCATTACATATTCCATGCTGTTTGCTGCCCGCTGTTGCTGATGGTAAGGTGTTTGTGATTAAGCTATGAAACACTCACTAAACAACGAAGTTTTAAATAAAATATATGAAATAGTCCGTGACACAACTCTCAACTTTATTGCAACTGCCACAACTGGGCGTGCTATTTAGGTAGACCTTTTCCACACACACAGACAGCAATGGACAGGGGTTGGAAAGTTACAGTACAACATCTAATAAGTAACTATTACTTTTATGGCCTAAATAACATCAACACCACAATTTATACCAGCAGGTCCCCCGGCATCCTTAACATGGCCATGGGCAGAGTGTTGATCCGGGCCCCCGGCTTCTTTAGCAGGGGGATTGTGCTGAAGAATTGTTATGGGGGGCACGGGGGACACAGCTGTCCTGGCTCTTCCCTCCTGTGGGGGGCCCTGTATACCAGGACAATTCGCTCCTATGTTTTACTTTTTTTTCCCCAAATCAAAATAAAAGGCTAGAGTGCATATCCATCTGAATAAAGTTACAAAGTGAAAACGTTTGCGGTTCTTGTAAAAGGGCAGTGGCGTACATTATATGTGATTTCATTCCGACTCTTTTTATTCTACATTTGTTTGAGAGTACATGTACAATCTTCATTTAAAACTGCAGAATAAACATAGTGTCGTTGTAGAGGTAAAACTCATTCAGTGCATTTTTGGCAAAAAAAAAAAAAACTTTCTTGACTTGGAATTTCTTGATATTTCTTTTGAAAAAATTAATTAAACTCCCTAATCTTCAGAACTAGTCATATCAAGCAAACATGGCTGAAGGAGCGGCTCAGTGAGTAAAGAACACTGATTGGCACTGAGTTTGAAGCAGGAACCTGGTTCAATTCCTGATGTCGGCTCCTTGTGACCTTGGGCAAGTCACATTATCTCCCTGTGTCTCAGGCACCAAAAACATAGACTGGAAGCTCCACAGGGCAGGGACCTGTGCCTGCAAAATGTCTCTGTAGAGCGCTGCATAAAACTAGCAGTGCTATAGAAGAACATGTAATTAGACTGTAAGCTCCACAGGGCAGGGACCTGTGCCTGCAAAATGTCTCTGTAGAGCACTGCGTAAGACTAGCAGTGCTATAGAAGAACATGTAATTAGACTGTAAGCTCCACAGGGCAGGGACCTGTGCCTGCAAAATGTCTCTGTAGAGCACTGCATAAAACTAGCAGTGCTATACAAGAACAAATGATTATTAGAATATCTTCCTTTAAATGCAGAATTTTCATGTCAAAAAGAACATTTAAAATCGCCTTGCCTCAGTTCTCAAAGAATGTAGTTGATGACTTTTACCTCTACAATGATGATATTTTCATGAATCCCAGTATCACACAGGCTCAATAAATGAAAGTAATATTCAGGCCTCTAAGAGTAAAAAGGTAATTTCTACATGATTATGGACAATGACTGTTCTACAGCTGAATGGAATAAAATGTTGGTCATTTTTACTATAACCAATAAATGTTCATCCAATGTATCCAAAAGTGATTTCATTCAGATTGTTTTAGATATATCAAGAGACATACTTTTGAGTGTTCATCTATGTACTGTATCACACTCTTTCTTACATCATTTGTTTGCATCCATATTTTGCGGATTTTCCCTCCGGACTCCCTAAATCCCCTTTCTCTTCCTGCTGGCATGTGCAGCCTCTACTGTACCTTACATTCTTGGAGTTTGACGTAGCAGTAGAGTCAAAATGTGAAGCCCTGCACTACTTAATTCGTATATGAGGTCAACCATGTGTTTTACAGTTTAAATAATTTCCTGCAAGCGTTTGTACATCTTGTGCAGTGTCAGTACTTCCAATTTTTTTTTTAGCAATTTTCGGCACAATTATTTATTATCAATCCACAGCATATAAAAATACTACTTATGAGCACGTGCATGTCTCAGACATGTCCACAAACCTGCCTTTCTCCATTATCTCTTAGCAGACAATTCTTCCACTGCAGACAGGGATTCTGGGTAATGATATGCAAACTAGCACTTTTGTGTCACTTTTTGAGTCTGATCTATTTTAACATGGACCCCTTTAAGCTTATGCCTGCCGCATTACACAGCTTCTCAGCATAGAAGTGCGTAGCCAGTAAACCCACTCAGACAGCTGTTTCGATCCAAAAGGTGGGCCTTGTTTACCTGTCTGAGACATGTGAATGTGCTCATAAGTGGTATTTTTGTTTGATCACACTGTAAGGTGAAGGGTTTTTGTGACTTTTTTTTACTCACCACCACTTACTTTGTGTCTATTATTAAGTCAGAAACTTAGTGCTAAACTATTATTTACAAACACCCATGTTATCCAAGACCATCGGTTTTCCTTTTAATTTTTCTATGGAAACCCCTTGATTTATCAGGCTGATGGTATATTTGGCAACATAATAATATATAAAAATGAAGAGGCTGCCACTAGTAAACCACATTTAACCAACATACTGTATGTAAAATACAAAGCATTGTGCTCAGTGTCAGACTTGCACAAAGAAAGTGTGCAGTATTGTATTACTGTATGCTTATTGATGCTTATTATACAGTTTACTATGTATAAAATTCTAAGGTTGTGTAGTTTAAAGTCAGACTTTTGACATTCATTAAATGCCATAGACTTTATTATACAGTAGTTAGAGGCTGTTCATTGAATTATCGATAAAGACTGCCGTGGCTTTGAAAAGTAGTCTTTAAACCTTTCTAGTCCACATATTTAGTGAAAATGTAAAGTATAAGTAGTCTATAGTTGGAGACAAATACATTTCACACAGTAAGTCTTAGCATCCCTTGTATTAATAGATCACAGTAATATAATAAGCCTCCCAGAAGTCTGGATTTAGTGAAACAGGCTTCTGACCTCCTGACCTTCCAACCCCTGATTACCAGTAAGGTCAGCCTAAGGTATGAAGGCTTTTCAATCATAATTTCAGATGGTAAGTTATACAGAGCTTCAAGCTGAGAACAGATAAGAAATGGACAGAGGAAACAAAACAGCGCCTGTAAGTGAATATTTGTCCAGACTAGATTATTGTAAAAACACACTCTACAGTAAGACACATAAGTACATTTCGGAAATGTGAAAAACAATAATTTCCTCATAACATGTGTAGCCATGCATCCTCTTGGCTACTAATCTGTCCTACCTAACACATAAGCCCTGATACCAGCACAGGCAGTGTTAGGATTAAATCTATGCCCTTGCTGCTGCTGCAGCAGTAAACAACTCCCTTACTCTTCCCAATGGGAAGGGCAGGTTAGTTCAGAAACCTGATCCAAAGCATTATAATTGAAGGGGGTATGGATTATCCATGTTATGGGAGGGATCCAGAATACCTCATGAGTTAAAACTGTTCTGCTATAAACTGTTCTGCTATAAACTGTTCTGCTATAAACTGCTATGCATTGTTCCATGTTATCCAATTTAGGGATGGTCTATAAATTGGGTTCTCAGCGGGGTCTGTGAGATTCCACCAGGGGGTGTGTGTAGCCATGTATCCTTTTGGCTACTAATCTGCCCTACCTAAGGCCGAGTCCATACAAGGACAGGCCGTGCTGAGGCGTGCGGACGCTCAGCGCTGAGCCCCTGCATCCTCAATGAGGATGCCTTGAGAGGGAGCTCGCGCGAGCGTCCGCAGGCGTGCGGAGGCTTTGGAGTTTTCAGCCGAGCGCCAAGCTGTTTTTCAGCGCGCTGTCGGCTGAAAACCTCCAATGAGAGTGGGGCTGCGTCAATGTCACGGCGCCGAGACGTCGACGTCAGTGCGTCGTGGGCGATTGGCCCAGCGACATCACTGCCCCGCCTCCCTCAGTCTCCCCCTACCTCCGATCGCGGACGCTGGCTCGCCTGTATGTGCGTGGAATCGCACAGCTTCTGCAGGCGAGCCTCAGCATCCGCGCGGTTCAGCCCGGCTCCCCCCCTCTATGGCCCGGGCCTAACACATAAGCCCTGATACCAGCGCAGACAGTGTTAGGGTTAAATCTATGCCCTTGCTGCTGCAGCAGTAAACAACTCCCTTGAGTGAGAGGAGGTGGGCCTAAGGCCTGGGTACTGCCCAGTTAGGTGCTCAGACCTAGGACCCCCCTCCCCCCGGGTACAAAAGGGTTGCTGATCCAAATTCTAGAGTTCTGTGCTGTGTTGGAAGTGTGGATCCAGGGCTCTGGCCACCTTCCTTCCCCTCTCACAGGGGAGTGGGATACTACCCCTTATTCCACCAGGAAGTAAGGGAGCAACGGATAGACCTTTAGGGCCTCAAGCTGTGGGGTTTGATTCCAGGGACCAGAGAGAGAGAGAACAGAGTGTACATGTTGTATGCTGTATGAGGAATAAAGAACCATCCTTTGTTTTATACTCCTGCCTGAGACTGCAGTTTATCAGGCGGAGTGCAAGAGGGTTTTCCTGCAGTTACTGCACCCAGCTCTGTTGGGGCCTGCTGGAGATGAAGGCGCTGCAACCATAAGAATTGAGAAGAACCCTAAAGCCTGTCCTGTTAGTCCCCAACTAACACTGGCGGCCACTCAGTATCCTGTAAGCCTAGCAGGTGAGCAGCACAACAAGACCAGGTAACAGTGAAATCTCCCAGAGGGTGGGGGAACACCTGTTACACATATTAAAATATTTCAATATACAGTAACACAAATTGAATTGAAAGCAGAGTGACATTTGCAGAGGGAGGCGCATTCTCTCCTGTAAATAACTATGCTACACTGCATTGACCTAAATAGCCTCAAACATAGAAACTTGCAAAATGTAAAGCATCTGGTGTCAAAATGTGGGAAGAGACAAGTACAGTCTTGTGTGGTATTGCTGCAAGTAATTTATTTCCAAAACATCCAGATTTGCCATCAAGAAAACAGATTATAATGTTCTTTCCCCTCTACAGACATCAATACAAGATATTAAAGTTTCCCTCTTTAGTTTACAAAAGAACGCCCCCCGTGAGTTTCTTTTCCAGAGATACAGTTGTTAACAGTGATATTACAACAACAAAAAAAGCTGCTTTAAGGATTTTTTTTTTTTTTTAAATTTAGGACAGGGATATCATTTTAGAGAGCTACCAGCACTGCCAGAAAATAGGAGACACCTTCCCAGTTAGGATTTGCAAATGAAATAAAAAATTAAATTCACAATAAGAAGCTTTAAGCTTTATTTCACTTATATGGAACCTTCGTTCTTCTTCATAAGGGCCTGCAAATTTTTTTTTTCTTTAAGTAGTTCCGACAGGTGTACACAATGGCCCTTATTCCATAAAGTGCACGGAAAGAACCATTGAAGTCAATAAGGCTTTCAATGCAGTAGCCCTGGATAGCTCTCACACTTTATTATATAAGGGCCAATGAGTCCCTGCCCCGAGAATCTTAACATCTAGTTTTAGTGCAGGAGAGCTAACGCTAACTTGAACTTGCTGGAAAGGCAGAGTTCTTATAACTACATTACTCCCCTTTATCCAGAAGATTCAAGACGCAAAAGGACAAGATCATGTAAAAGAAGGTACAAATTCCTACAACACTCACACGGTTGACAAGGAAACCAAATGACATACAGTATTTAATAGTAGACTAAACATGACTGAAAGCTTGCTTGAAAACTTTTGTTTTTTTTTAACCCAAGTACAGCATTAAACTAAATATATTTAACCTTGCTGAATATAAGAAAAGCAGACCATTTACTTTTGCTGAAAAACATATGTATTAAATAAGGTTTTACAGGGATTACCCGAGTAGCGAATAATATTCTCAGGGGAGCTTTCTATCATAAACCACCATTATAGTGCCTTCAGAAAGTAATATAGTGGCATTTAATTGGTAGGGTTTTCCGGGTTAGACAGAAGTTGACACGTGATTCATATCCATGTTTATTTTTTACATTGTACAAAATAAAATAGGATGTTACATACTGGGTGAGGCATTTGTCACTGGATTAGTCACCCGGGTGCAATGGCAATCTTACAAACTATTATTGTTGTTTGTCAGTAGCCTTTGGGATTTAAAAACAAAATAAGGTTAATAGATGTATAGTAGTTGACCACTTTTGGATACATGTATGATGTGTATAGTTGGCTGTGTGTGGGACTGCACTGGCTTTAAGGCATCTGGCGCTATTTTGTTTAGTAAATCTGGGTTTAGTGTTAAAGGGCCTTTTTTTTTTTGCAATCCACTTTTATCTTGTGGGGTATAAAACATTCCCTTTTTCCATTCACACTTAGATTGCCATTACAGATTAAGCTAATGTAACATTCCCATTGCCCGGACATTTCCAGGGGGAAACTGGCTTCGGCGTTCCGTTACTGCATGAGAAAAAGTTGCCAGCACCCGGTAAACTAATTGAGCTGCTATGGCTCATCTTCCCCAGAGATGATGGAGGTACTGTACTGTCTTTCCTGTGACTCCAGGGTAGGTTAGTCTGGCTACGTCTGTATATTGACATCTACCGAACGATGCTAAGCGGTAAGGCCACTTGGAAAACATGGCCCCAAATTGGTTTAGTAAGAATGTACCTATGGGGCTAGTACCACATAATAAATATGGCTCTACACCTTTCAGTATCGAGGTATCAAGTTACTTTGCAATAAAGTGAAAGCACTTGGCCTACTATCACATCAGGGGGTCTATGTATCAACGTAGAGAAAAGTGTGTTTAGATGAACTGCTGTGTTTTGGAAGCAGAGCTGCAGCATAGAACGGATTCCTACAGCTGATGCACAATTTTAAACTTAAGCCACTTCAGAGATGAATGTAAGGGGTATGGGGGGCGGGGGGTAACAACAAAGGAGCAGAGAGAAACAGACTGATACATCTCAATCTGTGCACCGTGTGACATCCCCAATTCCTCCTACTGACTCTCCTGAAGGCGTAAGCTAGGGCAGATAGTAGGTGCAGGGTGAAAATTATCCAGATTTGCAACAACATTCCCTTGATACATGGACCGCATAGGGATGTAACATTCTTCACTTTGCTATGTACACTGGCACAGTTATATGATAATACATTGGTAATTAAAGACAGTATATGAAGTGTACATGTATACTTATGTAATAATTATAGTACAGACATTCTTACACGTTTTTGTTAAGGTTTGTGGCTAGCATGTTAGTAAAAAAAACAACAAATCATCTAACCATAAAGAGCCATCCAATAAACAAACAATATTAAACTTGTTGTCTATTTATCGCAGTGAAACTGCCGCACGAATACAGCTGCTTCAAAAAAAATATTGAAGTACATTTCCATGAAAAAAAAAAGTATCCAAAATCCTACACTATAGAGCCATGAAATCCCGTGGGAGGCTCTGGCAAAAACAAACAATGAAAGCAAAGCTTAATGGTATTGTATGTTTACCAGAAACCATAGGTGCAATTTACAACTGAAGTTTATGTGTCTTGGGGGACTTTGTTTTACTGCAAATGGATCCAGCACGTGTTCCAAAATAATGTTTGTAAAGTACTTTAAATGTTCATTGTATTTCATATATAATTATTTAGAAAGGACAGTCATGCTTCTTGTCGCAGAATGTGAACTGAAACATTTTCAGTCTATGTCCACACTTTAAAATATACCCTTTTTCACAGGTATTATGTTTTAGTTTTTATCCTTGCAAAAAATTATGGACATACAGTAGCTGAATTGCCTACAAGTAATAGGTCAGTAATTCTGACATTATTGGGATACAGCGGTGCTTTGAATACATAGGTAATTTCACCCCCTCTTTATTTACCCTTATATTCAATATTATCTAGCTCCTTTTAAATGAATGGGCCTTAAATCGTCTTTAATATGTAGGAGACCATCACAGCATACTATAGGGGCCTTATTACTGTATTGAATGTGTTTGAAGCAGCTTTGCCATAGTCTTGCTAGATAAGATCTTGGTCCCATTCATTTGGAATCATTCCAACTAAGCAATAGGATATCGAAAATGAAGGTTGAGGACCCTTTTCAATAAAGTGTCGTCCCATTTAATTAAATTACAGTTTTTCGGTCGATGGCGTTGGACATTATTGAATGAAGCTCATAGGGAGGGGATTAAGTAAGCTCCAATTAGGGGTATCGGACCCGGATCCAGCATTCGCTGCAACACAAGTCAATAGCGGTTAACTCTGCATTGAACTGATTCCCCTTATTCCAGCTTAGTGAATCCTGGCGTTGGTGAGAAGCCGGCGGAGGTTGAGATGCAGACTTGGCCCTTCAACAATTATTGTATTGGTACTGAGTTATTGACCAAATATTAAACACACAAGAATGCCCTGTATTCTGAAATATATTTTGCACCCAACTATCATTCCTTAAGTCTTTCCTTGGACCCCTTGCGGCCATTTTGTACAATCACACAAATCTAAACATAAGTAGATGCTTCTCGGTGCTACGGTATGATGAAGTATACCATTATAGATGTACACCGAATGATTGTTCCCGGTTACATAGGAACAAAAAAATATAATTTCCTGCGAAGAAGCCATCTGCAGCTTTACCGGTGGCCGGCGGTTAGTCAGGAAAGTTAGTCAGGCTATGTCTGTGCATTAAACAGCTTCAGAAAGTTTTAATGAAAGAAGACATTCCGAAGTAAATTTGAATCAAGACGTTTTTTAAAATAGATAAATGGAAATTGTACCTTGAACTGAGGAATGGCTTTACCTAGAAGGACATTTGTTGATTTGCAGGGTAAAAAAAAGAAAAAGAAAACTGAGTCATTCTTGTTTTTTATGCGACTATTGGCAAAGCTTGCCAAATATTTGACAACTGTTTTGCTGATTTTGGGTTAATCGTTCTTCCCGAGTGGAGCTTTTTAAAAAAAATAAAGTTTCATATCTGCAATTTTCTGGCCAGCCTTGAAAGTCCAAAGTTTGCCAAGTTTGCGACCTTGCAAAGTTTTTGCTCATCTTTACACATAAGGCCACAAATACAATGCATCCATTTGTACTTGTTTTGGGCGCGTCCGTACACCACAGGTGCACAATGTGGGCAAAACCCATATCCACAAAAGTGCCTTGGATTCATTTTTGTTTAAGCAAACTGGGTTTCTTTCTAACTTGCATTTGAAGCTTCAGCTTTCTGTGCTCTTCAAGGTCACTTTTCTATACATGTGCTGAACACTGAAGGAACCACACACAGCATCCAAGGAGACATCACAGTGACCTCCGGCCATCAATAATACGCACCAAGGAGTCCAGTGGGACCTTTACACTTGTGTCCTGCGTATTGCAACAAATAGTTAGTATGAGATGTGCTGGCAGACTGAATCCAGTCATATTGAAAACAAATCCGGCTTTCTTCCTGTAAATATTACTGTAACAGCGTGTCTTTGCAGATGCCTAATCCAGCCAAATTGACCAGCTTTCCAAAATGCAATATTCTTAGGGATACAGTAAGAAATTCCATTCATTTTAGTTTTAAAACAACAGCTTAAAATGAAAGATTTAAGACGGGATGTTTTTAGCCACAAAGAACAGACTAAACAACACGATTAAGTGATGTATTATATTATCAATATTAAAAAGATTAGGGCATTCAGAGTTCCTATTTTCTGGTCATCCGAATCCTATTTTTTTTTTTAATTTCATGCTCAACCCGATCTGGAAAAAATATAAGGATACTGGGATATTGGTACAAGCTAAATCAAATCAAACTAAATCAAATTAAAATTGCCTTGATCATATATCTAAACGGTTAAAAAAAAAATGGATAGGTGTTTCATTTCTAAAAGTAGGCGTCGCAATAAAACACTGCGTGTGTAATTCATAGACAAATTATGGTAAAGGCATTAACTGCATTACAAACTTTACTTGGTCCTAACAGCATATAAAAATAATGGTCTGCAGGGACTTTTCCTTTATTTTAGAGCCCGGTTTATAAAATCACCATTCTAGAACAAACCCAGTAACCTGGGGATACCTTATAAATGTACCCTGATATACCCTTACATTACTAATGCATCTGTCTCTCTCAGATAACAGTATCTAAGATTTTCCAGGTCCTTTCTGTTCCTTCTTTTCTTTTTGGTCCTTACAGATTTATCCTTACGGCACCTTCCAATTCGGCTGGTACTGTCTCCTTGCTTACTATTCCTTCTGTGCTCCGCATCTCTGTGCCTCTCTCCCGCTTGCCTTGCATGCTTCTAATTTTTCCTGTGTCATGTGTCTGTTTTCTCCCCAGCGCATGTCCATTAGCTACTTGCTGTATACCACCTGTGTGTTCACTGTTCCCACTGCCCCCCTGAACACCAAGTTCTTACAAAATCATGCTATTTCTCTGTTCGGCAGAGCCCTTGGGAAAGACGAAGGCTGTATCATCATCCATATCCAACCCTCAAAGGAAAAAACACAATTGGATGAGCAAAACATGTGCAGGACAGAAATGACAATTCCTTGTCAAAACCAGAGAAGAGGGAGAAATCTTTCATTCTTAATCTGGCTGTTACTCGGCCACGCAATAAAGAATCCCTTGAAGGCAAAATCCCAACAGAGTTAGTTTCTTTTTATATATATATATAATGAAGTTATAAAGAAATAAAAGACATATTCTTCGTCCATTCGTTTAGCGGAGGAACATATGAAGACAAACTTGTTCAAACCTCTTGGCTATACACGTCTTTTTAATGAACTACAAATGTAGCAGATGTGATTACTCCAGTTAATGCAAAGCGCTAACGCTACTGCGCATTTTACCACGAGTGCCATTGAAAACAATGGTCAGACATGCGTCCTCACTTTAACAAGTGCAATATTTACTGCATTATGTCTTGCGTTATTCCTCAATAATGGGTACAAACTTCTGCTACATCTGCAACTGTTTAACCTACTGTATGCAGGAGAGTTGCTAAGGAGGAGATTAGGCCGGGGAGGTTTCAATGCATTATTATTGAAAATCCATATAAGAATTGGAGAAGGGCTGTAGTGGTCGTTCTGTGTTGGCAAGATCTTGGAAGTGTGAGAACAATTATGAAAAGCTCTTTAAGTTGCCAAGTGCCCCGGGGCAACTTTTGAGCTCTGCACCTTAATAAAATACACTTTAATATCGTAAGGGTTCTGTTAAATGTCTTTGATTGTTGTAATAACTGCAACAAATAATTCCTGCTACTTGTGAATTGTCATTTCATCCAGTAACTAACCAAAATATTGTATACCATTTCATTATCTGCACTTTTATAAAGATATTAATTGACTTGTGTCCCTCACAAAATTGTTGACTTCCTGGTAGAAGGAAGTTAAAAGCTGAGAAGTTGAGTAAAATAAACAGTAATATGCTGCACACCCTAAGATGTTATAAACTAAAAAGTATTACCGGTGCTGTTGGTTCAAGGATACCTGTCAAACATCCACTTGGATTGCCAAAAAAAAGGATCCAGCGCTCTACGGATTTTGCAAAATATCAAATTTTATTGTGCCATACACAACGACCGTTTCGACCTTAGTAGGTCTTTTTCAAGTGAAAAGGCCTTTTCACTTGAAAAAGACCTATTAAGGTCGAAACGGTCGTTGTGTATGGCGCAATAAAATTTGACATTTTGCAAAATCCGTGGAGCACTGGATCCTTCTTTTTGAGAAGTTGAGTAAAGCATTGAGTGACAACTATAAACTGTTAAATAGGCCATTTCTTTTCATACGCTCCGGAGGCAAAGAGGTGGCGCCAATGACAAAGTTACAAAATAAATTAACAGTTAAAAAAATAGAGATGGAAGAAATAAACTGAGTTATGTAAATGGTATAAAAACAAATCTAAACAATTAGTTGTAGGTCTTAAGTGTCACTCAACTGGACGGTCTCACAATGAGTTTTAATCACTGGAGACAGGTTCTCTGAAAGAAATATAGAAATGTAATCCCTTCAGTGCCATCAATTCGGTCATCAGGATGTAGCAATCACATGGCCATGGCACCCTAATGTCACATCAGGACCAGAAGAGGAGGTCTTCCTCTTCCATACCGATGGAGACAGCGTCAGGCACAAAACAACATCATAAGCACTTTTGAGAATACAAACTCTAGTTGGTTTTGAGGTTAGATAAGGACCACATAGTCCACCTTCTCGACCCATTTCCCTACTTGTTACTAAATCATAAACTAAACCAGATCTAAGTACTACGTGTTGATTGAATGAAAAAAAGGTTTTAATGAATACAAAAAGTATATTTTGGTCTCAGTTATTCAGGGCCTTACAACTTGGCAGCTATTAATGATTATATACCCTTGATCCCAGTGGTTGGGCTGTTAGCCCTATAGAGAGACAGAATGAAGAGAAACCTTGTTTTTGAAGATATTAAAATGTACGTATTTTATTTATATAGCGGCAACCATGTATGCAGCACTTTACAATAGGATGTAAATACATTACAAAGAATGGCAATAGGTACAAAAGGTAAATGACAACATAAGGCTAAATGAGACCTGCCACAAAGCGCTTACAATCTAAGTGGTATGTTGGGAGGATAACTGACGCGCTTGGATAAAAGTGCAGAAGGGGAGGTCAAGTGTATCTGGAGTTCGTAGCAGAGACGTAACATTTTAATGAGCTGCTTCTTTTAAGAGGACCTTAATATTAACTGAAACCATCAGACAAATGCTATTGCTAACTTCGAAAACATTATTTTTGCTGCGTTTTCACGAGATTTTGATTTAATTAGCTTACGGAATTACCATGACAACCTCATACTGTACATTTAGCATTTGCAAAATGGCAGCGGCCATTTTAAATTCTCATTGTGGAAACATTTTGTGCACTTACATCTCCAAAATACAACTACCAAATGTAACATGTTTTGCATCACTGCTAACAGCAACAGATGGACTCCTTAACAGTAAAAGAAAACCCAAAACCCAGAGAGCAGAGGGGATCGCACCTTTAAGTGCCTTAAAATCTACAACTGCTTGAGCCACTTCGGTAGATAAAGTGAACGTGAAGTGCAGCAGCTATTACCGTCAGCCTGAATTACATTCAGAAAAGTACAAATATGAAACTGCAACCTGTGCTAAAATGTAAGCCCTTTTGACGGAAAAAAAAAGCTTTGTTGATACCATACATTGAATGCTTAGCAACAGAAATAGGAAATACATAGTCAGAAGGAGTATTACAAACACGCCAAGTTGTAGAATTTCTGTTGTAACAAATAAAAAAAAAGGAATATAAATGTTCTTGTTTTGCAAAGTACCTGCTACATAAATGGCACTTTCTGTTGGATGAGTGAGCGAGTGAAGCGGAGACTTCAACTAGATTTTGTGGCCACGTTGTGTGTTTTTTGTGGCTGTGTTTTATGTTCATGTGTTCTCTCTCCACAGGCCAAACGCCTCGACTGATTCTGATTTAGATGTTGAGCGTCCCTTTCTTCCACCCTAACTTACATCTGCCAGAAGTTTCAATCAAATCGCTGCAGCCCCCATCATGGAAACATTTGTTTTTTTTAAGTGATAAAAAAATAAATTAAAAAAAAGGTTAATTTCGATACAAAACATTACATTTATTATTTTGCAACTTGCACTAGATTTTCAGACAAATTGCTTGAACCGTTTCAGAGAAATGAAATATTTCAAATGAAAATAAATCGGTAACCACGGTAACAAACACAGTACAACTACCACCTGTAGATTTACTTTGACACCTAGGTGGCAGTGATAATTATTCACGGCACAATAGGTTTTTGATGGGTTTTCCACAGTATCCACAATGTCAGTATAACTGTTCCTATATCACGGCCTTCTTGAGAGTGATGAGTTTTGTTTTTCAACTTTCCGAGTTTGCTGCGGATTACATTGTCATTGTTGCATGGAAGCGTTTTTCAGTTTGTGATATTATATCAAACGTATTTCTTTTCAAGTACAGAAAAGAAGACAGCGCACGACCTCTCATAGTGTAAAAATGTCTCATTATAATAAAACAATGTAAGGTGGTATAATATGCACGTACAGAAAAAATCAATTAGTTAGGCAGGGCATGTTTAGGGCACATGTTACCGCTCAGATGGCTAAATCCACTTGGTGTATATCAGCTGCCCTCATCGATTCCCACTCCGGTCGCTGCAGAGGTTCTTTATTAAAGATATTTGACCTTTTAACTGTTAATTCATTGTTTCAAAACATATAATACGCTTTATAAAGAGTTATAGTTATCTATTGATATACTGTTTGAAATCATTTTTTTGGTAAAAAAATATATAGATATACAGTACTGTTTATCACATTTTAAATAGATTTTTATTATATATTAATTTTGTGTCCAATTTTGGGAGTGACCCACTTATTTATATATTTATATTTTTAAATAAGATAAAGTCATCTCCAATCTTTTATATATATATATATATATATATATATATATATATATATATATGTATATATATATAAGGTCAATGGTCTTGTCTCACTTTCTAAGTTACTAAGCACGTTTTGCACAAATATTTTCCTTGTTGATAACATCTTGTTTCTTTTATTTCAGCAACTTATACAAAGGAAAGTTGCAATATGTTGCATTTTGTTTTTAAATGATATTATTAAATGTTGTAGTATTACATTTGCAAGTGTGTAACTATGTATAACATTAGTTTAATTGTGTATACATCTGTGTGCTTTTTGCTTTGTAGTTGGGATTGGCTGATTAACACCCCCTGAGCAGCCGATCACTAACTGACCTGGGTTTTAAATACCTCTCACATTAGTGCTATAATTATCCCTGATGAAGTTGAGTAATTCAATGAAACGCATAGGAGTTTTTATGAACTGTATTTGGCAATTGCTTTGCGCTCGTTATTCTGCTGAAGCTTGTCCGGTCAGCTTGCGTTACATGATCTGAGCGTGAGTTGGTCGTCTGGTACGGCGCAACTCTGTGACGTCAGAGTATCGCCTGATAGTGGCATGGAGCCGTAGCTCATATAGTGAGCCAGCAGTGTTGGGTTAAATTGTTCCGTCGGATCGCTGCATGGACTGCCGCATCTCCCGATATACATACCCTTGAGTCCTCTATGCTGCAGACGTGTTCTAGGACAGAGTACCCACATTTGAACTCTATTCATCTTGATACAAGAACCTCTGCAGCGACCGGAGTGGGAATCCATGAGGGCAGCTGATATAAACCAAGTGGATTCGTTTAAACATCTGAGCGGTAACATGTACCCTAAACATGCCCTGCCCAACTAATTGATTTTTTTCTGTACATGCATATTATACCACCTTACATTTTTTTATTATAAACGTACATTTTTACACTATGAAAGGTTGTGCGCTGTCTTCTTTTCTTTACATGTTTTCTATATGGTGTTGAGCCATCAACTTTGACAAGCAGCAGACCTCATCTTACGAGGTTGAATGACAAGTTTTTTTAATTCATTTTGGGTGCACTATTTATGATTAATTTTTGGTGTGTTTTACGAATCAACTTTTACTAATGTGTATATACACTAGTCATTTATATCACTAAGAAATTTTACAATTTGTTGCGCAGTTATATATTTTTTCCACAGTTTTTCTTTTCAAGTCGCGATAATGTGAGATATAAAGTGATTGTCAGTATTTACATTTTTGTTTCATTTCCAGACAGCGCTTGATCGTTGTGACAGACAATATCAGTCATTCTGGACAACTTCTTTGCTTGTGCCTCGACTGTCAGTGGAAACCAGGCTTATTATAGGCTTATATAATAGCAAAAGCTTGAGAATAAAATTGCCCAGACATCACGTTTTTATTTGAAGTTTGAGACTACGAATACAATTTGATGACAAAATCCACAAATTGATGGCGTTTGAAATTTTGTTTTGTCTGTGTTTCATTCCATGCTATAATGCCATGCCATTCATTCCATGCTCCCCCCACCACACAATCAACCGCTGCCCCCCTACCCCCCCACAACACAGACACAATCAACCCCCCCCCACTGCAACACACAATATCCACCCCCCACCAAACACACCCGATCGTGTGGGTGGATGCGGAAGTTGGTCCTGACTTCTGAGCAGGCCCAACTTCCACTGCTATGGGGGGTGGCTCAGAGCTGGGGGTGGTCTGGCTCTGAGATGCAGAAGGTCTGGCCCCACTTCCAGCGTGGTCGGCCGGGCCTCCCGTATTTTCCCCAACTCTCTTCCTGAAAACACAGGACAATTATGCATTCCGACAGACCTTATAGGGACAATGGGACCATTCAATGGAAAAAGGGACCATCCCCTACAGTATATACGGGATATATAAAGGTGCATATTTACTTAACTGAGTTTTTTGTTTCCCTTCTTCTGTCTCAATGTAACTATAATTATTTAGCGTATCTCAGCCAATTACAGTTTGACAAAGGTAGAAACTTGGCCATTTTAACCTACTCTATTATGTATTTAATGATGTTCGGTGCAACTAATGCTACGAACATTATAAACCCCCCAAAGATGGCAGTATTATACACTGCGAGATTATGGGGAAAAGCAGGTTGCAGACCTGTCTGAGGCATGTGAATGTGCTCATTAGTGGGAGTTGTATTTACTGTATGGTAGAGTTTTTTTTAACCTTTTTACACATCATAAGTTATCTTGCATTGATTTATTTAGGATTATTTCATACTTTCACCTTGCCATGTAACCCCCCCATCCCCCATGACACATTTTGCTAGATGTCCTATTTAAAAGATAAATGCAATACAGCATTTTCCAGGATCCTGCCTGGAACCCAAATGGGAGACAGAGTGTGGGTTGGAAGTTACAGATCTAAAGATTTTAGCAGCTGTTTAGCAGAATCCTGACAAGTGATAGGTCTGAAATACGGCGTTTGGGATGAGTCAAGAGCAGTACCATTTTATTTGGATTCCGAACCCTTTGAGTGCCAGGGAGGCCGCGAGGCCAGAGGGATTTCCACCCGCCATCACTTCAGATCACGTATTCCTGAGCTTCAAGCATCTCCCCAAAGGCAACAAGCATGTTTTTGTGGATCCATGGGGCCAGAACCCATGTCATAGTAGCTACGTTCCAAGGCACTCAAAGGGTTAAATGCTTGGATGCCCGAATTCATTGGTGGGCAACAGGCGGCCCTCACGGGTTTTGCCCTGCAGCCCTTAACCGCTTGCCACACCATTAGTCCACTCTCCTGTCCCCAGTACAATCGTGGCTTCTTCCCACTCCTAAGGGCCTAACTCCTGTGCTCACCCGCAATTCCCAGTGTGAGGAGAGGATTGGGACATCAGCGTGCCGGCATTAACAAGCTGACTGTAGGGGAGAAGCACACGCACACACTATATATAATTAATAAAATAAAAAATAAAAAAAAATATATATAAAAAAATTATATATATATATATATATATATATATATATATATATATATATATATATATATATATCAAATGGAAATTTTATTGTATGCTCATTTGCATGTCTTAGACAGGTCTGCAACCCTGCCTTTCACCATTATCACCCAGCACAAAGGTGACACTGTGTGTTCATTTGCATGTCATTTCCCAGAATCCCTTGCTACAGTGGAAGTGCTTTGTGCTGGGTGATAATGGTGAAAGGCGGGGTTGCAGACCTATCTAAGACATGCAGATGAGCATACAGTAATATTTCCATTTGCTATATGCTTTGCTGTGGAGGGTTTTTGTCACTTTTTTTTATCCACCATAACTTAACTAAGTATATATATACATATACATATACTTAGTTAAGTTATGGTGGGTAAAAGAAAGTTACAAAAACTCTCCACAGCAAAGCATATAGCAAATGGAAATATTACTGTATGCTCATTTGCATATCTTAGACAGGTCTGCAACCCTGCCTTTCAACACACACACACACACACACACACACACACACACACACACACACACACACACACACACACACACACACACACACACACACACACACACACACACACACACACACGTCATGAGGATTGGCATTCTTATGATGTTCAGTAGATATACTTTATTTGCTCATTTTCTAGATGAACGCTATCTTAAGATAAGGATACTCCTGCAATAACAGCAATCTAAACCGTAATGCTCACACTATGTGCAGTATGCGGCCCCAAAGTTTTAATTCTGCCTGTTGTTCACCCGCCTCTTGTTAACTTTACACGCTTTTCTACTCTGCCCTTCGTGCTATGACCCTACTAATCAAAACCTACTGTAGCTATATTCTTCTGCAGACAGACAAAGGGCAAACCAATCATCATTTACTCCTAACAAGCTGGCATTTTGCAGTTCCGTGCAACTGGTGTGTGACGATAATAGCAATAAAATTACAGCATTATGATACACTAGCACTATACTTATGGAAGGCCATACTGCAGTAAGCTTACAATCTTAAAGCAAAGGAGAGTGGAAGCATAAGACATAGTGGGGAAAGGAGGTTGGTGTGTGACTGAATGATATTTGTCATGAAGCTAGAATCTAGGACCTGTTTTTCTTGCTAAGAGGCAATAGGTGTCATGGCAAAGGCCAGAGAAAGAAGATTGGGACTATCAGTAGGATGTTGCATATGCGCATTTAAAGAGATTTGTTTTCAAGCACATTTAAATGTGTGAAGGGTGGGGGAGCGCCTGATGTTACTGGGAAGAGAGTTCCATGTGTATTGTGCAACCTTGAAAAAGTATTAGAGGAGGGAATGAGAGCAGGTTATAAGGGATGAGGAGATTCCCGGAAAGAGCAGAGAAGGTGTTTGGGGGAGTCTCGAGAGAAGTTCTGAAATGTGTGGTAGGGCAGTCGCACACAGGGATTTGTGTAGGAGGGCACACATTTGTTTCTGGATAATAACCAGGGTAGAGACTTACATAGAGGGGAGAAAGAGTTGTTTGTGAGATGGAAGAGAGAGAGAGGAAAACCAGAAGATATTACAGAAGTCGAGGTGAAATATTATGCTCTATCGTATTGTATTGTATTGTATGTCTTTATTTATATAGCGCCATTAATGAACATAGCGCTTCACAGTTGTAATATATGTGGTAATCGAATAAATAATAGATAATATAAATAACAGATCATGGTAATAAGTGCTTTAGGCATAAACATAACATTAAGGAAGAGGAGTCCCTGCCCCAAGGAGCTTACAATCTAATTGGTAGGTAGGGAGAACGTACAGAGACAGTAGGAGGGAGTTCTGGTAAGTGCGTCTGCAGGGGGCCAAGCTTTATGTATCATGTGTTCAGAATATCCACAGTGCTATTCATATGCTTCTTTAAGCAAGTGTGTCTTAAGGTGGGTTTTAAAGGTGGATAGAGAGGGTGCTAGTCGGGTACTGAGGGGAAGGGCATTCCAGAGGTGTGGGGCAGTCAGTGAAAAAGGTTTAAGGCGGGAGAGGGCTTGAGATACAAAGGGGGTAGAAAGAAGACATCCTTGAGCAGAACGCAAGAGTCTGGATGGTGCATGACGAGAAATTAGGGCTGAGATGTAAGGAGGGGCAGAAGAGTGTAAAGCTTTAAAAGTGAGGAGAAGAATGGAGTGTGAGATGCGGGATTTGATCGGAAGCCAGGAGAGGGATTTCATGAGGGGAGATGCTGATTTACTGGTTTTCCTATGCTAAATTATGACAACAGTATATTTGACTAAGATGCCCCTAATGTAACTTGGTATAACTGTTGGCATGTGGAAGAGAGGTTAGAAATATTTGTTCTAACCTCTTTTGTCTTAAACCTGAGGAATGACACATTTGAGGTACCTCAGCACTCAGAACTCGAGCAGTCAGGTTGAATTCTTATTTTTAACTTAAAAATTTAACATTTTTATGATTCCTCCTTGATAATAGCTATCTCGCTCCATTGCAAGACAATGGAAGACCAAGAGATTCCTTCCTTTCCTACAAATTCTCACTAATCGGAGCCTTCACGTTCGCCAGTATGCCCAAAACATTACTACATACTTAACCAGTCACCTTAAAGTTGGACAATTAAGTGGCGTCACTGCATTAAGCTATAGTTACGCAAGTAAAAGCAAGCAGCAACTTTACAAATAGAACATGTACTGCTAACTTATACAGAAAGATGTTAGAGAATTCCAGATGTGATCCCTCCCCAGAAAGTACAGAATCCCTTATAAAGCGGTTAAGAGTGTAAATACCTTTGTAGCTAGATTAGCCCTATTTAGTGCCTTTTGGAATGCAACACAATGTAGGTGTCTCTAGGAGTCAAGTGGTTACACCTATTTTATTTCCCATCTTGGAAAACAACAACAATATTGCCCAAACCCCGTCAGCAAAACAGATCAATAAAATCATACACGTGAGTCCCAAAATTTCTGTTGAGTCAGAGTTTCTCTTCGCTGCAAGTAATTGCGGAAGGTATGGCACAATATTCAGCCATGCTATGAGCAGTGACAGAACTATTAATTAATGATTAACGACGTGCATTATGTACCAGGCTGAATTCTAGAATGGGTTCTTTGTTACAAGTCCCATTTGTTATGTCCGCATAATCAGGACCATGCATGTTTGCTGTCAAATGAAGCTGTTGGCCTGCAGTGCTCTGTTAATGTCAGTTTAACCCCGTCCTTCCAATCACTAGAACTAATTTATCATCCCTGTGCTTAGCCACCAGTTGAAAGGCAGTTCTTGCCTGTGACCAATATTGTTTATCACGTTTTTAAGCATGCATATTCATTTTAAATAATACATTTAACTCAAGACTTTACGCATTTACATTTATAGCCCAATTAAAATTTAAATGAAAAAAGTTATTTTATGGTTAGTAAGAATCCATAAGCTGCATTTTAAATCATTAAATAAATAGATTTTATTTCAAATCGGTAAGCAGAACATGATCTTTTTTCATGGCTTGCCCATGATCAAAGGCCCAGCTATTGCATGTACAGTATGAAATTCAATGACTCAGGTGATTATGTTCCCTAAGCATACAAATGAGATTTCTTAAAAAGAAATGACATTTAAAACAAAACAGCACAGATAATACTCTAGAATGAGAGCAATGATATCATTGTGACACATTGTTCAATGTAGCCCTGTAGTCGATTTTCTCTATACAATTACTCGTACCCATTTTCCTTTGTAGTCATTGTGTAGCACACAGTTTAATGCACATTTAATTCAGGCCTCATTTAGGCACACACTGGTTTTTAAAGGTGCAAAAAAATATTTATTCACGTCAAAACCATGGATGTTTCAGTCCTAAAATTGTACCTTCATGAACTCCTGGTACCTCGTGTAAATATGTTTACATGACACAAGATTTCCCCCATTTTTACATTAGCACCACTCTCAGGTCTTTAGTAGTCTCATACTTGTAATATACATCATCATTTTAATTACTAATGAACCAATTTCATGCTGTCAGGTCCTACAACCAATTTATCTCCATCAAAAACACAAAAAATGCACAGAAATCATTTTATTTCCCATTAACCCCCTGAATGCGAAAGAGTCCCGTGACAGATGGCTCTCAATCAAAAACACAGTACTGCATATCAATCATCATTTTATTTGCCATGAACCCATTTAATGCTGAAGGGTTATCTGTGACAGATTGAAAAACACGAAAACACTCAAAACCCCTCGCTTGTTTGAGAGGGTTAAACACAAATGTGAACAGCAAACACAGACACACACATAGGTTCACTGTGAGTACTCACAGTTCAGAATACAGGAAGTGTAGATTGCCCATATTGTCTATATAGTTGGCAGGGCTTAACCAAGGTAAGACCAATAACAGAAGAGCCTTCATTTTGAGCAGGCACGGCTTCCGGACTGTCTCCTCTCTCTGCCTGCCGTTTCAAAACACACGGCTTCCAGCTTTTATGACACCCAAATCTCTCTTTTTTTTTTCTCCCAGATGGATCTTCCTATTTTCACATCAATTGTAGCACATCATGAATCTGACAGAAATCTCAAACTAAGCTACGCGGTGAAAATCATTGACCTGGTAAGAAGATTAGTTGATTCGGATCACAGATTGGTAGACGTGAGGGTTTAGGGACAGAGCAGCATGGATGGCGAGACAGTGACTTATGCTGTGAACAGGCTGATGCAAGGTAAAGGGACCAGCCTCCTGCATGATTCAGAGTGGTTCTTTATAAACAGCTGGTACATTTACATCACAGGCCAGAAGCAGATGGGTTGTGATAGCTTAAGCAAGTCAGAGAAAGGTCTGATTGTTTGATGCTCAGCATTGAATGTAAAAGAGGTAAAGCACATACAGAAACATGTGCACTTACAGAAACAAGCGACAGCATCAGTGCCTTGTAAAAATATGAAACACACCCAAGTATGGTAGGGTTGTGAAATGTAAGTTTTTATAATACGGGACCCAGACATCCAGTATGAATGTGTGATGTCATAATGAGGGATGAATGATTTGTGAATGCTTCGAGCTTTGGTTCTTATCATCTCTGCTCATGACAGGGCGGGGATAGATGCACACTGAACTAATACATAGCGATAGGAGAAGAAGTAGCGCCTATAGAGGTGGTGGTCATGGTATAACTTATTTCATTACAGTAATTTTAAGTTCAGGCATTTTAATACTAAAATGCTTAAAATACCAGACAATTATGCGTCCTGACAGACCCTTCAGGGACAACAGAACAAGTCAATGAAATAAGGGCCAATCCTTTATGTACAGGACGTCTTGCAACCCTAAGTATGGGCAAGTGGAAATAGCAATAATCGGCAAACGATAGTTAGAGGCAGGGAGGCATGAGGAATTGAGTGGCGGTATGAGGAATTGAGTGGGTTCTACCATATGATTTCATTGATTCATGTTGGACTCCCTGCTTATAGCACTTTTAGAAAACAAAAAATAAGCTAAATAGGAAAGCATACCAAATCTAAAACTTATATAAGGTGTATTTAAAATATAATACATTTACCACATCTCAGTGTTTTTGTTCTAAATATGCACATAAAACATTTAGTCATAATGATTCATACGATTCACACATAGGGGGCCTATGTACGAAGTGTCGCAAATGACTTATTATCGTAAAAGTGTTGCATGTCAAACTCCATTTCAATTGCGCTTGTGCGCACCTAGGCACTAAGCTCACATTTCTCCATCTGCGCAAATTGTATAAAAAAAAATGTTCATTTTGTGTTGGCGCAAAGAAAGGGACTGTGTTTGCGGTACATATGCAAACATAATTTTTTTTTTTTCCGGTGTAATACAAAATTAATTAAACGTGCGTCACAATCATCCGCCAAGTTCAGTTTGGAGTAAACGCGTAAAAAACCTCTTAATAGTATTAGCGCAGAAAGAAGTTGGTATGTATCATCAACCCCAAAATGTATTTGACTCAGCATGACTGTTTCATAATATAGGTTAACAAAATGTATTATTTTAGCACTGAAATTCGTGAAACAAAACACATATTTGAAAAATGTGTTAATACATTTGGCCCCACAATGAATTAGCAGTCCTAATGATAAAATGAATATATGTGCCTCACATTTTGGGCCATGTTGACTAAGAAGTGTTACTCCACAAGACACTGTCTAAGCTGAAAGACATCGCACTGCCTCATTCAAGCTAATAGGCCATAAAGGATCATATGTCCTAAGCGGTTCCAATCCATACGATGCGGTCTGTACCGGAAGACCACTTGCAGTCCATTATAACATGCTCAATGTGTGTTAGGCTGGGGCCAGGTACTGCAGACTGTGCGGAGGCGGCCGCTGAGCGAACAGACTGCATCAAGGCAGTGTTCGTGGCCATGTGGCGTGCAGGCGCGTCCGCGTGGAAGCAGGATGGGGCGCGCGTTGCGTGAGAAATCAGTTAAACTGATTTCTCAGCGCGACAGACAGGTCACGTGAGCGGTTCGACCAATGAGGGCGAACCAGCTCAGTGACGCCCCTAGGAACGCCCCTAAGAATGCCCCCCACGGCCCGTCGATGATAGCCAGGGAAAGCACCCGCTTTCCCACAACCTCCGCACGCCTCAGCGCGGGCGAAGGCTCCATGGCCCAGGCCTTATGGAGTTGCACTGCTTAGTAAATACAGCCCTTTATGTTCACGACAAATGGCAGGTGAAATCTTCGGAAACCTTAGAAGAAATCTCATCTTCAGGCGGCGGAAGCGTTTGTTGTGGTCTTGTACACTCATGATCAACAACATTGATTGCAACAACTCCTAAACTATCAAAACAATATAACCTATGTAACCTACCAGAGTTTCTCAACATTTTCTGCACAGGTCCCCCCTATTGAGATGCTTAAATTGCTGGGGCACCCCATCATTTTATGAATCGTCACTTTTTTTTGTTCAAATAAAACTGGATGGAAAATGAAAATAAGTATCTAATGACAATCTAATTTTATAATTACACATACATTACAGTGTGATCATAATTAACTGTAAATGGAATGGCAGCATTCAGTTTTTCTGTTATTTTTAATGTACTGTAATGCAAAATCTTTTCCCCAGCAATAAAATCAATAAAACATTGCAGCATTTGGGAAGATATACAAACATCACACACTTGTTTTTTTGCACAGTGCTCCCTTACGGTTAGTCTGATGCACCTCTGGGTTACATGGAACCCTGGTTGAGAAACTGTAATATGCTATATACGTTTATAAAAGCAAAAGAAGCTTCTGGCAATCAGATCTTTAACATCACTCAACTTCTGTGAGTTTTGTATCACTGATTTGAGTCAACCTTACATATTTTTTAACGGAGTCTCACTGATAGAAATCAGTACTTTTCAGTTAAACTGCCATTTTGGGTCATGGGTACTCCAAGCAACAAATGTATAAGTTACAATAAAGTGAAAAAAGCAAACATATATACACGTATATACATACACCAACATATATTTGATGCCAGAGGGCCTTTCTATGCATTACCCCTCTGCAGTAAGGGGGGATTGATGGCCATGCACATTTTAGCCTTATTTACCAAGCAGTGTTATTCCACCAGACAGCTTCCAGAGCAGGAAGACACCTTCCAGAGCAGGAAGGCACCTTCCAGAGCAGGAAGACACCATCCACAGCAGGAAGGCACCTTCCACAGCAGGAAGGCACCTTCCACAGCAGGACGGCACCTTCCACAGCAGGAAGGCACCTTCCAGAGCAGAAAGGCACCTTCCACAGCAGGAAGACACCTTCCAGAGCAGGAAGGCACCTTCCACAGCAGGATGGCACCTTCCAGAGCAGGAAGACACCTTCCACAGCAGGAAGACACCTTCCACAGCAGGAAGACACCTTCCACAGCAGGAAGACACCTTCCACAGCAGGAAGACATCTTCCAAGACACCTTCCAGAGCAGGAAGACACCTTCCAGAGCAGGAAGACACCTTCCAGAGCAGGAAGACACCTTCCAAGACACCTTCCAAAGCAGGAAGACACCTTCCAAGACACCTTCCAAAGCAGGAAGACACCTTCCAAGACACCTTCCAGAGCAGGAAGACACCTTCCAAGACACCTTCAAGAGCAGGAAGACACCTTCCAGAGCAGGAAGACATCTTACAGAAAATGGCATCTAATCTGAGAAAATAAAATAAAGCCAAGTAAATGAAATATTACGGAATAAAAAAAAAAAAAAGGCACTTTGTTAGGGTCACAAAGAGCCACATAAAGCATATTTTTTTATATTAATATTTTCCGAGTGCACTGGCTAATGACAATGGAGTACAAGTACAAACTCATTCTGTAGGTGCAAATGGCCTGTTTGTGGCAAGTAAAAATAATGCCCCAATTTACAGATATCCCAAAATAGGCTCAAGCAACAGTTTGCGTGGGGGCATTAACATAACAAATCGACAGACAGAGCGGAGGCCTGCCTTGTCCTATGCGTACACACATTAGATAGCACCGGTTTGGTATTAGCGTCCAGTCTAGAGATGGGTAAATGGCTATTTTATATTTAGGACCCCTGCTTAATTACCAGCCTGTAGAGACCCTGCGTTAAGACAACGGCACCATCAGAACGCGGCATTTGCAACATACATTTTCTGGAACCATGGCTGCAGTGGTGGCTCTGCTGATGTGTAGATGTTATCTGGCTATGTGTGATATTCTTGAGAATAAATGAATACCCCAGGGAAGAAGGGAAATAATGTATTAGTCATTCAAATGTTGCCCTGTTAAAATGTAAGTTTTATTCTAATCTCTGCCGGCTGGCAGCTCGTTTCCTTGGTCATTGTGCTGCGGAGCTTGTACTTGCAAAACTCAGTTGTTGCAGACTGAGGTCACTCCCCCAAAGGTAAAGTTTTGAGGCAATTAAAAACAAATGTTCCGCAGACAGACAGTGATTACTCATAGACGTATGACCGAGAAAGATGTCAACATTTGGCATAGTCGCTAGCACTAATCTAAGACCTGATTGCCATATTTTAAGGCCATCTGCTAACTACTCTGTAGCTCCTAACCAAACCGGGTTGTAGTTTGAGAAATAGCCAAAATGCTTAACTTTTAATGCCCCCGCTATCTTGAAATTCTGCTTAAACTCTAAAATCGGGTCCATAAAATATGAGTGGAAGATTTCACAGGGCCAACTGAGCAGGACTGCAACTTTAAATGCGATAATGCACTAGGCCAGGTCCCCACTGGCCACTGCAGCGCTCACTATGGCGGGCGCTGCGGGGACAAGAGCCGCGCCTCAGTGGGGGCGCCGCGCGGTGAATTTTTCAGACTCACATTCAAATTGTGATGGGAACAAGTAACGGAGCGCTAGGCCATGCCCCCCCGGCGGTTCAGCCAATGAGGGCGAACCTGCCGGGTGACATGGCCGCGCCCCATCACTCCCCAGTCACGCCCCCACCACCCCTGTCTTTTCCCCTGCAGACTGGGGAATTCGGCTGCACGCGCCGCCAGCAAAGCAGGCGCACGTGCAGCGCAGGCAGTGGGGCCGCAGCCTTAGAATTACCATGGCATCAATTTTGACAATAATAGTTTGAAGCCTTTCAGCTTGTATTTTAAATCAATCATTTGACACCTCAAAATAATGATGGAATTAAGACCGGTACACCTCACGGCTCATTCAAGTTAACGGCTACTGTCGTATGTACAGTAACATGCACCGCCTAAAAAATATATGTCTCGTAGTCTGTTCTTTTCTTCTGTTTGTTTTGTCTATGAGGAACCTGGGGGCTATACAATCCTCAAATAGCATGATACCAGCTTTTCTTAAAACAGTTGAATATTTTTTTTCTTAAACTGAACAAATGTTTTATACACAATATCTTCCAAATTGGTGTTGAAAGTTTACAGTAATAAACAAGGATGTGATGTCAATTCAGATGCTTTTATCTTCAAGGAAAACACAAGTAGCTAGATTGTCCCAACAATGACCTCAACCCTTGTCTTTAAGGAGCATTCCTTTACTGGGAAAGATAGCAGAGTCTCTAAGCCACCCTTCGAAAAATGCTGCTTTTGCAAAGAGACACTTGGTCTTATGGTATTACTGCATGCAAGACATACTTACAGTATACTAATGTGCTTTTGAAACCTTGTTTTTAATTGATCCTTACTGTTTTAAGCGGAATATTTTCAAGGACGCTGTTAATCTGTAATAAAATACATCACATCATCTCTAAATGAGATATAAATGGAAATCTGTATAATTTCTTCGTTGCAGCATAACACTGAATCACGGAGAACATAATACCGTTCTTATCATTGCATGTTGGAATTTACAGGTCGGCTGTTTATTATATACAGTAGGCCACGATTCTCAGCACGCACTACATGTCATGGAATAAAATCTTCTCAAATGCCTAGGTATGCATTTGCCACATTGGCCAGGCTGGAGGTTATGCTTCCGCAGTACAATAAAACCAAACCTCACTTATGAGAGTGCAAGAGGACTCATTTCATAGGCGGTAAGATTTCTGCTCAATTATCCTTATGCTTAGTTAGGCACCTACTACTTTATTACAATATCATTAACAGTAACATCAGAATATATAAACAAATGTTAGATAAACCTGGCAAGGTTGTTTTGTAGCTCTCCAGGAAAAAATATTATTAATGTACAGCCTTAAACTGGTTATTAACATTTTTTAGAATTCTTGGATTTGTTCTGTACCCTATATTTCCCAAGTGACGTCTTCTCAACATCAGTTACTGCTCTTTAAGACCGAGATACCAATGTAAAAAAATGAGAGGTAACACCGGACATGTACTGTATGTGTACGGTATTCTCTCTCTGGATGTACGGCAGGCAGCACGAGTGCGGAGGGTGGCCGGGCGCAAGGTCCCTGCAATTACCTCCGACCGAGAAGCAAAAGCGGCAGTGTGAGCAGTAACGGAGCCATCTCCCACAGGCCGCAGGGTCTGGTAACCAGGGCAAAGGAGCCACGCAGCGTCTTTCCCCCGGATGCCCAGCAAAGGAGAAGACTGACCAATGGGAGGGCTCCACGTCACAAAGGAACGTGCGCTGCTCCCCCACCTGCGTGATGGGAAATGTAGTTGCCATCCAAATTTACCTGTGGGAGTGGAGAGAAGATCTTCACTGTGTGCCTCCTACCTCCAAAGAAAGCTCTGAGATATTGATAGTGCCACTGTCTGCCAGGAGGATCTGCACAGGTAAGACAACAGAAGGGGGAGAGCATGAGGAAGGAGGAGGGGGGGTTGGTGGTGTGATAGGAGGATGAGGAGCGGGGTTGAGAGGATGAGGGGATTGGGTGCGAGAGGATGAGGGGTGGGGGTGCAAGAGGATGAGGGGTGGGGGTGCGAGAGGATGAGGGGTGGGGGTGCGAGAGGATGAAGGGAGGGGGTGCGAGAGGATGAGGGGTGGGGGTGCGAGAGGATGAGGGGTGGGGGTGCGAGAGGATGAGGGGTGGGGGAGCGAGAGGATGAAGGGAGGGGGTGCGAGAGGATGAGGGGAAGGGTGCGAGAGGATGTGGAGGGGGTACGAGAGGAGGAGGGGGTGAGAGGATGAGGGTGGGGTGAGGATGAGGGGAGGCGAGAGAATGAGGGGGGTTGCAACAATCTTGGAAGTAGGAGATTTCAGAGGATCATTAAGATTAGTATTGCTCGTCATTTACAGTATGACTTCAGGTATGTTATTTATAAATTATCTGACCATTACTCATTTTTTTTAAATCAATCCCCGTATGCACCAATTTGCACTATTTCATATTCTATTTTGTAAAAAATGCTGGGAGGGCGCTCAATCCACAAACCCCTCCCCAGAATTTTTCATGAAATAGAATATGAAATGGTGCAAATTGGGGCAAACTTGCAGTGAAATTTAGAAAAAATTACGTAACGGTCTGATTATTTATAAATAACATACCTCTCCACGACTTTGAGCGCGCCACATTTTTCGCCATTGTGTCCAGTATTTTTGGAGAAATCATCAGGCAATCCTATCCACAAAGCTCTGGTAAGATAGGGCTGATAACGTGCTATTGGGCATCGTGTTATCAAAATTGGTAACGGATGTTATGTTCCTTGAGGTTAACACAAATCCACAAACCTAATTATAGGCAAAAATAACAGCCACTAGTTATTTAAATGGTAAGATCTTTGGAGCAGGAACTCCTCTTCCTAAATGTTACTTTTATGTCTGAAGCACTTATTCCCATGATCTGTTATTGTATTATTTGTTATTTATATGTGTAGCCAGGTCCCCTCTGGTTCTCCGAGCTCCCATTTCCTACCCCTTACCTCCGCTGCCAGGGGAATGTTGCGCGCACATATGCGAAGGTTCGTGTATGCGCAGATGCGAGTGCGGCTGCCATGAGAGAGTTGCGCATGCGCAGGAGACTAGGCACACGCGGAGGCAATGATAAGGAGGATCCGCGGGGACTATGACTCCAAGCAGCACCAGGGGCGGAGGTCACGTGTCACACGAGAGCCAATGGGGCTGGCAGGATCACGGGTAGCAAGGAGATACATTTTCGCGTGCGGGGGCGCGGAAGTCAGTCAGGATCTGGACAGAGAGGGTACAGGTAGGGTCCAGGAAGCAGTGCTCCTTTGGACAAGTACAAAAGAAACAGCGCAAAAGACCTCAAAGTGTAGTATGAATATAAAATTATATTGGTAAAACAGGTGAGTATTGCGCGTACATCAGATAAAATAATTACTGGCAGTACATGTATATGGACATGTTACCAATCAGAACCACGGGTGGAACGGGCAATCATCAGGTGGATATTCTCTCCTTCCCCTCTCCTTTGGTGGATCAAGGCTGCTGTGGTGTATGGTGTTACCCCGACATCCAGCAGCAGTAGTCCGGTGGAATTCGTCTACTTCACAGCTGTTGTTTCAGCGGGGCAGGCTCACGGCATCCAGTTTCAGCAATCCGGTAGATTTCGTCTGCTGTGCGGCTGTTGATCCAGCGAGACAGGCTCTCACCCTGTATCTCTCGGCGTGTGACGTCAGACTCCGGCGCACGTCAATGACGTCATCTGGCAGGGAGTAGTACTGTAATAGTACGAAACGCGTTGGATAAGAGGACGCTTCTCTAGTACTACCCACTGTGCATTTGTATCCTGTATACACCCTTTATTAATCTCCGTTCCCGCCCGCTGCCTCCCTGACCGGCTGAGATCGTGAAGACGCTGCCAGATGACGTCATTGACGTGCGCCGGAGTCTGACGTCACACGCCGAGAGATACAGGGTGAGAGCCTGTCTCGCTGGATCAACAGCCGCACAGCAGACGAAATCTACCGGATTGCTGAAACTGGATGCCGTGAGCCTGCCCCGCTGAAACAACAGCTGTGAAGTAGAAGAATTCCACCGGACTACTGCAGCTGGATGTCGGGGTAACACCATACACCACAGCAGCCTTGATCCACCAAAGGAGAGGGGAAGGAGAGAATATCCACCTGATGATTGCCCGTTCCACCCGTGGTTCTGATTGGTAACATGTCCATATACATGTACTGCCAGTAATTATTTTATCTGATGTACGCGCAATACTCACCTGTTTTACCAATATAATTTTATATTCATACTACACTATGAGGTCTTTTGCGCTGTTTCTTTTGTATTTGTTCTTCTAGTTGGTCTGTGGAGCCATTCCACGAATACAGCTGCACACCTTCACAAAGTAACAGGTTTATATATATATTTAATCACTTTATCACTGTAAGAATACACCACTTAGTTCACAATTTATAGAGCGCAGTTCACTCCTTGTTTGTTTCTATCCTTTGGACAAGGCCAGATTCCCCCCTAGGTCCCAGATAGATCCCCTGAGCCACAGTAGAAGTGCTGAGATGTGTATGCTGTAGGGAAAGGCCTTAGGTAGGGACCCTTTCCCAATAGTAAGGCAAAGCCAGAGGCATATGCTGCCGGACATTATCCCTGGGTGGGAATTGCGGCCCGTGCCAGTGAGCAAGCCAAAACTTCAAGAGAGAGACTATTTATATGGGACCATCCAGCTGGAGCAGCAGATTCTGGCGCGGATCCATACCACTGATCCACGGAGTTCTGCCATTTGTCCTGGTCTGTTCTGAGACTGAGACCAGGGAGGTATTGTTTAAGAGCACCAACATATCTGTTTCTCATGCAAATGTTGAAGTTAATGTAGATTGTAATGTTTCATATTCAGGCGTGCATATGAAGTACAGGCGCAATAGTATAGATGGTGTTTGTTTAAGTATTATAGAAACAACATTATGAAGTCTTTTATATATTGAGTCAAGCTTTAAAAGTCAAAAAAAGAGAGGCTTGTTTTCTTACGCCATAAAAATGTCATCCAAATAGATTAATAAAAGGGGTGGGTTGTAAACACACCCACAAGGTAGACATATGCTGTTTTCAATGGAAGGGTTTTAGGATATAAGCCCTGCAATTGAATGATGAATTAGAATTCAACAGACATATGTTTTGGGATCAGACACATGAATTCTCATCTTTCATATTCTAGGGACCTCTCTTGGAAGAACCTGTTACATGTTCTTTGGTAACGTATAGGAATTCTTTGTTTATCCTTTTTATTTGAAGAAACTGTCTGCATTGTTATACTGTATGTTCTTTTAATCTTGTTATGTAACCTAAGCACTGTACTTTTCATGTATTAAACTTAAACAAGTATAGTAATTCTTTAGGCTCTGATTTGAAATGTTGCATGCTTTTTTAGAGAGTAATTTACATTTTTGGACACATTTTGCTATAACAGATTTTTGTGTGTTAAGTGCAGTTTTCTTAAACACGGACCATGGACCCTGCAAATTAATATTCTAGTAAATTCTGTGGTGGAGTGAGCGAGTTAAAATATATATATATGGTGACAGAGTGAGGGCAAATATTACTGATTATAGGTACCTTGCGTAGGTGAAAGGTGAGTTAGCTAGTTAGCTGTGTGTATTAACCCTTGTCACATATATGTCACGTGCTCACCGGTGTGCCGTATGGATTAGATGTGGTAAGTTGACACTGCCTTGCGTTAGCTTCAAATAACATGGCATTAAGTCCGTCTTACCCAAAGGTGATGTTACTCCCACCCAGACTGATTAGGTATTTAAAAAAAAGAGAAGACAGGAGAGCGAAAGAACCCTGTAAATAACAATATGTCAGTTAAATCAAACCTAACTGTGATCTTATACACATCCAGATCCTGTAAAAGACCTACAGTATGTTAGGGTTTTGATGCGAGTAACACCAAGCTTAGCTCTGACCTAACTAATGTCTCAGTAAATCCCTGCGATAACTGTAACAGAGCTCTGTACATATGCGTGGTTAGTGGGAACACCTCTTTTGCATATCATTAGCACTAACATCTGGTATAGTTAACACAAGAGCTATTATGGCTGAAAACAGCACTAATACTGCGTTACTGAGCATTAAAGATACCAGTAACAACTTAACAATGCGTTCATTTATGTTAGTGCATCGGTAAGCCAATAAGGCCTTGATTATACCAAGTGCTACAGGGCGGCAGCGCTATTCTGTGACGTAACCCAGCGCTGCCGCCAGGCAGCATCTTGAATATACCAGGGAGGGAGAGCAGAGGAGGCTTGGAGGCGTGGCCATGAGCGGTTCACCCTCATTGGCTGAACCGCTCACGTGACACGGCCGTCACAAGAAAAAAAAAATTATTCCAAAGTCTCTTCTCCAGCCGTACGCTTTGCAATACAACACGCCGCAACCGTCGCCAGAGGTGTGAGCAGTTTTATTGGATGTATGCAACATGTTTTGGCGCCGCGCACGTTTTGGGGTATAATCACGGCCTAATGGAGCTCTGTGGTTCTGGGCCTTAAAATATATCTTTGTAGAGTTATCAAAACCCACTAATATACATTTTTGGGAATTGAGGGTCTTCAGGTTCACAGGTCAGATGAAAAAAATAATGTACAAAGGTGTTGCTGGTTTATGCAATATTTGATGTCGTTTGTAAAAGAAGGTGTAACGGGAATTCATTGGATGGTTTCTTTCGATTAAAAAGAATATGGCATGGTTTGTTTATTCTTCAGAAGAACATTGATCGAACATGCAAAAGGTTCTAGTTTTGTAACTTGTGTATAACAGCATTCCAACCTCTGCTACAGGGCTGGAGAAGTAAAACTGCATTAGATGACGGATGTAGAACGAATCCCTAATTATATGAATGGACACTACCCGCAATGCTACATTATTATTATTATTTCTTTGTAAAGTGCCAACATATTCTGCAGCGTGGTAAAATTGGGGTACGAAGATTTGATCATTACAAACAGAGGTACATACAAATAAGGACAAAGATGCACGAACAGATACAAAGGGGGCCCTGCTCATACATTAATGCTATCTGAAGTCTGTACCATTTTTCCATTGAGTTTATGAAGAAAAACTTGGATAATAACAGGGTGTGTATTAGTAAAGTGACCTAAAAGTCCTTTAAAGCTGAAGACCAAGTAAAATAAAATCAGTTCTGTACTACAGTATGAGAAAATATTGTAGCTTTTTTAAAAACAACTCTGAATTACATTTTTAATGTATTATAATGTAACAAGCATTTTTTGCTTGTATAGCAACCATTTACAAAGTCACATCCCCTTCCTCTTCTGAAACAAGCTCTGGCACACCCCTTTTGGAGCCCTGCCCTCTCTCTAGCAGTGCACCAATTGTATCTAGTGACTGCCTGGTCACATGATCTTCCCCACAGAACATTGCATCTTTGGTCCTCTTCTGCTGCACTAACAGCCATTTAGTGAACCCCCAAGCCGAATCGATCACAGGAGAACGGATCAAATCAGCAATGTTGCTAATTACTTATTGTGTGGATTGTATTGATGCACATATTAAAGGGGAAATAAATAAATAAAAAAACGGCAGCTTGGACTGTTGCTTTAAAGAAGATTACAGTTATTCATAGCCGTAAAAAGGCCACCAACAAGTTAGCTGCCAGTGAGTGAATAAGTATGTTGGATAACTCTTGATCCGGGGTTGGTAAGATATTGGGAGGCACTAAAGTTCCAACAATTGAAGCAGTGCAGATGGCCGCTTTAAACAGGATTCATAAAAAGAAACCACACACCAATTAATAAAACAAAGTCACTTTAGGATAGCAGTGATCATTTTACCTTAGATGGCCCATGTACTTAATTTGCTCTGTACAGTATATAGAAACGGCTTCTGCGTCAAGCTGTTTCTTTTCATAATTGCTCCTGCATGTTTCTTTTTATCACACTATGGATTGTTATGTTCCAATCTGACTCGAGTTGCAAAACATTCCCAGCACACTGAGTTCCTAATCCACAAACATGCTTTTTTTGTCTCCGCCATTTAATTTTGTTATTGATCCACCTCTTGCATCTGCTGAGTGCACAAATTATTTTTGGTTTAGTTTTCTACAAAAACAAATGCACCACATACTGTACATAAAATGGCCAGCATTATTGGGTCATTGAAACAGTTCTTTTGCACATCCCAGTATCAAGAATGTCTAAGCATTCATACCTAAGGGCTTAAATCCGTAATGAATTTTTGTGTCACTAGAGATTGTGAGGGTTGCCCTCATGCTATACTTATAGGAGGGTGCCTCACATGCCGGTGTACCTGTATATATGACACCCAGTGCTTTTTTTTGTAATTTAATAAGTGCTGGTACCCGACCCCTCATCTTCTCCTGCTCGCGTTGTCACATTGTCATGGCAATGCAGCATCACAAGACGATGCCGCAGAAGGTGAGAATCAGGAGAAGGCAAGAGAAAAAGAAGACGGTGGGTGCTGGTACACCGTACAGACGATTCGCGCTACAATCCCAAACCCCCCACCCCCTGCTTACACCATTTAAAAAAACACAAGCAAAGTAAACATTGCTACGGTGTATGTGCTACGGCATATCCGTCGCTTTATAAAACGTACCAATGGGCAGTTTTCCGAGACGAAAACGCCTTATCCAACACTCACCGATACTCATATAGGATGCTTTATAATACATACCAATGGGCAGTTTTCCAACCCAAAAATGCCACATCCAACACTCACCGATACTCATTTCCGACGCTTTATAATACATACCAATGGGCAGAAAATTGGTTTCGCTTTACGATGATTCATGATTCAACGCTATAGTCAAGAAAGCATTGTAGGTTGTATAACCGAGGACCGCCAGCACTTCTTTTTGTATAGACTTCCCCACAAGTAATTTGGGAGAAAAATAAGAGTGTCTCAGATTTCTACTTCTACATGACCAATCTGCCATGTGACATCAACAATTATACACTCTGCTGGGTGCACAGCAAATGCAGAGGCTGTGGCTGCAAGTATATGTACAATCTATTAAGAAGGCTCGCGCACCAGACTTAAGTAAGTATTAAATATTGTATTCCGTTAGTCATCGTTTCGATGGGGAATATATATTCATCAGGATATAACAGTAGTACAACACTCACATTTTAGACCTACAGAGATGGCAAAAACAGAACAAAAAATATGCCCTGACTCCCTAGGACCCAAAGTGACGTCACTCCCAAAGGCTGACACAAAGGGGCGTTTGATAAGTGCAAAGAAATATAAACGCATAACCCAAAATAACTCAGGATAAAAGTGAGAACATCCCAACACCGTGAATAATTTAAAAGAAACAAAATACAGTATATCCGTATAGCTATAAAATTACAAAAGTTCCCAGCAGACGGAGTGCCACATATACATTGGTCATGAAACACCATTGCAGAACACAAAGCAGCTTGATCACTAAAACTATAGGTTTAGTATTGGTGAATCTCAAAGGGAGGTCCATAGACAGAATGTAAGCAATAACCCCGTAACGTTCACGAACTCAATACAATATTTCATTTTACATAAGTCTGATTTGCCAGCCTTCTTCATAATCACAGTAAACTTCATAGCTGTCAATGCCATTCATCCCATGGTTCACATAGCCTGTTATTTATCCTGCAAAGCTTACTGTATGTGGCTCTGACACCTGGTATGCAAAGTTGGTAGTTCAAAATAAATATATTTAAAAGTTAAAAATACACAGAGCACATATTCAAATTGATGGTCTCCTCTTGGTTTCTCCTGAAATAAACAGTACAGTTCTGAGAAACATACCTAATACAAAGCAGGTGTAGCAGAGCACGTAAACACCATCAAATGCAAGCCTTACACAGCTTTTATTCCGCGGTTTGGAAAGCCACTATTTCTCTTCAGAGATAATCCTTATTAGTACACATGCTTTGTTAAGTTTATATTTGGGTGTAGAAGACAGCTGGTGCATTCTGCTGCGGTAGTTTTACTTCCGATGCGTTATGACGATATCAGTGATATAAATGCATACACAGGAAGGGAACAGCTTATTTTCGCAGTGTTCAGGGGGTCCGTTTTTAGTGGTGTCCAAGAACCACGATGGATAAAGAAGTGAATCCCATATTTCAAAAATAAAGTACTGTCAATACTTCAGGCTGTAGTCCTACTTAGCACCATGTATTGGCGTCGTCATATAGTGAAAACACTCAGCCACGTTACACACACTGTACCATTTTAAAGAGTTACTTCAGATTTTAACAAATGTTTACTAGCATTTATTATACAGTATCCATGCATTTCTCAAAGCCTATCTGTGGGAAACACAATAACCCATATCCAACAAACATGGCACCTAAAAGCTGTTGGTTTGAGGGCCAAGTTTAGCTTTGGAAATAATACAGTACAGCAGTTATTGTAAACGTGTGGCTGCAGCATAAAGCCGTTTCCAGTACGTGTAGAACACCCTCCTTAATCACTACACGCACTGATCCCGGAGGTAAAAAAATACATCTCACTAAAGGTAGCCATGTTTTTTGGTCTGTATAGAGCAGGAGTGGGCAACAACAGTCCTCAAGGGCCACCAACAAGTCAGGTTTTCAGGATATACCTGCATAAGCACAGGTGGCTCAATCAGTGGCTGAGCTGTAGAGTAGCGCACGTACTGTATTGTTGGAGGACCCGTAAATGGTGAGTGAACGAGAGTACCCACACGTATATGAGACAAGCCTGAAGATGGGTATTTGAAATCTTTCCTATCTTCAGAGCTGACTGCCAGTTCACTTATTGTCTGTATAAAGTGGCGTCTAGAGAAAACCGAATGGTGTCTATTTTTTAAGAGACTCCACCAAAAAAAAAATGACCCTAATATTTCTCCACACTTAAAACTTCACAACGATGTGTAGGATCAAGAAAGGAAAATACCAGCAGTTTTGATCAAAGAAGAAGGACCTTTATATTTTTTGAATGATATGTTGTGAAAACTGCTACATTTAAAAAAACAAAACAAAACTGGAGCACTTGACAGGGGCATAGGGCTTGTTACTGAGAAACCTGCCCCTCACTACAGAACTAAATAACTACAGAAAAATATATACATTTATTACTAATACTGTACACACATCTCTAATTCCCAACACGAAACCTATATGCCTATCACTAACACATATTTTACTAGCTAACCAGCACTAACTAACCCGGTTGCTGTGTCTTTCACCATCACTAACTAACCTTGTGTCTGTCTCTCGCCATTTAAATCCGAACTGTCACTCTCAACATGTTGAGCTTATCCTCATTAATATTCATGTTGTCCTAGAGAACGGCACCCATCTTACTTTTCACCTCCCCCCTTCTGGTCTTGGATCCTCATCTATAAGTCTCTGTCAATATGTCCTGTATATAATATGTCCTGTACTGTCCTGCATTACACAGTTTCTCCAAATACTGTTAGCCCAATAAGACGCTTTGATGAAGGACTGTATCTAGGTGGCTATCTTTAATACTCCCACCAACTTGCAGATCAGGTTGGTCTGGCTCTACTCTGTGTCCCTGGTTTCCTCTTGTTGAGTATCACACCGGTTGTAATTGTGCATTGTGACTTCTGCTGTATTAGTGCAAAGCTCTGGACAGGTCCCAGTTCTGTACACGTGTGAGATGTGCCTGGCCCCATCACACCTGTGATAGGATGGGGCCTGCGTGTCTCCCCAGTCTCTTGGGCTAGTGAGGAATTGCGGGAGACCCTTTCTCATTATCCCCATTACCTCACTGCATAGCCCCAGTAATTGGTTTTTGAGCTGCTCACGACCGTAGAAGGCGGCTCTGAGTTGGATCAGCGGCCTGCTCTTCCCATATAGGAGATGGAGATGCTGCAGGACCTGTCTGAGGGTCTTTATCTCCTCAGGAGGCAGCACCAGAATCTACCTGCAAGCTTCTCGCTCCATGAATGCAACAGCCACACCTCCCTGCAGGCCCCCTGGGATCCTACTCCGACTCCTTATACAGGAGACCGAAAGAGACCGGATAATTTGGGGAGAGATGGGATAACAATCCCTAATATAGAAACCTATACTGCACCATTCTGTCTGCTCCCTTTAGGTCCTAAGCTCAAATGGGTAAAGGGTATGTGGCTGAGAAACCTGACCTTCACTACAAAACAAATAATTACAGAAAATATAAAGAAATATATACATTTATTACTAATACGCACACATCTCTTACTCCTAACACTAAACATATATCGCTATTACTAACACTTATTTCACTAGCTACATAACGCTATCACCATCACTAACCCTGTTTCTCACCATCACTAACTAACCATGTCTCTCACCATCACTAACTAACCCTGTCTCTCACCATCCCAAACCTAACCCTGTCTCTCACCATCCCAAACCTAACCCTATCTCTCACCATCACAAAACTAACCCTGTCTCTCACCATCCCAAACCTAACCCTGTCTCTCACCATCCCAAACCTAACCCTGTCTCTCACCATCCCAAACCTAACCCTATCTCTCACCATCACAAAAGTAACCCTGTCTCTCACCATCACTAACTAACCCAATCTCTCACCATCACTAAACTAACCCTGTCTCTCATCATCACTAAACTAACCCTGTCTCTCACCATCACTAACTAACCCTGTCTCTCACCATCACTAACTAACCCTGTCTCTCACCATCACTAAACTAACCCTGTCTCTCACCATCACTAAACTAACCATGTCCCTCACTATCACTAACTAACCCTGTCTTTCACCATACCAAACATAACCCTGTCTCTCACCATCACCAACAACCCCTGTCTGTCAATCTTGCACTCTTTAACCAACTCTAACCATTTGAATCCTAACTTTCACTCAGCATTTTGAGCTTCTCATTAATATTCATTGTGTCATAGAGTGCATGTCCAGTCCGTTTACAGGTAGATACAACAAAATAAAATAATGGTGTCTATTTAAGAGACTCCCCCCCAAAATGACCCAGTATTTCTCCACTTATAAACCGTCACAATCAAGTTTAGGATCAAGAAAGGAAAAATAAATAAATGGACTTGTAAGGTCTAATTGAAAATGTTATATATATATATATATATATATATATATATATATATATATATATATATATATATATATATATATATAAAGCAACTGTAAATATTACTGTATGTTCATTTGCATGTCTTAGACAGGTCTGCAACCCTGTCTTTCCCCATTGTCACCCAGCATACAGCGCTTCCACTGCAGCAAGGGATTCTGGGAAATGACATGCAAATGAGCACTCGGTGCCACCTTTTGTCTCAAGCTCGTATTACACAAGCCAACCTTAATGACAGTGGTGATTACCTAGTCTAGTCTCAAACCTGCAAGCCATTAAGACCAGCCTCACACCGATGATACCCATCAAGGTTGAAACATGTATGTGAGTAGGTCTAATGGCTTTGCATCTCATCCCAGCCTCTGTTTAAAAGCTGTGTTTAAAACAGCATGCAGTGGCTTGAGGATTGGCTTGTGTAATACGAGCTTGAGACAAAAGGTGGCACTGAGTGCTCATTTGCATGTCATTTCCCAGAATCCCTTGCTGCAGTGGAAGCGCTGTATGCTGGGTGACAATGGGGAAAGACAGGGTTGCAGACCTGTCTAAGACATGCAAATGAACATACAGTAATATTTACAGTTGCTTTATGCTTTACTGTGGAGGGTTTTTGACACATTTTTTACCCACCATAACCTTAATGACAGTGGTGATTACCTAGTCTAGTCTCAAACCTGCAAGCCATTAAGACCAGCCTCACACTGATGATACCCATCAAGGTTGAAACATGTATGTGAGTAGGTCTAATGGCTTTGCATCTCATCCCAGCCTCTGTTTAAAAGCTGTGTTTAAAACAGCATGCAGTGGCTTGAGGATTGGCTTGTGTAATACGAGCTTGAGACAAAAGGTGGCACTGAGTGCTCATTTGCATGTCATTTCCCAGAATCCCTTGCTGCAGTGGAAGCGCTGTATGCTGGGTGAAATGGGGAAAGACAGGGTTGCAGACCTGTCTAAGACATGCAAATGAACATACAGTAATATTTACAGTTGCTTTATGCTTTACTGTGGAGGGTTTTTGTCACTTTTTAACCCACCATAACCTTAATGACAGTGGTGATTACCTAGTCTAGTCTCAAACCTGCAAGCCATTAAGACCAGCCTCACACTGATAATACCCATCAAGGTTGAAACATGTATGTGAGTAGGTCTAATGGCTTTGCATCTCATCCCAGCCTCTGTTTAAAAGCTGTGTTTAAAACAGCATGCAGTGGCTTGAGGATTGGCTTGTGTAATACGAGCTTGAGACAATAGGTGGCACTGAGTGCTCATTTGCATGTCATTTCCCAGAATCCCTTGCTGCAGTGGAAGCGCTGTATGCTGGGTGACAATGGGGAAAGACAGGGTTGCAGACCTGTCTAAGACATGCAAATGAACATACAGTAATATTTACAGTTGCTATATATATATATATATATATATATATATATATATATATATATATATATATTATATTGTAAATGTATTTTGCCTAAACTGTGGAGTGTAAAAAAAAACAAAATAAACACTTCGCCTCGGGCCTTCAACTCTTCCAGCCAGGGCATTATTGGCCAGTAATGCCCTGTTCTTTGGGGATTATTACTTAATTAACACCGTAAAGAAAACCAGATTTACCAGCAGAGTAAAACCATTGAAAACGAAGACATACCTGTTTAGGAAGTGTTCCTCAAGGTCACATCGTTGAACAACCTCTGTACAATACTCGGTAAAAGGGCAGATGACCAAGAGCTTATCTAGGAGGTTCTTTACTAGTATGGTTGATTTTTTGCAAGTCTGTAGCATCACATGCTTGCGGTCCATGGGGCAGAAGTTTTCATGGGTTAAGAAGTTAGTGAGGCAGAGAGTGCAGTAGGTATGGCCACATGGAGTATCCAGCGGTTGTATTAGCGCAAACAAGCAGATATGACAGATTAAATCATCATCTGCTTCTTCAGAGTAGGTGTACGCATGATTTTCTTCTGCTGAATGCAATTGTCCACAGGAAGCACATAAAAGTGGAGGGATATGATCCAACTCTTCAATGGTATCGCTCGACTCCATGGGAAATGACCTCCCAAAAAATTACCTTTAGACTTAAAGGTGATCAGCTGTGCAAACAAAGAAGAGATACCAAAATCAGTGAGGGGTTACAGTAAAAAAAAACAAGCAAAAATGTATTTGACTAATGTCTTTGTAAAATAACTACTAGTCAACAACACTTCTACCATCACTTCCATAGTAAGTATATTTGCTATAAATATGTTTATAATTATTATCACGGTTTTATATCTATTTTATTTGTTTCAATAGTATGTATGTCTATTGTAAAGGTTAAACTATCATTTATTTGTATGATAACATGGTGTGCAGTGTACTACAATATGGTAGACAAAAAGCAGTCATTTGCATTATTAAATATCCACAAACACAAAGTTACAATAGATAAGGTGTCTGCTGATAGGAACTTAAAAGCTAATGGAAAAACGGAGCAGAAATACAGGACAAATGAGTTAGAGGGTAAAAGACAATGGGGCTTATTCTGTAAGGCGTGATAAGTGCAGATGATGTGATATCGCATGAAAGCCCAATTGACTTTAATGGGGCTTTTCTGCGATAGCACGGTATCTGCCCTTATCACACCTTACAGAATAAACCCCAATGTGTACTTCAAGCCATTTACAGTATGTCATGTTAATCAAGCAAGGATAACCGCGTTTGTTACGTACTTGTGTAGGTTAACATTTTTTGAACAAGTACTTTAAAGCAGTACTTTAAATACTACATTCCCCCTTTTCCCCCCACTCTTTTTCTTATTTTTATATGTAAAGCATGTGATAATGTATAATTCTACATTCTTACCTAAGTTGGCAATGTTGCCTGATAAATCTGTCAACATTCTGATTGTGTGCCTAATGAAATGGCCGCCTTCTAACTTTGTGCTACAGTCTGTGAAATGTTTCAGCTGATATGTAACATTATATAACCAAGTGTAACACATTATTGTTACAGCTTTCAGAGTTATAGACAGTCTGCTGCTTGGAACACAGAAACAGATCTGTTTATGATACTTTGTTGCCAAAGGGCAGAGCTCTAAATGAGTGTCAGAGCTTGTTTCAAAAAAGGAAGTGGATATGACTTTCTAAATGGTTTCTGTAGCAATCAAAGGATGATGAGTACATTAACAAAATCATGAAAAATGGCAGTAGGAGTTAATCAATATCCAGACAGTATTATCTAATACTACACAACTGATTAAAAAAAAAAAAAAAAAGTATAAGATTTTTCACGTTTTGCTGTTTTAAACAAATATCAGGACTTAATTTGGAGAGTCTTCATCAGTACCTTGCATGCTGTTGCAATAAATACCGTGCTCTACCTGAATGACAAGAATGTGTCACCGTCCTTTCACCAGTCTCAGCTTGCCCTCCATACAAAAGTCACATTCACTTAGAAAGACACATACAGTAGGCACCATGCTTTGTATTCTACAGAGAGACTATTTAAATACTGAACATTCAAAGCACTGTTTTGAGGGAAAAGTACTCTTAACCCTCCGATGCTGTTGGGGATTGCCCAGTTTTACTGAATCAGGGTGATCACAAATATAATGATGATATCCCAGGAACTGCAATGGGGAAATTTCTCATTACATTTACAGATGCAGAGTTTCTTACAATTGTGAATGCACTTTGGCCCCTATGACGCATGCTGTGGTACGGCGTGTCTTGTCAGTGAAGCTCTGAGACCTCCCCAGTGGAGTTCAGGGCTTTCTTGATATTGCGATTCAGCTCTACAGGATACTGAATCAAGGCCATTGCCTATCTGGCTGCATTGTACATTTAATCATGTACAGTAACTTTTAGCCGTATAGCTACACTTTATTTGTGCTCACCTTAAAGACCAGTGCAGCAACGCATTATTGCAATTTAGTTATTTAAAAAAAAAAAAAGAAGATTCTTAGAAAATACCTTTAAGGCAACCCAGTTAATGTTTTACACAGCTATCTCCAGTTATGGAAATCTGTCATACAGCTAAATATATATGGAAAAATAAGTAAAAAAATAATTCTATATTTTGTATCTATATGTGTGTAATATAGGGAACCATGTTAATGGTTTTGAAGCAAAAGGTGGCACTGTGTACTCATTTGCTTGTCATTTCCCAGAATTCCTTGCTGCAGTGGAAGCACTGTGTGCTGGGTGATAATGGTGAAAGGTGGGGTTGCAGACCTGTCTAAGACATGCAAATGAGCATACAGTAATATTTCCATTTGCTATATATATGTACCCCCCTTGATAAAGATCTCTCTCCGGGATCAAAACGTTAGACTTTTTGTGCAAGTATTTGTGTACTTTAATAAAAAAATTTCATTACTGAACTGCTGAGTGCTTTTGTCTCTTTACCTTTCAGGTATTGTATGCTGTGTATTTTTAAGACCTTAGCACCAGCTATTACTACTGCACCACTGGAGTGTAGGAGATATATATATATATATATATATATATATATATATATATATATATATATATATATATATACACACACACACATACATGGGAGTGTTGAACATAAAATATGGTGTTTACCAAATGTTGTAGGATATGTAATCTGACTGTTGTTGTTTGTAAGAAATTTGACACAAAATGGTTGTTTCCCCCCCCCCCCTTTTATTTTTGTATCCTTCCCCTCCCCATTTACATGTGAAAAAAATAATAAAAATATAAGTTTAAACAAAAAAAAACAAAAAAAATAAATAAAGAGTTTTGAAGTAATTTGTATTTGGTTGTTTCCAATATGGTTTATGTTACAAATGAAGAAAAGAAAACCTAAAAATAAATGTGTCTATCTGCAAACAGTGAAACATTTGAGGGGATGTGAAAATAAAATCAACATGTGTCCCAAATATGCATGCGAGTTATTTGTTCCCTTCGAGCTATAAGTGTACAATAGTCAGCAAACATGTTGTGGCCGGTAATATTCGGCATACATTTTTAGGCTTGCCTTGACAAGCTCTGTAGGCTTCGAGTCACTGATATGCTTATGTGAAAAGTGCTAGAACCTGTATACTGTCTTAAGTACAGTTTCGATTGCCACATGAATACAATTAGCACCACACCATTTCCTTCTGTTGGCCTTTCAGCCTCTTTCCCCCGGGAGAGATATTCATGTAATAGGTGCTCCGTATAAATGCTGTCTTTTTATTATAACTTCGCTAATAGTGATAATTACTTAATTGCACGCAGTCATTGTCAGTATAAAACCTTGTCCAGATTAGACTCAGCATGGGGTTTGTGTTGGTGTTGTGGGACCTCAGATCATGTAAAGAGGAGATGCCAATAGCCCCCAGTTTGCACAACGTTGATGCAGATTTTTATTTGACTTATTTAGCTATGCAATGTAAAAGGTTTGTCCTGTTTGGCAATTAAGAGATGACGAGAATACTGGGGCAGGCCAAGTCTGTCCTGCAGATTGAACAAACTAAGTGATTTCCTGTAAATCAGAAGGGTTTGAATTTGTTATCTGCAGAACACCTGGGGCCATAAAGGGAATAAGAAATAAATGGTATAAGGTATGTAAAACATCTGGCTGCAAAAACCTTGACAGTTGGGAAATAAATGCTCCGATAACTTTGGTGCTGCTTTTTAGCCTAGTATTAAAGCCAGTAGACTTCGACACAGAGGTAATTTAGGCCCAGATTTACTAAGCGGGGCTATGGCGTAAGACACAAAGCGACGGGTTGCAAGCTGTGATGTCATACTGTAGTGCCGCTTAATAAATATGACCATTGGTATTTAAAAGTACTTCTTTTTTTTTTTAAAGGATTATCTGTTTGCATAGTAACAGAAACTGGCTTTTCTATGAAAGCAGCGTGCGTGTTTGCCTATAGTCCCCTGATCACATGCATATGTACCACCAGTTTGGATCTTTACATCAAAATCAACTAAATTTCACAACCTAGACTGAGTGCACAAATCAATTTAAGAACCAGGTGGCTATTTCAATGTAACTAAAATCCCAAATGCAGAGTACTCTGACTTTCAAGGGTTATAGACGAAAAAGATGTCATTAGACAGTAGTGAGTTGTCCCTTAGCTTCATGCCAATCAGGCAGTTGATGATATTATATTGTTATGGAATTAACAATAGATGAAGCTGCTCAAGGAGTATGCTTTACGTTCAAATGTGAACCTTATCTAGTTCAAGTTTTAAAACACCCACCTTCAATTAAAACAAAAAAATCATTGTTGTACCTATGAGTGTTGTGGTGTCAGGAAGACAAGTTAAAGCTGCAGTTCAGTCTTTTTTTTTTTTTTTAATTCAATAGTTTCATGTGGGCAATCTCTAATTACCTAAAGAACTGTATAGCTGCCAGTCAATTCGTTCTCCATGTATTGATTGGCAAAATTTTTAGATATGGGTAGATATGGGTATATGGGTATTTAGATATCTTTTTCCTCTGCTTCTGTCACTCAGTGGAAGCTCAAGAATATTCATGAGCACTCCTGCACTGACATGTGCAAGAGGGAGGGCAGGGCTGACAAAGGGGTGTGCCAGGGCTTGTGACAGGACATGAAGGGGCAGTGCCTTAGTAAATGGTTGTTAAAATAGAATACAAGAAAATTGGTCTTTCAAAGTTGTTTTTTTAAAAACAGAAAATGCTAAAAGTATTTTTTCTTACTACAGAACTGATTTATTAAAAAAACCCACACATGCAGGATATTGACTGAACTGCAGCTTTAAAGTGACATTGAATGAATTGTGAATTCAGAAAAATAAAGACCGGTATGTCACCTACAGCAGACTGACTGCATTGCCCTATGTTATCTGTAAGAGACTCTGTCAGTGCAGGTGTTGTGTACCGCTCGATAGAACTAAACTGCCTTCTGAAAATCTATTATAATGTGGGATACAATGTTCAAAGTATGAAGGTATTAGGTAGTAAATGTTACCACTATTTCTCGTATATATTATATAACCTACAGTATCACCTCTAGAGAATATATGACCAATGTCAGTAAGGTCTTTTTGTGTTGTAAGGCCACAGACATTTCAATAAATGGAGACAAAATTCACCCAATTTTAACATACACCTAGACATACCACTATCACTATATGCTAATACATTTCAACCCATGGATAGAAAACTAAGACAGCTTTAAAATACAAGAGCTCTTCTCAGTCTAACTGATAACCGCAATCTCTTCATATTAATAACAAAGAAAACATACAGTAACTACAGGGTTGTCCACACACAATGGATCAAGTTATTTTATGTATGAATAAAACATGAACACAGCTCTTATAATGTGTAATATAACGCAATCTTTTAAAACTACCATCTTGATTTTTTTTGTAGGCACCTTCAAAGTGAGTAGAGGTCAGTAAAAGAAAAAGAGATACACAATCTTACCTCTATTTTCTAGAACCAGGACTGCTTGCTATACGTGTTGAAATCAGTATGGCCATTGCTCTGTGCGCAGCTGGCAATACTTGTCAGTAAACGTTCGTTCCAGCAACAAGGTAGAAAGACTTCAGAACTCTTCCTGGACGTAAATGAATTGTCTTGTAATTCAACACACAGGATTTTGTGACATCATAAAGCCGCACCTCCATCCCCTGTGGGCAGGTAAGCCTACCTGCACGACAGTTCAGATCACTTAAATAAAGTACACGGCTTACCTTTTTGTTCTCACCAATAGCTCACAAGGTATATACACGTTTTCATTACAAATATAGAAGAGAAGTATTTACACTTACTTTCTACAAATGACAAAATAGCATAATAATTATAATAAGAATATGAGAATGACTTTAAAATGTAGATGTACTTTACCAACCAAATTAGAGGGAATTAGTAAATTAGGAAAGGCAAACATTTGTAACTCTAATAGCAGTATGAGTTAGAACTTTATATCTTTGCTAATTTACTAGTTCTATAATATACCTTTGGTATTTACCCAGCATGTTCAAAACATTAATTAGTAACCATCGAGGGTTTACAAACGCTGAAAATGACACTATTTGCATAACTTTTGGAACGAAATGTGGTAATCGCATTAGTATGTTTTACGGTGTTTGCATCAACATGTTCTTTTTTTTTTTTAAATAGTGTCATAAGTGAAGGACAGGATCTATTTATTTTTCAAGGTTAAAAGTAAATCTGTAGAGCAAACAGGACATCTTCCAAAACATTTTTTTTGCTTCGTTTTGAACAAGGATTTTTCAGCGTCAGTGTCAAACTATTTTGTTACGAATAGACTTGTAACCGAAGCATTAGGAAATAGATGGGGTGTTAAAACGCGCACATACCAGAATAGAATGCGTCACATGTGTTCTATCAGGTACTATCAATATTTCTCCCTTTATTCTATGGAAAAATAGGAGTTGGCATAAACCTCGCAGACAAACAGATGTGCTTCACATATAAGAAACTTGAGTAATACGTTTTCTATTTTATGCAGCTGCAAGGGAAAGATAAAACACTAACGTTACAAGTGTCAACAATTGCGTTGTAACAGGCAAAGTCAATCCAAGCCAATGGCAGAAACCTGGGCTCACAGTAACTCATCAAAGCTTCGTGAATCCTGGCGTACAGCTGCAGCGGGCGTTATTCAAACACTTCACGCGTTGTGTACATCGGAATACCGATGTCATGACGCGGGATGTCTTCCAACCGTACCGCCTTAAGACGCGAGTGTAGAAAATGGCATTTTAGAGTTCTGTTTTTTAAACACCTTAAATTGACACGGTAGCACAGTACTGTACACATTGCAATTCATTCATTTCATTGCACCCAAAGAAACAGAATCCATGAAATTCAAACAAAGCAATCGCGATAAGCGCGGGTGCCTGGGGCGATTGGCCGCGTTCATGCAGCGTGGAGTACAGCAGCGCACACGAAATCGGCGCCGTGATTTGTTCAAATAACAAACAGTACAATACTTATGTCAATGTCATTTTTGGGGGGTGTGGGGGTGGGTGGTTTGGGGGTGCAGCACCATTTTAAATAGCAGAGATCAACAGTATTCTAATGGGTGATAACTAGCTTAAAACAATAACATTCTCCAGAGCTATGACCAGGGCTGACGAGAGGGGGGAGAAGCCGGTTCAAATTACCTGGGATCGGCGGTCCGAAAGGGGGGCCCGACGATGTTGCATATGATTTTGTCTCTCATTTGTCACTCCTTGCTGCCGCCCTCCTCCTCCTGAACCGCTGCATCACGTCACCAACGTGACATCACACGGCGTGTCATTGCCATGGCAACGCGGCGATGCAGTGTCAAATAACGGCACAATGTTGCGTTACCATGGCAACGCGAGGCCGTGCGACGTCATTTGACGCTGCAGTTCAGAAGGGAAAGGAGGGCGGTAGCAAGTGCGAAAAAGAAAAAAAGAGCTGCTGGGAAGTCCGAAAAAAAAAAAATTTCACCGGGGCCCGAACCTGCTCTCGGCGGCCCTGGCTACGATGAGGTTATTTATAAAAAAAAATACATAAAATTAAAAACTGATACATTTCTATGGTCTTGTGGATGCTGGGAGCCCAATATATGTTACCCAAGCACACGTAGTGGGGACATTTGGGGTATTAAAGGTGCAGATGCAGCAGGAGTTTCTGTTCCCAGCACTGCAGACAAACAAGCAAAAATCTATTGCTCCCGGGGACAGTGTCTGCTGGGATCGAGCTGTGGGGCGTCCCAGGCTTCTGAATGGGACCCCCACCACGTTAATCCTTCGCTTGATCGCGCAGAAGTCTGAAGTCAGCACAATCAAGAGACTGTCACCTCCCTCCAGATTCCGTACCCTCTTGTCCAGGACTCCTCATGCTGTAGATGACCGAATATGGGTATCTACCTCAGGTGGGGGAATACTTTAGGAGCATATCTTGCACTTTATACATGCAATCTTACCTTTGATTGCAGGAATGTGGTGTGACCGCAAGCAATACTAATTATTAGCCTGTGTAGTGAATCAGTTTAAATGAGACAGTGGAGACCTGTAAATCACTCTAATGTTCACAATAATTCACCACACAGTATATAAAACAATACTTACCATGTCAATACTTATTACTCATGTATAATAAAAGTATTTAAAAATGCACCCAATAATAAGCAAAATATGTAGTTATACTAAAACCATGCGAAAATGAAGACTACACTGACATGGCCCTCATCTATTATTGAAGGAAACAGAACTAAAATGAATTGCTAGAGAGCTTCAAGCTAGTAATTGGATGAGCGAGCGAAGTGAGGACTTCAACTAGACTGTGTGGCCACTTTGGGTGTTAGTCTGTGTTTTTGTTCGTGTATTCTCTCTTCACAGGCCAAACGCCATGACCGATTCTGATGAAAGTGTGAGGGTCCCTTTCTGCCATCCTAACTTGGATCTGTCAGAAGTTTCAGCCAAATCGGTGCAGCCCCCATCTTGGATTTTTTGTTTTTTGAAGCGATAACAGGTTTTCTTAAAATAAACGGCAGCTTAATAAATATGGCCATCGACTAGAAGTGAAATATAAGATGTGTTATTTGCAACTTGCATTAGATTTTCAGACAATATGCTTGAACCGTTTCAGACATTAAATATTTGATATGAAAATAAATTGGCAACCACAGTAACAAACACCACTACAGTAGATTCTTATAGGTACAGTACTTCAATGTAGATATATATTGTGATACAATCAATGTCCCTGTATAGGCTGGGGTGTTGCAGATAGTATGCTTTCCAGAATACAGGGAGTTAATGTCCCATAGAGAAGCTACAGTACTTCAGCTGCAGCTAATCAGGCTGGACTCCTGAGTGAACAGATGTGTTTTAAAAGACAGACTGAGAGCTGCCATTGAGAGAGACTGCTTTTCCTCAGAGAAGGGGGGTAAAGAGAAAGTTCTCCCAAGCAAGGGAAGCTGGAGCCTGCTGGGACTGCATGGGTTTGAATCCCAGAAGGAATAAGGAAGAACACGAGATCGTGCTGAAGCAGGGATGTCCTATCCATAAAGTTGGAACTACAGAGGAGGGATTCTCTGAACTCTCGCAGGGTCCAGAGGGAACTACCTGGAGCCTCAACAGAAACAGATAAGAGAGACACTATATTGCTGAGTGTATGTTTAGATATAATAGTACCTGTTTTGGGGTGGTAACCATCTTAGCTGGCCATCCAGTTAGTAAGGGCTGAAGCTGCATGTGTAGTTAGACTCCTATGAAGGAGTAAGTGTTGTTTTTATGATTTGTTTTGACTTAAAGGGCCGGTGGGCCGGTTGGTGTATAATTTAACCCTGTAAATAAACCACATGTGGAGAAATACAATGTTTCTGGCCTTATTCTGAAACTAAAAGATGTTACAACGTGGTGTGGGCATTACAACATACACGCTCAGACTCCATGAGTAGTTTTTTTTGATATGTATATACTTATGTATATACTTACAGTATACATCTCCCAATAATTATTTTTCTTTCTTTCTATAATCTGTTGCAATGATGTTCATGATCGGTCTATACGGGTTGATTATAGATATATAGAACGATATATAATGTAGAGTTCACTGTTGGGATCAACTTCAAGGTGCTCTCTCAAGTAAGAATTCTGAATGACATTATGTTCTCTCCTGCTTTCCCTTTTGAGAGAATAAGTTCTCTGTGAATATCAAACAGCCTTCATCAGTGGAAGAGAGAAGAGACATGCCTGGCAGCATTGTTGTTGCCTAATGAGTGGACACTGAGCCGTATCCCTTACAAAAATGCAAGAACTTGTCAATGTGAGGGATGGTGGTTGTTGCAGTACTCGATTGGAGCTATGTCCTCGCTGTGAGTCCTGGTTACTGGAAACTGCAATAATATAATCACTTGATTGAGTATACTTATTACTGCAAATGTTGAAATAAAAAGAAATATTGGCGAATGAGAAATTGTATTTAATTTATTGTGTGCCTTGACTGCAATAGGAAACTATAATTCCCAGCTTTCTGTGCTGCCACTTCCAGTATAGGAGGATGTTACTTGTGATGGACTGGGCCTAAGCCAATGAGATTTGACCCTTGAGAGGCGGAATAAGGAAGTAGCTCTCTTAGAGTCACTGGCAGGACTCGCAGGGGCAGAGCTGCAAGGGAAGATCTGCACGAGCCTTCAGGATTGATCATGTGTGACCCGGGTCCAGTCTGTGTCCCGCTTAAGAGAGCAGACATTGACTGGAGGGAGAACACCAGATCACGTAGGGAGGCCCAGAAGATCGCCGGAGTTAAAGCAGCAAAGTGGACTGAGCAACGTCAGAGGGGACCCTGATCAGTTTCCACTAAAAGTGGTACCGAAGTGTTTTGCAAAGTACAGGCCTGCTACACTTATGTGCATTAACGAGCTCCAACGGTGTATCGGCACCATCACATAGGCCTTGATTCCCAGGATTGGGTGGCACTGACATATACCCATGCAGCGTTTATAGGGAATGTCATGTTGAGGTGTTATAATATGAATGTAGTGATCCTTTTCTAAGGGTCACAAGGTATCTAAGGTTTATCCGTACTTGCTATATCAAACCGGTTATATTGTATTGTATTGTATGTCTTTATTTATATAGCGCCATTAATGTACAGTACATAGCGCTTCACAGTAGTAATACATGTGGTAATCGAATAAATAACAGATAATATAAATAACAGATCATGGGAATAAGTGCTTTAGACATAAACATAACATTAAGGAAGAGGAGTCCCTGCCCCGAGGAGCTTACAATCTAATTGGTAGGTAGGGAGAACGTACAGAGACAGTAGGAGGGAGTTCTGGTAAGTGCGTCTGCAGGGGGCCAAGCTTTATGTATCGTGTTCAGAATGTTCACAGTGCTATTCGTATGCTTCTTTAAGCAAGTGTGTCTTAAGGTGGGTCTTAAAGGTGGATAGAGAGGGTGCTAGTCGGGTACTGAGGGGAAGGGCATTCCAGAGGTGTGGGGCAGTCAGTGAAAAAGGTTTAAGGCGGGAGAGGGCTTTAGATAAAAAGGGGGTAGAAAAAAGACATCCTTGAGCAGAACGCAATAGTCGGGATGGTGCATAGTGAGAAATTAGGGCTGAGATGTAAGGAGGGGCAGAAGAGTGTAAAGCTTTAAAAGTGAGGAGAAGAATGGAGTGTGAGATGCGGGATTTGATTGGAAGCCAGGAGAGGGATTTCAGGAGGGGAGATGCTGAGACAGATCTAGGAAAGAGTAGAGTGATTCTGGCAGCAGCATTTAGGATAGATTGTAGGGGAGACAGGTGAGAGGCAGGAAGGCCGGACAGCAGGAGGTTACAGTAATCAAGACGGGAGAGAATGAGGGCCTGAGTCAGAGTTTTAGCAGTCGAGCAACAGAGGAAAGGGCGTATCTTTGTTATATTGCGGAGGAAAAAGCGACAAGTTTTAGAAATGTTTTGAATATGAGGGGCGAATGTGAGAGAGATGTCGAGTATATTACAAACATCACTGTAGTTTGTCGCCAGTTGTCTGACCTAAAGTCACCTATGGTGTACCACCCAGAAATAGAGGACTCAGGACCCCATCCCAGCAACAGGTATCAGTCTGGGATCAGAATAAAGAGGGGTTACATACAGTCATGTGAAAAAGAAAGCACACCCTCTTTGAATTCCATGGTTTTACATAACAGGACATAATAACAATCTGTTCCTTAGCCAGTCCAAATATTGGGTAAATACAACCTCAGATGAACAACAACACATGACATATTACACCGTGTCATGATTTATTTAACAAAAATAAAGCCAAAATGGAGAAGCTGTGTGTGAAAAACTAAGTACACCCTTACTGCTTCCATAGGAATTAAGATGCTAAGTAGCAGAAAGGTGCTGCTAATCAAATGCCCTTGATTAATTGATCATCAGCAAGTGACCACCTCTATTAAAGCTGAAGTTTTAGCAGTTTGCTGGTCTGGAGCATTCAGGTGTGTGTTAACACAATGCCAAGGAGGAAATACATCAGCAATGATCTTAGAAAAGCAATTGTTGCTGCCCATCAATCTGGGAAGGGTTATAAGGCAATTTCCAAACAATTTAAAGTCCATCATTCTACAGTGAGAAAGATTATTCAAAAGTGGAAAACATTCAAGACAGTTGCCAATCTTCCCAGGAGTGGACATCCCAGCAAATTCACCCCAAGGTCAGACCGTGCAATGCTCAGAGAAATTGCAAAATACCCAAGAGCTACATCTCAGACTCTACAGGCCTCAGTTAGCATGTTACATGTTAATGTTCATGACAGTACAATTAGAAAAGACTGAACAAGTATGGTTTGTTTGGAAGGGTTGCCAGGAGAAAGCCTCCTCTCCAAAAAAGAACATAGCAGCACGGCTTAGGTTTGCAAAGTTGCATCTGAACAAACCACAAGACTTCTGGAACAATGTCCTTTGGACAGACGAGACCAAAGTGGAGATGTTTGGCTATAATGCACAGCACCACGTTTGGAGAAAACCAAACACAGCATATCAGCATAAACACCTCATACCAACTGTCAAGCACAGTGGTGAAGGGGTGATGATTTGGGCTTGTTTTTGCAGCCACAGGACCTGGGAACCTTGTAGTCATTGAGATGACCATTAACTCCTCTGTTTACCAAAGTATTCTAGAGTCAAATGTGAGGCCATCTGTCCGACAGCTAAAGCTTGGCCGAAATTGGGTCATTCAACAGAACAATGATCTCAAGCACACCAGAAAATCTACAACAGAATGGCTGAAAAAGAAAAGAATCAAGGTGTTGCAATGGCCCGATCAATGTCCAGACCTCAACCCGATTTAAATGCTGTGGCTGGCCCTTAAGAGAGCTGTGCATAAACAAATGCCCACAAACCTCAATGAACTGAAGCAACGTTGTAAAGAAGAGTGGGCCAAAATTCCTCCACAACGATGTGAGAGACTAATAAAGTCATACAGAAAACGATTACTTCAAGTTATTGCTGCTAAAGGTGGTTCCACAAGCTATTGAATCATAAGGTGTACTTAGTTTTTCACACATGGCTTCTCCATTTTGGCTTTATTTTTGTTAAATAAATCATGACACAGTGTAATATGTAATGTGTTGTTGTTCATCTGAGTTTGTATTTACCTAATTTTAAGACCTGCTAAGGAACAGATGATTGTTATTATGTCCTGATTTGTAAAACCATGGAATTCAAAGAAGGTGTACTTTCTTTTTCACATGACTGTACATACATACATACAAAATCAAAATGCATGTATATCTTCATTTATATAGTGCCATCTAAGTACATAGTGCTTCACAGCAGTAATAAACGTGACATAATATTATAACACAGTGGCAATAAGCACTTCAGACATGAAAGTAACAATAGGAAAGGGAGTCCCTGCCCTGAAGATCTTATAATTGAAGGGGTAATTAGGGAGAAGTTACAGAGACAGTAGGACAGTGTTATGGTAAGTGCGTCTGAAAGGGGTCAAGGTTCATGCATCAGAGATGCATGGTATCAGCCAGTGGAGCTACCCATATGCTTTGTTAAAGAGGTGTATTTTTAGATAGGTCTTAAAAGGTGGAGAGAGAGGGTGCCAGTCAGATATTGGGGGAAGGATATTCCAGAGATGTGGAGCAGTGAGTGAGAAAGATTTTAGGCGGGTGAGGGCTTCAGATACAAAAAGGGGTAGACAGAAGACATCCTTGAGCAGAATGCAAGAGTCAGGCAGGTGTAGAGTGAGATGGGCTGAGATGTCAGGAAGGGCAGAAGAGTGTATAGCCTTAAAAGTGAGGAGGAGAATTTTGTAAGTGATAGAGAGTCTATTGGAAGCCAGGAGATGGATTTCAGCAAGAGAGACGCGGGACAGATTTAAGGGAGAGTAAAGTGATTCTAGCTGCAGCATTTAGGATAGATTCTAGGGGTGATAGGTGAGAGATAGGAAGGCCGGACAGTAGAAGGTTACAATAGTTGAGACGGGAGAGAATTAGGGCCCGCATTAGAGTTTTATCAGTAGAGGGACAGAGGAAAGGGCGAAATTTTTGCAATGTTACGTAGGGGAAAACACGCAGGTTTTAATTACATTGTGAATGTGAGAGGAAAATGTGAGGAAGGAGTCAAGTGTGACCCCTATGTAGTGTGCGTGTGATACTGGGTGTAGGATAGTACTGCCAGCAAAGGTGTGGAAGGGGGCACACCCTGTATCTGGCCTATAGGTGTATATAATATACCGTATAATGTAGAGTGTGTGTAAATAAATGTAGCCCTTGTACCCCCCCCCCCCCCACCTCCTAAGTGAGATTGGGGTGGGTCTGCTTCTCCAGCTACTTCACTAGTTGTTGGGCTGTATCTGTTGGTAAACAGGAGGGCTGAGAGTTCCGCGATGTGGGGAGAAACAGAACAGGTTCACAGGTTACCTTAGTTCTTGCTTGGTGCAGCGCCTCCAGTCAGCATGGATCCTCTGTGAGAGCAGGGGATGGCCCATACTGACACCTTGTTCTTCATAATGGACACTGATTCACACAGGTTCTGGGTACAACTGAATCTTTATTGCAGGCAGATGTTACAACAGATCAGATGCATCCCTTTTCTTCCTTCCCCTTCTTGTAGGGCCATGGCTAAGGCTTGAGGGCCAGACCATGCCTTATAGACTCCTCCTCTGCCTCCTAGTGACAGAGAGGGTAGCAGGTCCTCACTCCCAATGGGAGGAGAAAGAGTGACAAGAGAGACCCAAAATTTAGGAAAGTGCCAATATTTATATCCTTTGGGAAGTGGCTGTAACTCTGACTCATAACAAGCCAGATCTGGATACTGATAGGCCCTCACATCCAATGTGTGGTCCAATCAGTATCCACCCCTCAGGTTGGCACTCTCTGGCTGTTGCCAAGACCCGCCCTTGGATACCTTACTTATCCATGTCTGCAAAAGCACACAAGGACTTATGAAGGACTTTATCCCATCCACTGCCTGCACTTAACATGGCTTACATTGGTAGGACCCAGGAAAAGACATAGCAGCTGGGAGGCTATGCTATATTAATGTACCATATATATGCACTCACAGGAGCCAGGAAGCAAGGAGGGCAGATGTTTGGGTGCTGCAGACAGTAGACACTGGTCTGAGTATGAGAAGTAATGATGCCGCGGTGACTCACGACGTGCTAGCACTGACACATTGCAGGAAAACGCCCTTACACCTTAGCTGCGGGACGCTGCTTGCGCTCAGAGTGGGAAGTCTCGTTCTATAGGAATACGGCACCTGCGTTTGAACCTGTCATGCGACTCCTGCGCCGTCCTCGTGTAGCCTTGTGGGGCACAAAATTACAGACCACTGCAGTGATTGACAGATCACTGTCGCACTGCTGCACGCCTGCCACAGGAGGAAACATGGCTACCACCCCGTGACCCTCTACCAGACTTGTAATTTCGGCATTTTGTATTTTATTAAAAGTTGGTCACGCACACTAAAGCCCTTGTGCGGTGGTGCGGTGGCGCACGCTAGTGGGCTTTAAGGTTGCAGGCGTCGGCGGCTTGCACTGGCTGCACCACCGATACTCCCGTTCTTGTAAAGAACTCCTCCCAAGAAATATATAGACTTAAGACATACTACTTTCTACATGTCATATTTTAGTTACTATTATTCAACATGCTGTGAAGTCACTTCCCTTTGCTGGACAAGATTTGCCCTATTAATTTCAATGGTGCTGCTGTCTTCTCCGTCACCAGGAAACAAACTTCACAGAATATTGAATAGAGCTCTATGTGACCGTTTGTATATCCTACAGCAGGGGTGAACAAACTGGGGGGCGCCATTTAAATTAATGCCGGGGGATCGCGTGAGGCCTCTGTAATGTCCCTTACCTTGATTCAGACGGCTGATGTGACGCGTCTCCATGGAAACGCAGCATCAAATGACGCCACAGGGTCACGTGACGCGACATCACATGACCCGCGGCGTCATTTGACACTGCATCGCCATGGTAATGTGGTGTCAAATTACGTTGGAGTCACGTGACATCACATGATTCCACAGCGTCATTTGACGCTGGATACAATGTGAGGGGGGGGGTGAGCAGTTGGGGAGAGCAGGCAGGGGGGCACAGGACAAAAAGTTAGCGCACACCTATTCTACACTATGACAAGCAAACTAGTTCATAAGAGGGTACTCAAAGGCCGAGATTCACCAATGGGTGCAAAAGTCAAGCACCATTTAGTGAATCTGGGCCAAAGATAATCATTGTAGTTAACCACCTACATGGGAAACAAATAATTACAGAATGAATAATGAACTTTATACGGTACATACATAAAACATAATAAAAACCTCCATAGGACCTATGCATAGATTGCATACATAACATTTACATCAGATAAGTTACTTTGGAAACTAATCCAGTTACTAATTAATTGGGAATTAAACTTTATGTTTTTGTTTTGTGCATCATTTAGAGGGATTTATTAACAGATTTTGTTTATTTATGGTCAGCACTTTATGCCGGGGTGTAGCAGCACCAGATGCTAAATAACAACTGGAACGGAAAAACAGGACGAAGAAAGTGGTTTGTTATTTCGTCCTTCCTGCTTCATGTAGTAGTATTTTATAATAAAGTATAAACACATTTCTCATGGTTTCCTCCAACTTATTTGTTGTAAAATTGTGTCCTAAAAAAATAAAAAGATAAGTATTTCCAACAAAAAAAAATGGGAGGGGTGGAGGGTTTTTTTTGAATGCGGAGGGATGGGGGAAAAAAAGAGAGTGAGCAGGAAAGGGGAAGAAAGAACGAGGAGGGGGTAAGAAAGAGATAACAAAGAGGGGGGGGAGAAAGAGCGAGGAGGAGGAGGAGGAGGACAGGTAGGAGAGCGAGGAGAAAGAGGGGCAGGAGAGAACAGGGGGATGGAAGGGAGAACAGGGAGCAATGGGGGAGGAGAGTGAGGAGAGCAAGGAGAATGAGGGGGAAGGCAGAGCGCGGGGGGAGGAGAGCAAGGAAGGGGAGATGAGCAAGGAAAGGGAGGAGAGTAAGGGGGGAGATGAGCCAGGGGAAGGGAGGAGAGCGAGGGGAAAGGAGGAGAGTGAGGGGAAGGGAGGAGAGCGAGGGGAAGGGAGGAGAGCGAGGGGAAGGGAGGAGAGCGAGGGGAAGGGAGGTGAGTGAGGGAAGAGAGGCAAAAGGTGGGGGGATGATGAGGGGGTGAGAGATAAAGAGGGAGGAGAGAAAGATGGAAAGATGGTATGAGATGGGGAGGAGACAGAGGGGGGTGGGGGAGTTTGTGTTAGAGGCTATTGATTTTGTTGTAATATAATCTTCACCTTGCTCAAGCGAATTTTAGCTCCATGTCCCAAAATTAGTTCAAATGGATGGAGCTGAAACCTTCCTAAACAAGGGGAAACCGGATTCACAGCATATTGAATGAGGACCTGTGTGTCAAAATTAAGAAACAGAAACCGCTATTTTCTACAATAAATTGATGTAAGAAGAGCAATGTGTGTTTTGCCCCAGTTTTGCACTCAAAAGACATGACTAAATAGGCTGCATGAGGGATATGTACAGTAGCATCAAATGTATGAAGGAAAACAAAATCTACTTTAAAAAATGTTTTTCTTTGATAAATAGGGTGAGCTACTGTATCTAAGTCACGTGCTCACTTGTGTGCTGTTTGTGACAGATGGTATACAGGCATACCCCGCTTTAAGTACACTCACTTTAAGTACACTCGCGAGTAAGTACACATCGCCCAATAGGCAAACGGCAGCTCACGCATGCGCCTGTCAGCACGTCCTGAACAGCAATACCGGCTCCCTACCTGTACCGAAGCTGTGCGCACGCGGGGAGACTATAGAGCCTGTTACAAATGCGTTATTTACATCAGTTTTGCACGTATATAACGATTGCAGTACAGTACATGCATCGATAAGTGGGAAAAGGTAGTGCTTCACTTTAAGTACATTTTCGCTTTACATACATGCTACGGTCCCATTGCGTACGTTAATACGGGGTATGCCTGTACAATATGGGAATGGATTGAGGGGAGATATTGTTAATTTGAGGTACCTTTGTGAAGGTGAAATGTTGGGCTATCTTGAGATGAGTATTAACCCTTGTCCCAAAAGCAGGTTACGTGCTCACAGTTGTTGCGTATGTGACAGGAGGTAATACCGCATTTTTAGGTTAACGCAGTGTGATGTATCTGCCCCATAGTTTCTTGCCTGACGAGATGCATTGCTCCATGTTGCACACCTGGTTGATACAATTTTGATTAAAACAAAATGATGAAGGGGGATTTTTCACTAGGATTAGTAAATATCAAATTAAGTGTAAGTATTAATAAAACTATAAGTGCTTTACGTTGCTAACAACTTTTATGATTTATGCCAGATTCAAGTTGGCAGACGATTTTGACGCAGGTTTAAACTATATTTTTAGTGCACAGATACAATTTAGTTTCAAGTACATATCATTTACATCTGTGCATCATGCACCTCCCATTTCAATGTGCCAATGTACTGTATTTGGCTAAAAAACATTTGACGCTTAGGGCCCACATTGTAAAAAAAAAAAAAAAAAAGGCAGTACAGTGCATAGCTTTTATGACGAAGGGGAGACGTTTTGCTCTGAAACATTGTACTCCTTTCTGCAATAAAAACATTGTATAATGTCAGCATGACTATGAAATTCTGTTCCTGAGTGCATCTGAGACACCACTGCCTTTTTATATATTCGTTCATAGGTTCACAGAACCACAATATCACTTGTGATTTCCGTGCATTAATTCAACAGTAAAAATGCCATTGGCGATGCTTTGTACTGTACATACTGTAAGCCCCAGTATCTCAACATATTATTCCAGAGAGAACAAGGAAGTCTGTTACATCTGTATATAGACACCGTCACGTTAGTGTGGGCAACATTTTATAAGTCTATTGTTTTGGAAAACCCCACTTGGCAAAAACAAGTTTTTAATCACGTCAGGCTCCTCCCAAGAACATGTTTATTTTCGGGCGAATAAAACACCAAACATTCGTATGAATGGTTAAGACAGGCCGTCTGTTCTTACCCCGCTGCCAGCAACTAACTAAAACTAACATTTTGCCTCATTTCAACAAATACATCGATATCTGCGATGGAAAAATCTCCTGTGTCACTATATGGGAGGTCTGTAAGTTTACATGCAGGTGCAATATGTATGAACCACCTATTTTGAGACAGGAGGTACTTATTTATTTATCATAGTCTCTCTGCTTAAAAACTGGAGCAAAACTAGTGAGAAACAGCGCCAGGTGGATCAACAAGAAGGAATCCCATTGAAATCAATGGGGCTTTGTCATTTAAATACATTGGGTGCAATGAGTTTGAGTATATGCAAACCCTTGGCACTATTCTTTCGTTTTGTGCAAGAATTAAGTATGTGTGTGTACATGGGGTCTATGTATCAAGGCAGAAGTGGTGCAAATGTAGGGCAAAACAAACGCCATCAGATGGATATATAAATAGATGCAGTTGATTTCAATGGGATATTTCTATTTCATATGACAAATAAAAACACCATTTGTGAGCACATTTGCATGTCTCAGACAGGTCTGCAACCCTGCTTTGCCCCCATTATCTCTTAGCATAGGGGTCCGCAAACTGGGTGGCGCAAGATTTTTTTGGGGGGCGCAGCGCTTACAGAGGCCCCGCGCTCTTCCCCAAGGCATTTAAATTAAATGCCAGGGACCGCGCTAGGCCTCTGTAATTATCTCTTACCTTGACTCAGACAATGCGTTGCTATGGTGAGTCACGTGGCGTGACGTCATATGACCGATGGCGTCATTTGATGCCGCGTCACCATAGCAAAGCAGTGTCAAATGACGCCGCGGGTCACGTCATGTCACGTGACCCCCATGGCGTCATTTGATGCTGTAGGAAGGTAGGGGGGCGCGAACACGGAGGCAGTGCTGGCAGGGGGTTGCAGTGCCAAAAGATTGTGCACTCCTTTCTTAGCATACAGTGCTTCCACTTCCAGGGATTCTGGGTAATGACATGCAAATGAGCACAGTCACCTTTTACTTAATGTCCATTTTAGCATGTACCCCTATAAGCATATGCCTGCCATATTACATAGCTTTCAGTGCAACCTGGACTAAAGAATGCATACTGTAGCCAGTAAAACCTACTCACAGTGGTTTCAACTTTGAGTCTGTGAGTTTTTTGCATGTCATTTCCCAGAATCCATTGCTGCAGTAGAAGAAGCACTGTATGCTTAAAGATAATGGTGAAAAGCAGGGTTGCAGACGTGAATGTGCTCACAAGTGATATCTTTATTTGCTATATACTGTACGGTGGTTTGTCACTTTTTACCCACCATAACTTATATAGTGTGTGGTTGAAACCTATGCCAACTTTATATTTCATATTTTTATTTGCTACTAGCTGAGAGACCCGGCGTTGCCCGGGATGTAATGTTCCCGTTCCTCTCTCTCCTCCCCCCTCTCTCTGTTTGTCCCCCATTCACTTCAATCCAGTCCCCCCCCTCCCTCCCTCCTTTACAGCTTCATGTAGCGTGTGTGCGTCAGTCACTGTGTGTTTGCTCGCGCGTCAGTGAGTCTGAGGCAGAAACACAAACACACACAGACTGACTGACGCACACACAGTCAGTGTGTGCCTCAGTCAGTGTGTGCGTGCGTCAGTCAGGCTTTGTGTGCGCGTCAGTCAGTGTGTGCGTGCGTGCGGCAGTCAGTCAGTGTGTGCACGCGGGGCGTCAAAGGCAGGGGGGGGCATCAAAGGCAGGGGGGGGCGTCAAAGGCAGGGGGGGGCGTCAAAGGGAGGGGGGGGGCGTCAAAGGGAGGGGGGGGGGCGTCAAAGGGAGGGGGGGGGCGTCAAAGGGAGGGGGGGGCGTCAAAGGGAGGGGGGGGGCGTCAAAGGGAGGGGGGGCGTCAAAGGGAGGGGGGGGGGCGTCAAAGGGAGGGGGGGGGGCGTCAAAGGGAGGGGGGGGGCGTCAAAGGGAGGGGGGGGGGGCGTCAAAGGGAGGGGGGGGGCGTCAAAGGGAGGGGGGGGGCGCCTCAAAGGCATGGATTCCTCCCCATGCATGAGGGGGGACGCAGTGGACAGGAGGGGGGACGCAGTGGACAGGAGGGGGGGGCAGTGGACAGGAGGGGGGGCAGTGGACAGGAGGGGGGGGCAGTGGACAGGAGGGGGGGCAGTGGACAGGAGGGGGGGCAGTGGACAGGAGGGGGGGGCAGTGGACAGGAGGGGGGGCAGTGGACAGGAGGGGGGGGCAGTGGATAGGAGGGGGGGGCAGTGGATAGGAGGGGGGGGCAGTGGACAGGAGGGGGGGGCAGTGGACAGGAGGGGGGGGCAGTGGACAGGAGGGGGGGGGCAGTGGACAGGAGGGGGGGGCAGTGGACAGTGACACACACACACACACACACACACACACACACACACACACACACACACACACACACATACACATACACACACACACACCTCAGTTGATGCGCCCTTTCTCAGTTCCGTTTGGCGCCGGAGGTGGGGAGCGACACCTACCTGTACTTCCGGGCGCCGCCACCGTCTGACTCGGCGCCGCGAGGGAGGAAGGGGGTCCGCCATCTTACGCGCCGCGTGGCCGCTGCGGGAAGCGAGGTGATTTGGAGCGGGGAGAGGTGATTTGGAGCGGGGAGAGGTGATTTGGAGCGGGGAGAGGTGATTTGGAGCGGTGAGGGGGGAGAGGTGATGCCGCTGGGGAGGGGGAAAGGTGATTTGGAGCGGGGAGGGGGAAGAGGTGATGCCGCTGGGGAGGGGGAAGAGGTGATGCCGCTGGGGAGGGGGAAGAGGTGATGCCGCTGGGGAGGGGGAAGAGGTGATTTGGAGCGGGGAGAGGTGATTTGGAGCGGGGAGAGGTGATTTGGAGCGGGGAGAGGTGATTTGGAGCGGGGAGAGGTGATTTGGAGCGGGGAGAGAGGTGATGCCGCTGGGGAGGGGAGAGAGGTGATTTGGAGCGGGGAGAGAGGTGATTTGGAGCGGGGAGAGAGGTGATTTGGAGCGGGGAGAGAGGTGTGTGTGTGTGTGTGTGTGTGTGTTTTATTTATTTTTTTGGACCTTTGGCCCGTCACTCCGCCTCAGGCCAATGAGAGGTGTGGGGGGCGGGCCAAGGGGGTGGTGTGAGTGTGTGAGGCCAATGAGAGGTGTGCGGGGGCGGGCGGGCCAGGGGACCAATGAGATTGCCGCTAGGGACACCGGACATCCAGCAGGCAGGCATGCATGCAGGCAGGCAAACATACAGTGCTTTCACTAATATAGTATAAGATATCATTTGAGATCACATTCCTCAGACAGGTCTGAAACCCTGCTTTTCGGAGGGGGGGAAGAGGAGGAAAGATAGGCGGGTGAAAGAGGGAGGAAGAGTGAGAATGAGAGGGAGGGGTACAGCGAATGGGGGAGAGAAATAGGAGGTATGTGGGAGGGGGAGTATAATCTATATTTATTTTGCAGTTTTTAATTGGGGGGGGGGAAGGGCGTGGCTATTACAAATTTTTGCAAGGAGGCACAAAAATGTTATGCCACTGGTGCAACATCACCAAATGGCAGGGTTACCAGATTGCAGATAGTGTGGTCCAGGTTTTGGGGCCTGCTAGATCCTGTTCTGTTCTGCTGCTGTGTGTAAAATGATGAGTAGTAGTACCTCTCTCTACTTTTTTTCACTTCAGTACACGTCCGTTTTTTTTTTTCTCTTTTTATCCCCCCCCCCCCCCCGCCCCACATGTACGTAACAAATATGAGTGTACGACGCCTGACATTTTTCAAATAGGGGGCTCCATGCGCTCCGTCGTGTGCGCCTACTATATCCGAGGCCTACCATACCAGGGGTCAATTCTCCCAGACAGGACAAGAGTTAATCAAATTAATTTATTGGAAAAAAAAACCAAGAAGTATCTGCAACTATCAGTACATAAAGCACAAACATTCCCACCAGGGGTAACAGTCAACACCCTATAGACCTAGGTGCGGGGACCCGAGTGAGGAAGTTTCCCCCATTCTGCTCCCACACTTTGAAGTCACACTTCAAAATCCCCAATCAACTGACATTGAGACCTGTAACTGCCACTGGCTCTGGGTGGAACTGGCTAGAACCAGCTCTGGCAGGAATTTTCCCTACAATGCTGACTGGAATTCTCTCAGCCAAAGAACTAACTGGGCCTCCCTCCCCACCTTTTACATCATGCCACAACATGGGAACATTAATGGAGGGATAAGGCCAGGTGTCTTCATTATGACCCAGCACCTGATTGGTGGGTTAAACAGGCAACATTAAAAAAAAACATGAAAACAGTTACATGGAAAGGTCACATGAAACTTTGCAACATTTCTCCTGAACACGGTGTTAACCCCTGGTCCCTGCAGTTCTGGAACCAGGCTTTACAATATATATTGTGACAAACAGCTCTCTTTTGTAGTGCTGACATCTGTCTGGGCTCTTCACAACACAGTCTTCTAGGGTTAGAGAAATAATAGAATAATACAAAGCATTATATTGCGTAATTCAGGCTTATGCCTGTTTTATTTTGTCCCAGTAGGGGACTGCAGTTTCAACAGGTACATATTGGGGCACTCAGCCATTGACCTTCAGCAGTTTATTCTTACATTGAGTGTCACTAATGTTTCAGTCACCCTGTCACTTTAGGAAACAAAATCATAAAAATAACAAATATCCCTTTTAGGGAAACGTACTATATGGCAGCATAGGCTTCTCATAATTGTTGCTATCCTACTAACCTAGTTAGTTACTATATACTCAATAATATCCACAGCCTTTAGGCACAGACATAAACATTAATTTCTTATCTGATAGAAGGGGACAGCGTCCCAATAGATTCTCTGTAATCCTTCCGGATACTGCAACACATGAAGGGGGCGTCCTCCCAGAACTGGATAAAGGAGAGCAGCGTGCCCCCAGCCTCCAATAGAGAGACTGACTGCAGTGGTGGGAACTCGGACCCAAGTGAGTCCAGGCAAATCTTCTGGGCTGCGATACTTGAAGGAAGCGTCCTCCCCGAACTGAATGTGTATATTATATACACACACACACTACCAATACAAATGTATTACTGACAGGTAGGGGTAATGGCGGGCTTGACTTTTATTAAAAGCAGTCACATCTACCCCTACCGTCACAGCTATTCCCATCTACACTTGAGTGCTTTGGCCATTTTCATTAAGACTAATAACTCTCCTACAAGAGGAGAAAAGAGCCATTAAATTCACATACTGATGTAATAATGGTTGATTTAAATGTAGTGACGCTTGATTTGGGGATAACGGTAGACATGCACCACACAGCTGTTTAATCACTCATTATGTATATAATGCCATGGGTACACACCACATCATTATATTGATAAAGATCCAATTATGGATCGAGACGTCAATTCTGTCTGAATAAATACTTTTGATTTTTGAAACAGTCCTCTGGAGTGTGACTCTTTTCTCCTCTTGTAGGAGAGTTATTAGCCCTACAGGTTGATCCTTTGGCGTGCGCCCGAGGCAATTTCATTTCCAAAGTCAAGGAATTGCACCTTTTCCTTCTATTAATATTTTCGCTAAGATCCATGTCCTTTTCTATTTAGAAGAGAAATCCTAGGATTGGATGCGGAGCACAGCTGAAGAAGTGGGGCCAGCGCCAAGAAGATGAGGTTAAAAGAAGTATTTATTAAAAACATAGTGCTGGGGAGCAAAAAAAAACAAATAACAAACAAACACTCTGACGCGTTTCAGGCAAACGCCCCTTGAAAAAGGGCGTTTGCCTGAAACGCGTCAGAGTATTTTTTTTTGTTCCCCGGTACTATGTTTAATAAATACTTCTTTTAACCTCATCTTCTTGGCGCTGGCCCCACTTCTTCAGCTGTGCTCCGCATCCAATCCTAGGATTTCTCTTCTGCTATGACCGCATTGCGTGATGCACACAAATACAAGAAGCTGCTGCTGTATGTGAGTATTGTTTCTCCCCCATTATATAGGGGAGTTGTTGACCAGTAACAGTGCTATTGTTGAGATATTCTGTCCGGTAGAGTACTACACTAGACTGCTATATACTTATGCAAATATCTGTCTCCACCTCATGGACAGTTATGGATCATTGAACTCTCACTATACATAATTTGCACTGGGTCCAATTTCTCTATCAGCATCATTTGGCTTCTTCTATACACTATCATGTGTGTTTTCTTTAAATATTGATTGTAACTATATGTTTCCACCACACTGAGCACTGCTACTTGGACTTGTTTCTAAACTCCTTTTCTATTTAGATCTATTGCATTGTGTTTGTCTTCTTCACATATACCCTGAGAGAATTTGCACTTCCCACTGTGTTTTGTTCCCAATTATGTGTAAGATGTCCGTGTATTAAAGTCCCCCACTAACAAAACTAGGGCAAATCCTATACAAAAGAATTGCACCAGATTTATCAAAGGAAAATATCCATTGGTTTGAAAGGGATTCATTCTCTTTAATAAAGCTGGTGCGGCACGTTTATCAAGTTTTGTAGATGGGAGATTAAAAGCAACAAAGACAAAAACAGCCGTTGTTTGCCCTGGTTTGGCAGGCAGGAGACTGATGGACTTCAATATACATTAGGTGAGGAGAAGTATAATTTGACAATTTGTCCCATTGCTGTATCTGCTTGCGTTTGTGTCAAATGACAGAGTTCCCTATGCAATGCAAATTATTGGAAGCCAGAATCGGGTGCAGTATTTTTGCATTAATTTTGAAATGGGATCCATTTGATACATAGTCCACAAAAGGCTTCTGATATGGGTGCCCACTTTCTATCTGGCATACCAAGTAGTCTTCCAACAGCTGGCTATTACAGCGTTGATATGTATTACATAGTACTTTCCCACAGCAATGAAAGGGTTAATACAGACCATATCATAATTAGTGATCTGCTAGGGGCACCAGACAGGATTTGTAATGTATGTATTTATGACTATCTTTATTTGTATAGCACCATCCTTGTACATAGCGTTTTACAGCAGTAATACACAACATAATGGGGGACATAATAGGAACAAGCATGTCATACATAAAAGTATACATTAGGAAAAGGAGTCCCTGCCACGAAGAGCTTACAATCTAAGTGGACAGCACTTGTCTGCTTGCACATTCCATGCATTCTTTTAGTCTAATTTCCCTGTCCTGCGACAACTTTCCATATCCATCTCTCCTCTTCCCATTTAGTGAATTCTCACAATTTTTTCACAGACCCCAACACCCAGCCATCATTCCTCGATACTCCAATAAGAATGTGAAAACACTAAAATATGGTTGGAACATGACTTCAGATTCTATTACATTTCAAAGCAATAATCCCTTCCCAAATGATTTTCTTTCACGTTTTCCTGAACCGTTGTTCCCCAAGCTAATCTATAGTGCTTCAACCTCCATGTACCATCCAGTTCCGAGTAAAATTTGAATTAAAAATGATCAAACAAGGCTGCCGGTGTCACAGAGATAAAGTCGTAACATTGTTATGTGATGTCACAGCTTTCTATTGGCTGCTGGAGCGAGCCCTGGGCCCATAGCCATTTTGTATCCACCGGGCAAGTATTCTTGCCGTTTGGACGAAACCCATCTTCACTCAGGAACCAAGCATCTCCGGAGGTTGGAGGACTCCAGACAAGCATCGCGGACGGCCCTTTTGTTTCTTTTTTGAGCAGACGGGACTGCTACTTTAACATGAACATGTAAAACATATATATTTATAATATAATAATATAATATCTTTGGAGCAAGGGCAAAGCCACATGTAGAAACACCATGTATTGCTGGAGCTCTGCAAATTATTAGGTTGAACCAGTTCAAATGAATAAATTATGCATTCACTACCCATGGGTGACCATAGGTATTAGAATAACCATTTGCAGTCAAAATAGATGATGTGTTAGCTCTCCCAGTGGCTTAGACTTTATCCCTGCTGACTTAACCGTGTACACCTTATGGGTCAACGTAACTGTTGTAGTGGAACGCTTGCTATATAGCATGGCAGTTTGAATCATATAAACTGAATGTCTGTTAATTAAGTAATAATCCCAGAAGAACAGGGCATTACTGGCCAGTAATGCCCTGTTCTGAGGGGATTATTACTATTATAGGCTAAATGTAAGCTTTTTTTTACATTTTTCATAAAAAAAGAGACCCTTTTGTAGTCATATTAATTTTTATCAGCATGATTGTCTACATTATTCTGCTTTTACTGCAAGTTTATTAAAAGGCAATTGTACACACACACACACACACACACACACACACACACACACACACACACACACACACACACACACACACACACACACACTCTGCAGACCCCTCCTCTACACCCACAAAACACACTGCAGCCCCCCTCCACCCTCTGCACCCACTGACACACTGCAGCCGCCCTCTACACCCATAAAACACTGCAGACACACACCAACAAAACAGACTGCTGCCCCCCTCTACAGCCCCATCTACACCCATTGAAGCCTCCTGTAAACCCACACACTGCAGACACCCCCCCCCCTAGGGTGACCAGATTTTGAAAATGAAAAACCGGGACACAAAAAAAATTATTAATACAACAAAAAACATTACTAAAAAAGATTATAATGATATTTATCTAATAGTGTCACCATTGATGCTGTATTATTCATTCTATCTCTTCCCATTCTCTCTCTACCTTCTCCATCACTGCCGCCAACAGAAATCATGCGCCCCCCCCCCCCCAAAGGGAGGGAGGGAGAGAGGTGACAGGGAGGGAGGGAAAGAGGTGACAGGGAGGGAGGGAGAGAGGTGACAGGGAAGGAGGGAGGGAGAGGTGACAGGGAGGGAGAGGTGACAGGGAGGGAGAGGTGACAGGGAGGGAGGCAGGGAGGGAGAGGGGACAGGGAGGGAGGGAGGGAGAGGTGACAGGGAGGGAGGGAGAGAGAGAGGTGACAGGGAGGGAGGGAGAGAGGTGACAGGGAGGGAGGGAGGGAAAGAGAGAGGTGACAGGGAAGGAGGGAGGGAGAGAGAGAGGTGACAGGGAGGGAGGGAGAGAGGTGACAGGGAGGGAGGGAGAGAGGTGACAGGGAGGGAGGGAGAGAGAGAGGTGACAGGGAGGGAGAGAGGTGACAGGGAGGGAGGGAGAGAGGTGACAGGGAGGGAGGGAGAGAGGTGACAGGGAGGGAGGGAGGTGACAGGGAGGGAGGGAGGGAGGTGACAGGGAGGGAGAGAGGTGACAGAGAGAGAGGGAAAGAGGTGACAGGGAGGGAGGGAGAGAGGTGACAGGGAGGGAGGGAGAGAGGTGACAGGGAGGGAGGGAGAGAGGTGACAGGGAGGGAGGTGACAGGGAGGGAGGGAGAGAGAGAGGTGACAGGGAGGGAGGTGACAGGGAGAGAGAGAGAGGGGGAGAGGTGTGACAGGGAGGGAGGGAGGCGACAGGGAGAGAGGTGACAGGTAGGGAGGGAGAGGTGGCAGGGAGGGAGAGGGGTGAAAGGGAGAGAGGTGACAGGGTGGGAGGTGACAGGGAGGGAGGGAGGTGACAGGAAGGGAGGGAGGTGACAGGAAGGGAGGGAGGTGACAGGGAGGGAGGTGACAGGGAGGGAGGGAGGTGACAGGGAGGGAGGGAGGTGACAGGGAGGGAGGGAGGTGACAGGGAGGGAGGGAGGTGGCAGGGAGGGAGGGAGGTGGCAGGGAGGGAGGGAGGTGACAGGGAGGGAGGGAGGTGACAGGGAGGGAGGGAGGTGACAGGGAGGGAGGGAGGTGACAGGGAGGGAGGTGACAGGGAGGGAGGTGACAGGGAGGGAGGGAGAGAGGTGACAGGGAGGGAGGGAGGGAGAGGTGACAGGTATGGAGAGGATGACAGGGAGGGGGAGAGAGAGACACACACACACACAGAGACACACACCCAGACAGAGACACACACACAGAGATACACACACCCAGACAGAGACACACACCCAGAAAATTATATAAATAATTTATTGACATTAATTAAAATTAAATAAAAAATGAAGACATTAATTGGACATTCCTCATTGTCATTCCTGACCTGACCTTGGGGTTTGTTTATATAATATAAAAATGTGCTAAATAAATAGCAGGGGAAAGCAGAAATATGGTTGTGCATTATTATAAATATATATGTTGCTACTTACACTTACAGTACTTATTGTACAGACTGTGTCACACATGCAGCAGCAGCAGCTCTGCCTCTGAGCAGCTCCAGACTGTCTGACACACCTTCTCCTGTGCTCCTCGTGGCAGTCACTGTCACAGGTCAGTGACATCACTGCCATCCCATGGATCACTGCGGCCCCTCCCACCGGGCATCTGTCCAATCCCCTGCGGTCTTGCTGAGCTGCTCCCATCCTCCTCAAATGGCCACCAATCTCCTGCACCGTTACTCCCTGGTAGTGTGGTGTGGTGTGCTCTGCTCATACTCTGCCCCCGCCCCTCGGCATTCTCACCCAATCCCCTGCAGCCTAGCATTCTACTATGAAGGAGTATGCCGGGGCGGGGCTTTGTAGAACGCCGGCCGGCACGCAGGGGATTGGTTGAAGGATGTCTAAAGCCCCACCCCCCGGCAGCATTCTATTCTACAAGTGAAAAAACTCACCAGCTGAGTCCCGCATCCTCCTCGCGCAGCTCCGCTGCCGCCGCAGACTAGCGCACCGCCGCCCGCTCCACATCACATCTATGTACCGGGACAAAGGCCACAACCCGGGACATTTCCGGGACAGGCAGGCAACCGGGATAGTAATGAAAAAACCGGGACTGTCCCGGCAAAATCGGTACAAGTGGTCACTCTACTCCCCCCCCCCCAACAAAACACTCTGCATCCTTAATTCCACCCACAAAACATACACTGAAGACACACACAGTGCAGCTCTCCCTCTACACCCACAAAACACACTCACAGCAGATACACACCAACAAAACAGGCTCTGCTGCCCCTTCTACACCCACAAAACACACACCAACAGAAGAGACACACACCAATAAAACACTCTGCTGGCCCCCTTTACACCCACAAAACACACAACAGACACACACATTTTCCCCCTCACTCTCCTGTGCGGAGCTCTCTGCAGGCAGGGTGTGGGAGGAGTCAGTACCTTGCTGCTGGCTCCTGTCCAATCACCTCCCCTGTCTAAGTGCTGTTCTCACTCTTTGTGAATCTTCTCTGGATTTCCCTAGGCCTCGGCCAGCGAGGCGCTGAGCTGGCCACGATGAAACACATTGCGGCAATGTGTGTGGCCAGCGTGAGCAAGCACCTGAGCATGCGCGGCGCTTAGCTGCTTGCTTGCGCTGCCGCGCATGAGCGCCTGCATGCTCAGCACCACCCTGGCCTCAGCCTTAGTGTCCCACACATTGGGATGCCTCTTACATATGTAACACGTGTTACCCCCCCCCCCCCCAACCTCACTTAGGGACCAGTGTGTGGATACGAAGGGAAGCAAAAACTTGATAAAGCAGCATTTAACCCTTCACCTTTATGTTGCTCACAAGGGAACTGGCGGCCTTTCTGCAGATATCACATGGGATATATATAGGGTGACCAGAGTCTCAAAAGTTGAAACCGGGACAGATTAAAAAAATATTTCTAAAACAAATTACATCACTTAAAAAAAAATATTATAATGGTGTTTGTGTAATATGCTGTAGTATTGGTTTATTACAGTTTGGAACATAACACAAACTCTTGAGTGTAACAAAATGAGGAAAACAGAAAAAAGCCGTCTGTACAGCTCAAAGGCATACACACCAATGGCTGGTATAGCCTGGTATTAGTAGTTGATGGAGTTTAACTGCAGTAAATCAAAGGGAGAGAGTTGGAGAGATTAACTGCTAGCAAGTCTGTAGTGCATATTGGTATACAGCTGCATTAAGCACAGTGTGGTTGGATCGGCATGGAGTTGCATTTGTACTCACAATGAATGCCGTCCTTAGCTGCTCTCACTGCCTCTCCCGGCGTCACATTGCACTTGGGTAGGGGGTGACGTCACTCCATGGCGCGGACACGATCCGAAATTCAATAGAAAAAATGATGGAGATCGATGCGGCAGCCACTCCAAAAGACTGGGACTCACCAGGAAAAATTACAATTGATAATTCTTTATTAAACTACATAAAAAAGGGATACTCAGGACAAACATAAATAGGGAATCCTCCTCCCACGCGTTTCGGGCATAGACTGCCCTTTCTCAAGGAGTGTTACGTCAGCAGTGGGAGGGAGCTATTTAAACCTCCCACAAACATATTAGTGGGTGTGCAACACCTGAGTCAATTAATTAAATATAAAATCACTGTTACATTGGATTGTTTAACCAGTTATATACAATTAGGCAGATATATATATATATACTTTGGCAAAGATATACATAATTATATTTTGTAGAGAGAATCCAGTAGTTATCCTAGTGAATAAATAAAATTAGTCAATGAAACCAAATGCAATTGACTATATTGAAAGAGAATAATAAGATCACCAGATTTTTATATTCCTTGGATCCTTAACGCCTAGATGTCTTCTTAACCCTAGTTGGATAATTTAAGTGCATACTAGGTTCGAGAGTGTTCTTTATAAGTTGTTATATTGTTTTATTTATATTAACGTTATCACAGTGGAAATACTAATGGCTTCTCCATATTCAAAATGTTGGCTATAAAATACATATAGGACATAGAGTGTCTCATTATGTATTATATTAACATCAATATTTGCATACACCTTGAGCACTGCATTGAAAATCATATAACTTGCTTAGAATCATCTATTGCAAAATACCCTAAACATATTGTTCATATTGAAAATTTGTTGCTAGATATCCTATTGATATATAGTTGCAATACAGGAAAGGAATGATACCAAACATATGAAAAGTGGGGGGGGGGGGAGGGAGGGAGGGAGGAGAGGGGGGGAAAGGGGAGGGAGAAGGGAAGGGGGGGAAAGGGGGGACAGAGAAGGGAAGGGGAGGGGAAGAGGGGATGGGAGGGAAGGGGAGCGGGGGGGAAGGAGAGAAGGGGAGGCGAGCGGGAGAATGGGGGGGAGAGGGAAGGGGGAGGGAAGGGGGAAAGCCACTCACATATTTAGGTGTGCACAGAACACAGGCCTTAACCTGCCTCGTCCCCTGTCACTCAAGGAAGCTGCTTCTGTGGGGAGAACCCATGATTGGTCATAACACTGCCTGCACCGTTACTAGGGCTTGTATGTCAGGGAGGCAGACTGGTAGCCAAACCAGACATGGCTACATAGGTACTTGAAGCATGTCAGATTTTACAAGCATAACTACTAGAACAATGATGGTAAGTTAACCTACATTCTATTTGTTGTATGTCAACTATGAATGTAGTTCATAGATTTATCATGAGTATCAGTGTTGGATAGATGTTATCTCAACACATCTGACAGATAGATACAACTATACTCATTCAGAGCAAACAACCATTTACAGTACTAGTATTTTAAACACTGTAAGGGATGACTATTATAGTTATAGCTCTGTATATTAAATCTTTATTATATTTGTTAATTCTTACTCTGATTATTTTTGCCAGTCAACCATAATGATAATTTAATTCATTATCTGATTTTTATCCAGTGCAGTGGATTCCTGTGATTCCTCAACGGTAAGTATTCTATATAATCAATTTATACAAACATATTAGTTGTACTGTACATAGCTTTCCTGTGAAAAGTTTACATATGTTTCATTGTTGAATGACTTGGATTCTCATTTGAGGCTGACATGTATAGAGCATAAAATATGGTGCCGATTCTCACCCTATTTAACACAGATTTATTTGGCTGAGTCCATGTGTTGGAGACTGCACGGGGCGCGGTCAGATTGCCTTAAGGCATTGATTGCACCCATAGACCACGCGGGCGCACGGGGGCGGAGGTACAAGGGGGCGCGCATTGCACAAGTATCAGTTGAAACTGATTTCTTGGTGTGACACGCAGGTCACGTGAGCTGTTCGCCCAATGAGGGTGAACCAGCTCCGTGACGCCCCTAGGCCCGCCCGCCAATGCGCATCTACCTTGGACAGGAAAAGTCACAACCTCTACGTGGGCGAAGGCACCATAGCCCGGGCCTTAGGTGCAATTACAACATCTTAATAGGTAATATCAAGCTTTCATCCAGTACATAGCAAGCAGCTCTGTATTTATACATGCCCTGTATGAAGCATATTATGTGGGGCAGACTCTAACCTTATTTAACACTGATTCATCAGGTGTAGTATGTGAAAAACTTCTATATCTACTAGAGAAGACTGCACAAATTGTACATATAACGGTGGAATGAAATACTTCGATTGAATGAATGAGTTTTGAATAAGAATAACAGATACTCATTAAGGGGAGCTATCTGTCCACCGGCTAAAATATAGCAGCTTAGTTTACTTGTTTAGTACATTATTTATCCTGTCATACCTTTTCTGATATATTGTAATGAGTGCTCACCACTAACAGGACGGGACCGCGAGGCTGAGGTGGGGATGTTGGAATACACCGACCTCCAACCGTGTGACCGCGTCCGGAGTGCAGAATAAGGTTGTGTTGCTGGGTCAGGATAGGAGAGATCAGAATGGTCATATATACTTGCCGTGGTCAGGGGTTGGAGAAGTCGGATAATCGTTGTGCGGTGCCGGTGTCCAGGAGTTGAGAAGGTAGAAGTCCAAAAGCAAGCCGAGGTCAGAGAGGCGGGGGTCCAGATTCAAGCCGAGATCAAAACAGGAACAGGATACGCAAGATAAGACAGCAAGAAGGCAGCAGGGTGTTAGAGGCAAACACAAGTACATAAACAGGGTTTATGCTCAGTCAGTTTGCAGTAGGGTTGGCTGAGTATTAAAGGAAGAGGCAGCCAATGGTGGGGCAACACATAGCTGCAGAGTAATGAATGAAACCTGCCCCCAGACACTGATATGCAGGGGCGGGGAGAAGTGCAGGTGAAGGGTGTTTGGAGATGGAGTTAACCCCTCGTGTGCCCATGGTAGTGCAGCACTTGCGCGTAGCCTGTGCGTGGTGCATCTTACCGGGACATCACGGGGGTGGAGCCTGAGTGAGATCCGCGCAGTATCCTCCAGCCTGGTAGAGTGGCGCGCGTCCGCCGCTTTGTCACGGGACGCGTCACGGGGGTGGGACCGACGGACAATCCTCACATATATCCCATTCCGGCTGAGTCCAATTGACTTATAGGGAATACAGAAATTGGTCTTACACCTCCTTTGGGTGATGTATTATTATCAATAAAAGTTTTAACTTAATACAACCTGGCACCCTTGGCAGTGCGCTGCTATTCTCTATCTGGATTTCCTGACTGGCAGCTGGACACGCCACAACCTGACATATTGAGGCTCTAGGAGTGAGTAAGATTTCTTATTTCGTTGCATCTTCGAGAGGAATCCTTATCCGGAAGAATTGTGAGTAATATTCTTGTTTGATTGTAAGCATACAGTATTATTTACCTCCAATGAGGTTGCAGCAAGGAGCATGGCAGGCGGTAGGTGCCAGCTTTGATTGGGCCTAGGCAGCTGCAGGGAAATGGCAAACCTGCTCTCTCTTATTTTTTTCACAGCTGGCCAGCAGTTTTGGGTTTGTTTGTTTGTTTAATAAAGCTGTGACCTATTTTCCCATTACAGAGTGTCAGAATCCGTTATTTGGGTGGAGAAAGGATGCGGAGGTTGGTGACCTAGACTGATTAAGATGGGACAGAAGCCTTGCATTAAGCAGTAGCCCCTATAAGGGTTCTGGCTACCTGCCTACCGATGCCAGGCCCGATGGGTGCCCTGGAGAGACTATTTAGCTGGGAGGAAGAGTAGAGAAGGTGCTAAGGGGTCCAAGGCTATGTGCCGCCAGGCCAGGTTTCCCCTGGCATGTTGCTGGAGAGGCCCTTCGGGCAGGGTCAGGGGGACCATAGGCTGATGAGTAGGACACAAGCCAGTAGTTCAGTACTTGAAACAGGAATTTGACCCACCCACTTCACAAAAATGATTGTTTAAGTCCTTAGAAATCCAGCTGCCTATGCCCAATCATAAAGCTGGTGCCAAGTGCCTGCTCACTTGTGGCTGACCTTAGAAATCTGATTGCTAGTATTTGGCATGAGGAATTAACTTTTTTCCTTATGAGATATCATTGGATGATGTTTCATTGGGGTTTTTTTTTTGTTTTTGTTTGCCGTCCTTTGGATCAAAATACTGTAAATACAAATATAGGATAAGTATCTTTTGTCTAAATGTAGCATAGGTTGTACTTGATGGACATATGTCTTTTTTCAACCGCATCTACTATGTAACTATGTGTAGCCAGGTCCCCTCTGGTCCCCAGACAGGCGTTTTCACTCCCCTCTCCCTCCGCTTAGTAGCGAGGACCCCCGCGGCATGTCGGGGAGCTGCGGGGGCGATCGTGTCACCGGGGGCAACCGGCGGCATTTTAGGTAGGCCGCCGCAGAGGATCGTGAATGAGCAGAACAGCCGTGGCGGCCATGTTGTGGTTGGCACGAGGTTCGCGCATGCGCAGATGCTGCGGTTCACCGTGCAGGGCCTTCCTGAGCTCGCGCATGCGCAGGAGAGATAAAAGCGGCCATTACAGGATCGCGCATGCGCAGATAGAGCTTGCGGACGCAATTACACAGTTGTACATGCACAGTAGCGATCGTGCACGTGGCACCAATAGTACAGAGGTCCGCAAGGGACTACAAGACCCAGCAGGCCCATAGGCTGCTATCCATGTGACTCACAGCAGCCAATCGTGTGGCAGAGCTCCCCCTGAGGAGATAGTGACATTTGGCGCTCTGGGGAAGAAAGTTCAGTAGGAGCTGGGACACGGACAGGGGAGGGTGAACATGTGCAGGGAGTAAGTGGCCCCTGTACTAGGCCAGAGACCCCCATAGGCCCCAGCTAGGCCCCTACTCATTTTAGGTTGTGATTGCTGTAGGGAAGGCCCCTTCAGTTAGGGACCCTGCCCCTTTAGTAGTGTGTTAAGTTCAGGGACACAGCTGCAGTGCTGCGAGCCCCTGACAAGTGTGGTCTGGGACCAGACCTACCTCACTAAAGATAAGAGACTATCTGTACAGTGAGGCCACTCAGAGGGAGACCATCCTATTTGGAAGAGGACGCCATCGCTGAGGCTTTGGCGCTGGACGAAGACAGATCCTCTTGCGGTTATGCTGCTATACCAGGGTACAGGAGCCCCGGGCAGGTATACACCAAGTGCACTAACTATACACCTCATCTAGTGGACAGCACTGTCTCACACTTGGGTGGGGTTGTGGGATTCTTGGGACACTTGGGTGTGGGTTTATGGCCTAGAAGGTCAGTGTTATAGAGTGACACTATTGTGATGTTTTTGATGTCATTGTGTTGTACTTATCTTCATATAGTAAACTGTTTAACCATAGACTGGTGTATGTGGTTACTATATGTGGGTCCTGTGTCAGGGGTTATTCTATACTCTAGGATCTTGCACAGGTGGAGGCTGTTATATTGTGAGTATCATTCCAGGATACACCACAGGTTCCCATCAGCGGAGGCTCAGGCCTCCTGTGAGCCTGACAGGTATTGCACCACTCCTGGTAATACATGTAGATTTCCCCACAGGGTTCCTATCTGCGATTGGGGGGGTGGGAGGGGTGGGGGTGGAGGAGGGTAGGGAAAGTGTGTTACATATGTTATATGCATTGACCTATAAGCAGACCTTGCAGTCAGTGTGTTACTGGTGACAATGGGGTTAATGTCGAAAAGCTGAGAGACCTGCTGTCCCTGAGTGACCACAACATAGCAGTGCTCACACAATCTGAGGCACAAGAATAGCCCAGTCAAGAGTAAACCTTAGCCAGTAAGGTCAACAAGACAACTGACCCCTAAGTGATTGACTTACAAGCCATCTAAGCAAGAGAAGGGTGGGCAGAGATTTGAATGTGTGTGTGAGATGTGTGTTTTAATATAAATTAGCATGAAAATCACTGCTTTAGTGAGATTCTCCATTTACACAGCAGTTATGCACATTAGTTTGCTGTAATACTATGGCTAATATCCTGTATATTGAAGCTTTCAACAAAGAAACAAAAAAGAAGCTGTATTGTTTTTTAGATTGTACCCCATAGATTGTCTCTTATATTTGTTGTTTTGTATCACAGGAGAAATCACAGCAGAATTGTCAGCTACAGTGATGCAGCAAAGGTTGTAGTATTGGTTGTCTTTTCTTGGCTAGGCCACAAGAAAAGACAGAGGCGGGTTGGAAGAACCGGCTGCACGGCCGGGTCAACTCCGCCACAAGTGAAAGAATAGAGGGCACCAGCTAGGCGTTAGCTGCACTGTTGGATCTAGCAGGGGAAGGGCATGTTGCTCTGCCATGGGTATCAATGCAGCCACAGAGATGGGAAGCATAGCTAGGCAACTTGCTGACCTAAACATAACCCCATATGTTTATCTTCTCATCTTGATGGCTGTCAGTTTGGGGTTTAATAAAGCTATGACCTATTTTACTTCCTTAACACAGCATCAAACTCTTTTATTTGGGTGGACTTGCCTATCCGAGGACACCGTACCACTAGATCTGAGAACTTATCCAGGACTTCATACTGATGACGCGGTTGCGCAGGATGCAGATGCAGAAGCCATTACATCGATGAGGAACAGAGCGATTACGCTGATGGATTCAAGACATGTTGTGTATCCAGACTGCACAATTGTACCCAGGAATTAGCTGGAAGTTTAGGGTTTAATAAAGCTATGTGCTATTTTACTTCCATCACACAGCATCAAACTCTTTTACATGGGTAGATGCAGGGTTTGGTATCCTAGGCCTGTTATGTGGCAGCACAGAAGGAAACATATATCCGGAAGTGATGGGTAGTGGTAGAAATAAATTCTGTAGGGAATCTTCAAGTGAAGTGTGAGTGCGATCTCAGTGCTGCATTCTTTAGTGCATATTACATTTACAATATTTGGTTTATCAGACTTGTGCGTCTGCGATTAGCCAGCATATGCAGTGTTAAGAAAACCTGCCCTCATGGGAGTTTGTTCTGACTGCAGTATTGCAAGTGTCCAACAGGTTTAAAAAAAAAGGAGAAAACTACAACTACAAGAGGCATTGCAATGAATGACCCTCCCACTTCCTGGGTAGCCCTATTTAAAGACCAGGTAGTCCTTATTTTGATATAGTCTTATGCCAGGTTTAGGTGTATTAAAATGAACTTCTATTGATGTTAAAGTATTCATTATCTTTTGCTTTTAAGGATTTCAGTGTGTTATTTGAGTTCACGTTAACATCAACGGCTGATCCAGGCACCATCAGTAACTCAATAAAACTGTATGTTTTTCGAAGTCACGTTGAAAGCAGAAATAATATGGGTCTGAAAAACACTACCACTTGAAGGCAAGTTATAACTTAATCACTCTCAAAATGACTGTGTTCAAATAACACAGAGAGGAGATTATAATGATATCAATGGTAGTTTATTTGGGTAAATTAAAGGTCTAACAGGCACAGTTGTAAATCTTTTTATTCAAGTGCATTATTTGTATGGCAATAATGTTTGAACTTTTCTGAAGAATAACGGTGATTGCCCTTGCTTGTTGAAGAATGATTACCCATATCTATAAAGTCCTGAAGTCTGTGATGGCCCATAATTAAGGTAATTGCTTGGAAATGAAAAAGTACTCTTGCTGCGGCTTCCCTGTGATTAGTGTCAATACATATTTCTGTGGTTGCAAGCATATCTACCAAACAAAACATACAGTCAGGGTATACATTATTATCGCTTATTTGTAAAGTGCCAACATAGTCCGCAGAGCGGTATATTTTACTAAGCTAAATTATTTACCGAGGCATACACCTTGAGCAGCCACTCTACCTTTTGTTTTAACATTGCCCCTTATTCCCTCTGGACTGTAAGCTCTCACAAGCAGAGGCCTCGTTACCTTCTGTATCTGTTTGTGAGGGTCTCTACTTTATTTGTCATTCTGTTTATGCAATTGTCACTCTGTACCCCACTGTACAGCGTTACGGGCTATGTTGGTGCTTTACAAATAAACGATAAAACTAACCTTAGCACAGGAGAGACTACAGTATCTTGTTATAATGGCTAAATATTACAGAAGGGATTTATGCACTTTAAAAGTTCTAATTGCTGCACACGTCATGGAGAAATGTAGATTTGTTGAAAGGTGAAATACCTTGTAATCGGACAACAGGGAGCTCTTCATACAGTAGATAATGTAAAAGTGTGCAGAACGCTAGAATTTGTTTTCTACTTCCATTATTTACTTAAAAAACACCACCAGATGTTTCAATCAAATGATCTGTTTAAGAGAATGTTTGGGATCCAAACCAAATGTTCCCACTGGAGCTAAAACATAAATGGAAACAGTATAGGGGGAAAGTAATTTTATGCTGCAGTATATACTTTTCCTGGTGGCTGTCATTGTCATGTTTGCAAAAGGTTTGGTAAAATTATGACATCTGAAGATAAATGATTACATTGTGGCTTTGGTGCAAACTTGGAAGTACCATATTTCATACAATGGCCCATGCCCAGGACATACTTAAAAACGAGAGGTATCTCTCAATGTATTACTTCCTGGTAAAACATTTTTTATAAATAAATAAATAAATAAAATGTGCCCATGATCCTTGATAGCTAATTATCCATTTGAGTTTACCATCAAAAATGAAAAAAGCTTTAGAGTAGAGCTTGGGAAAGGATAATTAAAGAACCAAAGAGCAGTCCATTCTCCTCAAACAAAATGATGTAACACAAACACTGGTTTTAAGTAAATAAGGCCTATTTATCCTAATGGGTGTACAAGTGTGTGCAACTTATTCCTGTGTAATTTTCCAGTTCACTTCTAGAAAATGGAAACTGGTTAGTGGAGTTGATATTTTGGTGATTTGTTTTTGCAAATCTTCAGCCATTTATTGAAATAGTGAATGTACGTTGGATATATAGCTTTCTAAAAACGTTACTGCCCTTTCCTCTACTGATGTTTTTACATGAAAAATAATTGATTAATAATTGTATTGCTTATTTTCTTAAGTAAAAACTTTGTTAAAACATTGATTAAACGAAAACGTTATTTGTAAAAGGAAATTGAAGTCTTTGACTGGCTTCTATTATTATTAGAAACTGTATTTTTCTGATCCCCTTATGCATACCAGACAATCAAATAATGAAGACAACCTTCTGATCAGAAGCATTTTTAGGCTGTATACAGGAGTTATATAAAATAACAAAAGAAGAAAAATAAACCGAAGGTTTCCCTTTTCTCCTTTATAATGTGAAATGTACACTCGGTAACAAAATCAGACATTCAAATGGATGGTTATTAGCATCGGTCTGCTGCATGGCTTCAGATGTGTCTGTTGTGCTTATGATCATAGTTTAACATGGTTTTATGTGAATTTGAGTATGAAACAAACAAGCTTTTAGGCAAAGGAAAATGTGTGTAAGACTGAATGAGATTTTTATAAAGCGAATGTGTAAAATTCCACCGGCAAATCCTCTCTCCCTCCCTGTTATAGTCCCAAGTGCGTATACAGTATACCCCTCAAACACTCCTTTTAACTACATGTGGAGAAATGACATTCAATCTCATACACCAAAAAATAATAACTCAGCATTAAATAATGCCAGCAATAAAAATAAGCGTTACCTGAGAAATATCATGCGTGAGGGGAGCAGGGGCGAGAGCATTGGAGATATCACACTTGTCTACCATAGGGTTATGACAGAGGATTATTTAATCCCTTTGATGTTTGAGTACCAATAGATTGCAAAAGAACACTTCAGGCACCAACACAAAAAACAACAACAGATAAAACACAAAAAGCATGCAATTCATTGTGCACATTTTAAACCCCAAACCCAACAAATAAAACACAAAATGCATAAAACCCATTGTGCACATTTTAAACCTTTGGTAGAGAGAGAAAAGAGACTAGTCATTAGAAGCCCACATTATATATATATATATATATATACATATATGTATATATATATGTATATATATATATATGTATACTAGCTGAGAGCCCCGGCGTTGCCCGGGATGTTTGTGGTGTGGGTGTGGTATTTGGGTGAGGAGTGGTCAACGCGGCCCATGTGCGGTGGTAGTGCTGCTGTGGCTGTACTGATGGTGATTGTATCGGTGTGCTGATTTTGGAGGGTTTGGTGCTGATGTGGGGGTGCGGATGTGGGGGTGCGGATGTGGGGGTGCGGATGTGGGTGTGCCGATGGGGGAGGTGCAAAGGTGCCGATGTGTGGGTGCTGATGGTGTTGATGGGGGCTGGGAATGGCGGGGAGCCGAGAATGCCAGTGTGCTGGGGGGGCATGGGATAGCGGTGTGCTGATGTGGTTTTGCTGGGGATAGTGTGTGTGTGTATACGTGTGTGTGTATACACACGTGTGTGTGTATACACGTGTGTGTGTATACATGTTTGTGTGTGTGTATACATGTTTGTGTGTATACATTGTATGTGTGTGTGTGTGTATACATGTGTACGTGTGTGTGTGTGTGTACGTGTGTGTGTGTATACGTGTGTGTATACACATGTGTGTGTATACACATGTGTGTATAGACGTGTATACACATGTGTGTGTAGACATTGTGTGTATGTATATATTGTGTGTGTGTGTATACATGTGTACGTGTGTGTATACACATGTGTGTATACATGTTTGTGTGTGTCTATACATGTTTGTGTGTATACATAGTATGTGTGTGTGTGTGTGTGTACATGTGTGTGTGTGTACATTTGTGTGTGTGTACATTTGTGTGTGTGTATACATGTTTGTGTGTGTGTATACATGTTTGTGTGTGTGTATACGTGTGTGTATACATGTGTGTGTATACACGTGTGTGTGTGTGTATACATGTGTGTGTGTATACAGTATGTGTACATGTGCGTGTGTGTATGTCTCCATGTGTGTGTATACACATGTGTATATACACATGTGTATACACGTGTGTATACATGTTTGTGTGTGTGTGTGTGTGTATACATGTGTGTGTGTAGATTTGTGTGTATACATGTTTGTGTGTGTATACACGTGTGTGTGTGTGTGTGTGTGTGTGTGTGTATACATGTGTGTGTGTATACATGTGTGTGTGTATACATTATGTGTATGTATACATGTGTGTGTGTGTGTGTGTACATGTGCGTGTGTGTATGTCTCCATGTGTGTGTGTATGTCTCCATGTGTGTGTGTACGTGTACATGTGTGTGAGTATACGTGTACATGTGTGTGTGTGTACGTGTCTACGTGTACATGTGTGTGTGTGTGTCTACGTGTACATGTGTGTGTGTCTACGTGCGTGTGTATACGTGTGTGTGTGTCTACGTGTGTGTGTGTATACGTGTGTGTGCGTATACGTGTGTATGTGTGTCTACGTGTGTGTGTGTGCGTATACGTGTGTGTGTGTCTACGTCTGTGTGTGTGTCTACGTGTGTGTGTGTACACGTGTGTCTACGTGTGTTTGTACGTGTGTGTGTGTCTACGTGTGTGTGTGTCTACGTGTGTGTGTGTGTGTGTGTGTGTATACGTGTGTGTACGTGTGTGTGTGTGTAAACGTGTGTGTCTGTGTGTATACGTGTGTGTCTGTGTGTATACGTGTGTGTCTGTGTGTGTCTGTGTGTATAGGTGTGTGTGTATAGGTGTGTATAGGTGTGTGTCTGTGTGTATAGGTGTTTCTTTGTGTCTACGTGTGTCTGTGTGTCTACGTGTGCCTGTGTGTATACGTGTGTGTGTGTATACGTGTGTCTGTATAGGTGTGTGTGTGTGTGCGTGTGTGTCTGTCTACGTGTGTGTGTGTGTCTACATGTGTGTGTCTGTGGACGTGTGTGTGTGCCTACATGTGTGTGTGTGTGTGTGTGCCTACATGTGTGTGTGTGCGCCTACATGTGTGTGTGTGTGTGGTCTCTGTGTGTGTGTGTGTGTATGTGTATGTGTATGTATATATATATATATATATATATATATATATATATATATATATATATATATATATATATATATATATAGTGTGTGTGTGTGTATGGAGGGTTGAGGCTGGCAATGAAGGAATGGGGGGGTGTGGGGGGAGAGCTGCTTACCTTGCAGTCGGCAGCATGTTCCTCGAGGTGAGGCCTCCTGCAGGGCGGGAGCCCCCCCGGCAGGGCGGGAGCCCCCCCACTGCCCTCCGGCTCGAGGTGAGGCCTCCTGCAGGGCGGGAGCCCCCCCGCTGCCTCCGGCTCGAGGTGAGGCCTCCTGCAGGGCGGGAGCCCCCCCGCTGCCCTCCGGCTCGAGGTGAGGCCTCCTGCAGGGCGGGAGCCCCCCCGCTGGCCTCCGGCTCGAGGTGAGGCCTCCTGCAGGGCGGGAGCCCCCCCCGCAGCCCCCCGGCTCGAGGTGAGGCCTCCTGCAGGGCGGGAGCCCCCCCCCCCGCTGCCTCCGGCTCGAGGTGAGGCCTCCTGCAGGGCGGGAGCCCCCCCGCTGCCCACCGGCTCGAGGTGAAGCCTCCTTGGCGGGCGGGAGCCCCCCCGCTGCCCTCCGGCTCGAGGTGAGGCCTCCTGCAGGGCGGGAGACCCCCCGCTCGAGGTGAGGCCTCCTGCAGGGCGGGAGCCCCCCCGCTGCCCTCCGGCTCGAGGTGAGGCGGCGGTGCCGAGGAGCGTTGCAGGCGGCGCCGGGTAGGCTGGTCTTTGCTGTGAGGGGGGTGGGAGAGGTGAGCCGGTGCCGAGGAGCGTGCGGCGAGGCCCGTGGGTATGCTGCCTCACCCATCCGGCCGCTCCCACGTGGATGTGAGGCGGGAGGCAGCGTGTTGTGGCCGCTCCCCCGCGTGTGTCCCGGGCGCTCGCTCCGCTCCCCCGCTGACTGTAGCGGCGCCGGGGTGTGAGCTTGGGGGGGGTGTGTGAGCTTGGGGGGGGGGGGGTAAGCTTGGGGGGGGGTGAGGTGTGTGTGAGCTTGGGGGGGTGGGAATGTGTGTGTGTGTGTGTGTGTGTGTGTGTGTTTTTTTTTTTTGTTTTTTTTGTGGACCTTTGGCCCGTCACTCCGCCTCAGGGGCGGGCCAAGGGGGTGGTGTGAGTGTGTGAGGCCAATGAGAGGTGTGCGGGGGCGGGCGGGCCAAGGGACCAATGAGAGGGACACCGGACATCCAGACAGGCAGGCAAACATACAGTGCTTTCACTAATATAGTATAAGATATATATATATATATATATATATATACACTAGCTGAGAGCCCCGGCGTTGCCCGGGATGTTTGTGGTGTGGGTGTGGTATTTGGGTGAGGAGTGGTCAACGCGGCCCATGTGCGGTGGTAGTGCTGCTGTGGCTGTACTGATGGTGATTGTATCGGTGTGCTGATTTTGGAGGGTTTGGTGCTGATGTGGGGGTGCGGATGTGGGTGTGCGGATGTGGGTGTGCCGATGGGGGAGGTGCAAAGGTGCCGATGTGTGGGTGCTGATGGTGTTGATGGGGGCTGGGAATGGCGGGGAGCCGAGAATGCCAGTGTGCTGGGGGGGCATGGGATAGCGGTGTGCTGATGTGGTTTTGCTGGGGATAGTGTGTGTGTGTATACGTGTGTGTGTATACACACGTGTGTGTGTATACACGTGTGTGTGTATACATGTTTGTGTGTGTGTATACATGTTTGTGTGTATACATTGTATGTGTGTGTGTGTGTATACATGTGTACGTGTGTGTGTGTGTGTACGTGTGTGTGTGTATGTGTGTGTATACGTGTGTGTATACACATGTGTGTGTATACACATGTGTGTATAGACGTGTATACACATGTGTGTGTAGACATTGTGTGTATGTATATATTGTGTGTGTGTGTATACATGTGTACGTGTGTGTATACACATGTGTGTATACACATGTGTGTATACATGTTTGTGTGTGTCTATACATGTTTGTGTGTATACATAGTATGTGTGTGTGTGTGTGTGTACATGTGTGTGTGTACATTTGTGTGTGTGTACATTTGTGTGTGTGTACATTTGTGTGTGTGTATACATGTTTGTGTGTGTGTATACATGTTTATGTGTGTGTATACGTGTGTGTATACATGTGTGTGTATACACGTGTGTGTGTGTGTGTATACATGTGTGTGTGTATACAGTATGTGTACATGTGCGTGTGTGTATGTCTCCATGTGTGTGTATACACATGTGTATATACACATGTGTATACACGTGTGTATACACGTGTGTATACATGTTTGTGTGTGTGTGTGTGTATACATGTGTGTGTGTAGATTTGTGTGTATACATGTTTGTGTGTGTATACACGTGTGTGTGTGTGTGTGTGTGTGTATACATGTGTGTGTGTATACATGTGTGTGTGTATACATTATGTGTATGTATACATGTGTGTGTGTGTGTGTGTACATGTGCGTGTGTGTATGTCTCCATGTGTGTGTGTATGTCTCCATGTGTGTGTGTACGTGTACATGTGTGTGAGTATACGTGTACATGTGTGTGTGTGTACGTGTCTACGTGTACATGTGTGTGTGTGTGTCTACGTGTACATGTGTGTGTGTACATGTGTGTGTGTCTACGTGCGTGTGTATACGTGTGTGTGTGTCTACGTGTGTGTGCGTATACGTGTGTATGTGTGTCTACGTGTGTGTGTGTGCGTATACGTGTGTGTGTGTCTACGTCTGTGTGTGTGTCTACGTGTGTGTGTGTACACGTGTGTCTACGTGTGTTTGTACGTGTGTGTGTGTGTCTACGTGTGTGTGTGTCTACGTGTGTGTGTGTGTGTGTGTGTATACGTGTGTGTGTGTGTAAACGTGTGTGTCTGTGTGTATACGTGTGTGTCTGTGTGTATACGTGTGTGTCTGTGTGTGTCTGTGTGTATAGGTGTGTGTGTGTGTGTATAGGTGTGTATAGGTGTGTGTCTGTGTGTATAGGTGTTTCTTTGTGTCTACGTGTGTCTGTGTGTCTACGTGTGCCTGTGTGTATACGTGTGTGTGTGTATACGTGTGTCTGTATAGGTGTGTGTGTGTGCGTGTGTGTCTGTCTACGTGTGTGTGTGTGTCTACATGTGTGTGTCTGTGGACGTGTGTGTGTGCCTACATGTGTGTGTGTGTGTGTGCGGTCTCTGTGTGTGTGTGTATGTGTATGTGTATGTGTATGTGTATGTGTATGTGTATGTATATATATATATATATATATATATATATATATATATATATATATATATATATATAGTGTGTGTGTGTGTATGGAGGGTTGAGGCTGGCAATGAAGGAATGGGGGGGTGTGGGGGGAGAGCTGCTTACCTTGCAGTCGGCAGCATGTTCCTCGAGGTGAGGCCTCCTGCAGGGCGGGAGCCCCCCCGGCAGGGCGGGAGCCCCCCCACTGCCCTCCGGCTCGAGGTGAGGCCTCCTGCAGGGCGGGAGCCCCCCCGCTGCCTCCGGCTCGAGGTGAGGCCTCCTGCAGGGCGGGAGCCCCCCCGCTGCCCTCCGGCTCGAGGTGAGGCCTCCTGCAGGGCGGGAGCCCCCCCGCTGGCCTCCGGCTCGAGGTGAGGCCTCCTGCAGGGCGGGAGCCCCCCCCGCAGCCCCCCGGCTCGAGGTGAGGCCTCCTGCAGGGCGGGGGCGGGAGCCCCCCCCCCGCTGCCTCCGGCTCGAGGTGAAGCCTCCTTGGCGGGCGGGAGCCCCCCCGCTGCCCTCCGGCTCGAGGTGAGGCCTCCTGCAGGGCGGGAGACCCCCCGCTCGAGGTGAGGCCTCCTGCAGGGCGGGAGCCCCCCCGCTGCCCTCCGGCTCGAGGTGAGGCGGCGGTGCCGAGGAGCGTTGCAGGCGGCGCCGGGTAGGCTGGTCTTTGCTGTGAGGGGGGTGGGAGAGGTGAGCCGGTGCCGAGGAGCGTGCGGCGAGGCCCGTGGGTATGCTGCCTCACCCATCCGGCCGCTCCCACGTGGATGTGAGGCGGGAGGCAGCGTGTTGTGGCCGCTCCCCCGCGTGTGTCCCGGGCGCTCGCTCCGCTCCCCCGCTGACTGTAGCGGCGCCGGGGTGTGAGCTTGGGGGGGGGGGGGGGGGGGTGTGAGCTTGGGGGGGGGGGGGGGGTGTGAGCTTGGGGGGGGGGGTAAGCTTGGGGGGGGGTGAGGTGTGTGTGAGCTTGGGGGGGTGGGAATGTGTGTGTGTGTGTGTGTGTGTGTGTGTGTGTGTGTGTGTGTGTGTGTGTGTGTGTGTGTGTGTGTGTGTGTGTGTGTGTGTGTGTGTGTGTGTGTGTGTGTGTGTGTGTGTGTGTGTGTGTGTGTTTTTTTTTTTTTTGTTTTTTTTGTGGACCTTTGGCCCGTCACTCCGCCTCAGGGGCGGGCCAAGGGGGTGGTGTGAGTGTGTGAGGCCAATGAGAGGTGTGCGGGGGCGGGCGGGCCAAGGGACCAATGAGAGGGACACCGGACATCCAGACAGGCAGGCAAACATACAGTGCTTTCACTAATATAGTATAAGATATATATATATATATATATATATATATATATATATATATGTATCATACAGTACCTGTAGGAGATAAGATAATAACGCCTATTTCCCAAGTATCTCTGGTGTGCTCATTTTGTGTGCAATGGCGCCTCTTCACCTGTTGCTTGAATGTGTGTTTGAGGGAATATATATATATATGTAAGGGTGTGTTAGGAACCGTATGTGTGTTCGGAGGGAGTGTGGCAGGTTCTGCGGCAGCACGGTAGTACAGGGCGCCGCCATGTTGTTGCGCAACCTTGCAGAGGGCACTGATAGAGTGGAAAGGTCGCGCATGCGCAATGGAAGCGCGCGAATGACGGGCCTGTAAGGGAAAGGCTCCGTGGAGGAACTACAACTCCCATGAGCTCTAGAGTGGTCACCTGACGGGAGGAGCCAATCAGAAAGCTAGGATTACGGGAGTAGGAAAGGGAAGCGTGGGGGAGAGACCACGCTAGGCAGAGGAGATCTGGAAGGAGCCCGAGGAGGTAGTGTGAGTGCAGGGGGTCTGTGACCCACCTGCCTAGGGTAGCTATTCCCGCAGGCCCTTAAGAGTATCCCCTGAGTCACAGTAGGTTGCTGAGCTGTAGGGACGCCCGATAGTGGAAGTGATTGTCACCTTACTGTATACTGGTTAGGGACAAAGCACAGAGTTGTGGCGGTTACAGTCATCTGGGACAATATGGCTGGACACCGTGACATCTGGATGTCAAGGGTCGGATGTGTCAGATCCTTTGCGAAGTGGTACCGGTCACTGCCGTGACGGAAGGTATTAATTACGTCAAGTGCACCAACACCGGTCAACAGGCGCTGATCCCGCCTTAGGCATAACTCTTTGGAGACACTAGTGAGTGGCCAAAGGCCTAAGTACACGCAGCTATCGTTCTATTCTTATTACACGGACACGGTGTGTGGGGCACTCGGTGACGGGACAGAGACATACTCATAAGAGCGTGGCTGAGCCACTATTGTACAGGACAATATTCTGTAAGGGTGAGGCAGAGCCACTTATGTTATAAGGACATTCTCAGTTACGGCGTTAGAATATAAGTATAGTGTTATAGTGTTATAATATAAGTGTATGCATTTTGTGTCATAGCCATGGTTCATATAGAGTTATAAGATTATTATTGCACACAGTAAAACTGGTTGCACGCATTGTGTTGGTATGTTTCTTGCCCAGGGGAATCTTACATGACGGGGATCCTGGGTAAGTGGGGGCGCTGAGCTAATAAGTGTTACCCCAGGCTCCCAGCTAGCGGAGGCTCAGATCTCCTGGAGCCACAGGTGCGTGCAGTTACCCGTAGTCGCTTAGAGTGTCAGAAAAAGGGCTACATTTGGAGGCGCTGCTGAGTTCTTAGACCTGGGGTGCCCTATAATTTTTTTTTCTCAACTGTGCAACAAGTTTTTTCCGCCATGTTTGTGCCATCGGAGCCTGAGGTGCGCAAGTGGGCCCAGCGACATGAAATTCCCCTGACACGTGCCTTCGGCCTGGGACACGTTTCCGCTACCCCCTCCCTGGGCACTGTGACCGACCATGTCAGGAAACTCCCGCTCATGGACACTGCCCGAGTGCAAGATCACTATTACGACCGGGAACAGAATTGGCGCAAGATACTATTTGTCACTGACCAGGACATATGCCCCAAAGCACTGCCCTTAGTATTACTTCTGCCCGAGGCTCCCGGCATCCACTGTCCGATAGTACAGGTGGATTCCACCGAACCACTGGCTGTGTCCACACCAAGTAGGGGATACGCTGGCTCGTTAGGTACCGTCACAACCAGCTCTGAACGCACCCCTGAGAACAGTTTGAACTCCCGATGGCCCGCTGCAATGGACCTAGGCACTTCATTCACTCTCTCAGCTATTAGGCCAGCGTTAAGTAGAACCAGTATGTCAAGACTAGACGCCTACTCCCCTGCAGGGGGTAGCCTGCTGGATAATGCCTCCATCCCTGTGCTTGCAGAAGCCATTCACCACTCCACGCAGTCCCATCAATACCGGAAGTTGAAGGCCTTTTCCGGTGACAAACCTACACCTCTGGGAGAAGTCGGATTTGAAGAGTGGCTGGATCACACGGACCAGGTACTTCCTGAATGGTTCTGCACAGATGCCGTCCGGAGGCAGCGTACAATTGAGTGCCTGCGACCCCCAGCATCTCAAATGGTGACATACAGTACCTGTAGGAGATAAGATAATAACGCCTAATTCCCAGGTATCTCTGGTGTGCTCATGTTGTGTGCCATATATATATATATATATATATATAGCCACCCATGCAACCCACCTATGACTACATAATTCTTAGTAAATATAGGGGAATAAAAAAAATATATTGCTGCGATTCCAATATTTATGACTCATTTTAAATGCAGCAATATTGACCTTTAGAAGCTGTAAGCCTTTATTACTGTTTAACCCTGCCCCCCCCGCTCATTTTTAAACCACTTGTCTTATGTTTCCTGCCAGAACAAAAATGAATAGTCTAATTATTATAGCTACATTATGCACTAACACGGCACTTATGTGAAAATGAATCTCATTAACTAAACACAAGCACTTTTTTTTTTTTTAAATCAGAATTATTTATAAAGCTTAAAGCAGCAATCCCTTCTGCGTGTTTTTTTTAAATGTCTTTTTATACGAATTGTTTTTGTTTTACAGCGTGGGAGCCAGGGGGCTGATGGTGGGGGACAGAGGTAGGAGAGGGGGAAATGGGAGTCCTCCAGAGCTGAACAGCGTTATTTTCAGATGTAGGGATCCCTCGATGACCAAGATACTTACAGGTATAGTTACCAATGTAACGTATGTACTCCATCCAGGAAAAAACAAAATGGCGTCTAAATCTTATAGGGCCTGCTGACCAATAGGAAGCCTATTGGACTGTTGTTTAAATGCCCAGGGAGAATGCCGATAAGTACAATGGTAAGATTCCCAGGAACACGGGACCCTGGAGCTGAAACTAACGCGGTTCAGCTTCAGCAGAGCTCCTGGTTTTCATGTTGTAAAAAAACAATGGGTACATTTTGCCAGACTGCTGCTTTAAGGTAACGCGGGTCTATGAAGTATAAATACTGAGGCTCCCTTTCTATTGGTGAAGTCTCATAACATTTAATACCGTAGATATATTTTTTTTTGTAGCATATTTATTTGACAAGACGATTTATAAACACATTTCAAATATATTGGATTACCAGCAGTGGAGACGTTGATAAATGGCCCCATGTTCTATAATATAAATGTGCATAATCTGACATTTTATACCAGATGTTATTTCGAGATCTGTGAAATCACCAGACTCGTTCCAGATATATCCTGTAGCTGCCATGGATTATTTTTTTCATTTTTAATGATTCAATGGAGCCTTCAATGGGAGTTTCCGTGTGCTAGTGCCCATATCAGTACTATCGCAGTTTACATAATAACTCCCATTGAATCAATAAGAACATTAGAAATATTACCATTATACATGAGAAATAGTGGTATGAAGACTTACCTTATGGCAGGAAAGGGCCAAGTCCTGTCCAGGATCTTGCATCCCACAATCCTTTTGACAGAAATAATGCTGTCATTTATATCTGGTAAGGCGAAAAACATCTGTGAGTACAGTTTAGGGCCACTGCCAACCGAAACTAGGACTATGTCAGATTTATTCAATATCACATTTCAACTACATTGTTCTGCTATTGTTGGCAAAAGGTACAATACTGAATAACCACCAATCTGCATGTGGGATATACAGTACACAAAAAGTTAAACTTATGGTGTCATTTTACTGATATCCCTGAAGGATTAATCTCAGTTTGCAGAAAATTCATTAGTTGATTGAAGAGACGGCATGTTATTCAACAAATCCAGCAACAATTATCATTCCCTCTCTCTTTTCTGCATCTCAATGTTTTAAATCATGGGACTAAATCCTGCATATAGCAATAAAACCCACAAGCCTTTCTCTTTTTGTATTGGTATGCATCTTGGCTTAATGCCTGTAGACTTAAATGGGAATAGTGTGCTCTGCACATTATATTGTCCCCCAGTAAGTGATTGTCACGGTAGCTAGTGATAGGTTATAATACACACCAAAATATCTGGGTTGAATTGAACACGACTTAGATATAATAAATATAGTTTATTCCTTAAAGAAGGAGAACACACAAGATGATACAAATAACAGACAAGAAATAGACACTTACTTAAGGGTTGGACAATGAAGCAATCAGGTACAGGATTGGCAATTGATTCAGCAATACAGGTTCAAATGAAGACATCACGAAAGACAATGGGTATAGGGCTTACACTTGTTTATATGGAGTTTGCGCCCCATTCCCTAACATTTGGCCGCCTGAAAGTCTATCAGACTTCTTTGTAGTCAGGAAACCCTTTTGTCTGTAAGTGTGAATTATGAAACTTACAGACCACTCAGGCTCTGCGTTTCTCCGTCCTATTGTACACAATCAGAGTGGCCAAGTCTTTGATCAGGGAGGCTGTTTGTAGACAAATGGTCGCCATCCTGAACATTAAAATAAAGCAGAGCCAGTAACTTTCCCGGGCTCTATCCCAGCCTTGAAAAACAGTATATTCTTTAATATCTACATATATTAAAATAATCCGTTCTGTGGGTCTGAACGGGCTGAAATTTGCCAGGTCCTCATGCCGGAGGACCCTTGCCATAGTGACCAAATATCAGCCTTCCACGACCCCCAGAACCAGAGATTCCAAAAACAAGTTAAAATCCCCTATTAACTTTAATGCAGGATTCTCTGCTATAAGCTAAAAAAAATCTCTGCGTTTCACTCTCCCATTGAAATCAATGGGCTCCGCCGCTATAGGCTTTCAATGGAGCAACTCCGCCATTGAAGTCAATGGGGAAATCACAATTTTCACATTTGCCCATACTCCATCTGGTTGATCGGAGAGGGCTGGAAATGGCCATGCAGTCATGCCGGAACAGTGACTACCTGCGACCAAAATCCCAGCCCTCTGGTACTCACAGAACCGGAGATATGGGCTTACACTTTTCACACTTTCGGACTTAGCCGTTTGAAAGCCACGCGGCTTTCCACCATTAGAATCAATATGGCCGGCGCCTGCATAGGAAATGCATGGGCCGGCGCCGCCATATTCAACCTCCGCTTCCATTAGAATCAATGGTGTGACCCTCGAGGCGAGCGCGACCCTTTACGGGGGTCCTTCATTTTCGGACCCGGTGGTGGTCGAGTGTGGGGGTTCCTAGGGTCTAAGGGCAAAAATAATTTTATTCCTGTGTGCCCTAGAACCTAAGTTTCCCACGCCAATTGTGATTGAACTTGACCTAATGTGATCAAAGCTCTTTGTTAGATATTGTATCCGCTTCTGCGGTCTGCGGTTTGGATGGCTGCCAACCCATTCCTGGAGGTCGGCGTCGAGGAATCCCCATTGAAATGAATGGCTTCATTGACTTACAATGGGGAACCGCTGCTCCTCCTCTCGGGCGGCAACCTATGGGGAGCTGCAAAATGGGGCCTGCAAAGGCGGGAAAATGGAACAAAGGGCTATAATCACTCCTAAACTATTAGCCCTTTCCCTCCCGCATCTATCCCAGTGTATGTGTTGGTGCAGACACTGGAATGGGAACAATACACATTTACAGGGGAATACACATTTGGGTGCGGAAGCAGGGTAAAAACACATTACTGGACCGCAGTCCAGTTAACCCCTTGCTTCCCAAGTGAGAGCAGGGGGTGGCCAAATGGGTGTAACCCCTTTTATACCGGGCCAAACCCCCTCTCCCATGACAGTGATCCCAATTAATTTGGAAATGATTTTAATGTTTGGTATTGTAAGTGCCCATCCTACTTGTCTAACTATTCTACATCATGATTCTTGCAGTACAAACAGACAAAAGTACACTTTAAACATAATCCTCTATATATTTAGTTCGGTTTCCATATGTAATGCACACATTATAAATAATTTCAGTTAAAAAAAAAATCAGATAAGGGAGCTACAGTAGTGAATTGTCCGTTTTAATATCGAAATTGAAGAGTTTAATAGTTGTCAGAATTTTTTATTTTTTTTTGCACTAAATCTATACTTGGGTCATATGTGTCCGTTGCAGTTCCCATTGTGGGAGAAAGGACTAATGTTGTTTATTGTATGATTGGGACATCTGCACTCATTGAATGTGTTTTTTTTAGATATGCTAGACACCCATGGAATCACCCCTTCAACAGAGACTTTCATACCCCTTGTCAAAAAGTCATTGTTCTGAGTTTCTGAAAAGGAAGACATGGTAAATGAAGAACAGCCAACTTTTGTGGGCTATGTAGGCTGCAGATTATTTTGCCTTTGTTAGGTCTCATTACTGAATGCACAAAAAAAAAGCTGGTGTCCGTTTAATGCACAGGAGGCAAATGAGAACAGATAGGACATGATCTAATAAAATGTTTTATCAACATGAAAGAAACAATTGATTCTGTTTCCAGGGTGATATAAAACACTTATAGCTATTTATTTTACACAGAGATACATAATAGTGAATGGTTGGAAGCACACAAAAATAGAGAGAAACCGTGTTAGATAAATTATTAGGACGATTGGAGCTATTTGCTACACATGTGTGAATGTGTACAATGATGCTAAAAATGTAGTAACTGTGTTTGATTTTAAAGTCACGCAATATATACTATTAGATGAATCACTTGGAGCCTAATTCAGTTTTCAATATAAAACCAAACTAAAAAAATTACCCATTCTCTTTGGTGTGATCTTCACTTATAACAACTATACCACTTAAACTTTACACAATGTCTAACCCATTCTAACACACTATAACCACTCCTAGATAGTTCAACTCAGTAGGCCTCTCCATGGAAGAGCATCAAACGCCTTACTGAAATCTAGAAAGGGCATCTTCAACTTAATCAATCAGATTTGTCTGACATGCTTTACCCCAGTAAATACATGCTACCTAGGATATTGTCAGCTGTTTTATTCCATATTGTCCTCTACTCTTCAGCATTTCCCCCCTTAATTTCCCCACTGCTGAGGTCACACATACTGTCAACCTATTGGTAATAACCTTTTCCACTTTTGTACATCTGCCCTCCTGCAGCCCTTTGTCACATTACCCATTAATAGTGACTGGTTGAATAGATTGTTTAATGCCGGATAGTTCGTATTTATTGTTAATGGTCACTCATCTCTACCTTCAATTGTGAAGACTGAGCAAAAACAATTTAGGATATTTTCTGTGTCCTTCTGTGTATTCACCCTCTTCTGGTTGTTAGGCCTCCTTAGGTTTTTCTACTTTCTCTTAATACTGCTTTCTCGTCCTCATTTATTATTTGGCTATTTTATCATAACTATTTAGAAACAAGGGAAAAACAGGGGGATGGGGAAGGGAAGAATACTCTCGCTACAGCTAGACTATAGGTGCTACAATCAGGGGTAATGGCTAAACAGTCAAACAAAGAGAAAAGAAACCCCTATAATGAGAGCACTCACAATGGCTAGGATAGTTAAACACCAGATGAAGGACACCTAATTAAACAGTTCTAAATGTAATGCTGAATAAATTAAAATAACTTTTATTAAGAAATCAGATAAAATAAAGTCAATAATAAGATATGCCTAACGGGAAGGCATAACTATGACAAATAAGCAAATTAAAATGATTACGGTGAATATATTCCAGGTTAAATAACCCCACTTAATGTATAACAGTGAGCGTTGGTGATCACACTGGGATCAGGTAAAGTCACTAGGACTAAAGGTAAGTATGTAGGATCCTAGGGAGGAATTGCTATATGACAGCAATATGCTATGCTGCTCTTTGAGCCAGAATACATATGCAATAACTAAGCAAACGATGATTAAATGACCATACATCAGAATAGATTGTCAGTTAGGTAAAATGTCTATATCTTATGCCTGCAAGCAAGTATGTGGTCCTGGTGTTAACCCCATAGTGGTATATAAGGTCCACCTGTATATGTATCCGTAACTGATCTAAATAACCAATGGGATCTGTTCCTTCACCCTAGGTGATCACTGTCCTAAGTTCCATACAAATATAAATGAACTCCCTGGATTGTATGCGACTGGACAGAGTAACAGGCTGAACAAACGTCTGATACAGTGTCTCCAAATCACAGTTCTAAATTTCTAATAGAGTCCGTAATTACCAAGGTGCTAGGAGCACCAATAACTCTCTCCCAAATGTGCAGATTTGTTCAGTCATTCTCAGTGTCTGCACTAAAAAACACAGGGAGGGATGGATAGGAGTGAGCACAATGTTAGGATTAAGTAACTGGACAAAGTGACAGGCTTAAGGGCGTCTGACACTATGTGGTCTATGCATTAAGCAGCGGAAAAATGCATTCGCCAGAGTTTGAATTCGCCATGTTTTTGGCGTGTTAACCTCGCTGTATGCAGGAAGGGCCTAATCCCTGGCGAATTAATGCGCCACCACCATTTGAAATAATGGCGAGTAACCTGTGGCGAGACAGGCTGCCTGGCGAGAAGCTGCCGAGAAGCCATCCCCTGCCGAGATGTGTCTGCAGCAGAGAGAGATCCGCTGCTCTCTCGGCGCAAACATCGCCACATTAAAAATTATTTTAAATACAATTTTATTCATAGTGTACATGTGCAGGGTGTCTCCGGAGCTGAACCGCTTTGATTTTAGGTCCGGGGACCCCCTGCTTCCTGAGATACAGGCCCCGTTATGAGGTGCCTGGTATCCCTGGGAGCCCCGGGTCAGACCCACATGTGTCTGAGGGGACTTGGGTGGTTCTCATGGGGGGTCTGGGGACCGACGGGTGGGCACTACGGGTCCGCGGTTCCCCCACAGATGTGGGACCACCGGTTCTTCCCCGCAGACTACGGGTCCGCAGTGCCCCCACAGATGTGGGGCCACTGTTTCTTCCCCGCAGGTGTCCCCCATGGACCCACCAGCCTGGTACCCATGAGATACCCGAGGATACCGCAGGTGGTCTCCAGAGGTCTCACACAGCACCAAAAGGAACAAACCCTGAATGTAAAATAAATAAACCTGACCTATACATTCAATACATCAATCCTCCCCCCCCCAACACCTACAGTACAATAATGTGCAAAATAACTATTATCCAGATATGGATAATAGATTATTTGCCCATTATTAAACACATTAACTAGCATATTAAAATAAATAAAGTTCTACTGACCTCATCAATAAGAAGCCCCCGTCGCCAGCAAAATCCTTGACCTCCGTTGCCCACAAAATACATAGCCAATACATTGCAATTACATTCAGATATCAATTAACCCCTTAATCACCTTATCGGATAATAACCACAAAGGTAATTAAGGGGTTAAGCCACCCTGGCCCGATAGCCACCCTTCACCCATTCATTTGTACAGTGGCTTCATCATGCAACTATATAATATACACATACATATATATATTATATATATATATAATCTGGTCTGTAACTGTTTCATACAGTACGCCCATAATATATATTTTCTTTAACTGTGCATGCAATGTCTTGTATATAATGTATACCCTGTTCATTTATGTAACTGTATTTGTAACCATGTATTATTTGTTTTACTCTGTGCCCAGGACATACTTGAAAACGAGAGGTAACTCTCAATGTATTACTTCCTGGTAAAATATTTTATAAATAAATAAATAAATAAATAATATATAAATATATATATATATATATATATATATATATATATATATATATACAGTGTTCGACAAATCACCCAAAAATCTACTCGCCCAACCAAAAAATCTACTCGCCACCTAGTCCCGCCCCCAACCCCACCCCTAACCCCACCCTAGTCCCGCCCCCAAACCCCGCTTTAAAATAAAATATATAAATAAAATACATTTAATAAATTCCTAGCCAGAACAACATTTGTTTTTGACATAAATGAATTTATTGTATTACATTATACTACAATTAGTCCTTGTTACGTGTGTGTGTGTGTGTGTGTGTGTGTGTGTGTGTGTGTGTGTGTGTGTGTGTGTGTGTGTGTGTGTGTGTGTGTGTGTGTGTGTGTGTGTGTGTGTGTGTGTGAATGTTCCTGCACCCCTTAACCAGTGTCTGGACGTCCCCGCTTCACAATATCTAAAGCAGCAATCCCGCCTGGGATCTTACCTGATCCGCAGTCCCTCAATGTCCAGGTACCCTCATTCCCGCAATGTTTTACATTGGAGGGGGGGTGTTCCCTACCTGTCTTCTGGGTTAGGGGGGGTTCCGATGTCTTCCGTGTGAAGCTCGAGTCAGATCTGGAAGAAAGCAGTATAGGTTATTGCGGTGTAGTATAGGGCTGTTAAGATATATAGGGTAAATAAGAGATCCAGAGTGTGAGAGAAAGAGACACAGACAGAGACACAGAGACACGGAGAGAGAGACAGAGAGAGAGACAGAGAGAGACAGAGAGGGACACAGAGAGGGACACAGAGAGAGAGAGAGACAGAGAGAGAGACAGAGAGAGAGACAGAGAGACAGAGACAGAGAGAGACAGAGACACAGAGAGACACAGAGAGAGGAGGGAGAGGGAGAGGGAGAGAGGGAGGGGGAGAGGGGGAGGGGTATAGAGACACACACACACAGAGACACACACACACACACACACACACACACACACACACACACACACACACACACACACACACACACACACACACACACACACAGAGAGAGAGAGAGAGAGAGAGAGAGAGAGAGAGAGAGAGAGAGAGAGAGAGAGAGATATGAGACACACAGAGAAAGAGAGACACACAGAGAAAGAGAGACACACAGAGAAAGAGAGACACACAGAGAAAGAGAGACACACAGAGAAAGAGAGACACAGACCGAGAGAGACACAGAGAGATAGAGAGAACACACACAGAGAGAATGAGAGACAAAGACAGAGAGAGTGCGGCAGAGAGAGGGCGGCAGAGAGAGGGTGGCAGGGAGAGGGCGGCAGGGAAAGGGCGACAGGGAGAGGGTGAGGGCGATAGGGAGAGGGTGACACAGGGAGAGGGCGACAGGGAAAGGGTGAGGGCGACAGGGAGAGGGTGAGGGCGACAGGGAGAGGGTGACACAGGGAGAGGGCGACAGGGAAAGGGTGAGGGTGACACAGGGAGAGGGTGAAACAGGGAGAGGGTGACACAGGGAGAGGGTGACACCGGGAGAGGGTGACACCGGGAGAGGGTGACACCGGGAGAGGGTGACACAGGGAGAGGGTGACACAGGGAGAGGGTGACACCAGGAGAGGGTGACACCGGGAGAGGGTGACACAGGGAGATTGTGACACACACTCACAGACACACACAAACACTCACAGACACACACAAACACTCGCAGACACACACACTCACTCAAACACTCACAGACACAAACACTCAGACACATACACTCACAGACACATACACTCACAGACACATACACTCACAGACACATACACTCACAGACACATACACTCAAAGACACATACACTCACAGACACATACACTCACAGACTCAAACACACACAAACACTCACAGACACACTCACAGACACACAAACTCTCACTCACACAAACACTCACTCACACAAACACTCACTCACACAACCACTCACTCACACAAACACTCACTCACACATACACTCAAAGACACATACACTCAAAGACACATACACTCACAGACACATACACTCACAGACACATACAGACACACACACACACTCACACAAACACTCACAGACACAAACACTCAAAGACATAAACACTCACAGACACATACACTCACACACAGATACACACACAGATACACACACAGACAGACACACACACAGACCACACACAGACACACACACACTCACAGACACGCCCACTCACAGACACAAACACACACTCACACCCACACTCACAGACACCCACACTCACAGACACACAAATACACACACTCACACCCACCCACACTCAGACACACTCACAGACACCCACACTCACAGACACCCACACTCACAGACACCCTCATAGACACTCACCCACACTCACAGACACCCACACACAAACACTCACACACACCCACTCTCACAGACACTGGGTTGGTATTCATTGGAAGGGAGGGGGCCTACCTGTTCCTCCAGGGCCTGCTTGTCCTCCACATGCTGCTCCACATGCCAGGGGATCGGGCAGGAGTTGCGGGAGGATGGGGGGGCCAGCGGGAGGATGGGGGGGCCAGCGGGAGGATTGGGGGGCCAGCGGGAGGATCGGGGGGCCAACGGGAGGATCGGGGGGTCAGCGGTAGGATGGGGGGGGGCCAGCGGGAGGATCGGGAGTCAGCGCGAGGATCGGGGGGCCAGCGGGAGGATCGGGGGGGTCAGCGGGAGGATCGGGGGGTCAGTGGGAGGATGGGGGGGCCAGCGCGAGGATCGGGGGGCTAGCGGGAGGATCGGGGACCAGCGGGGGGACAGCCGGACAGGCGCACGGCCACCAACCTCCCCGATGGGAAACGTGGCAAGCCGCGCGTGCGGGAGAGGGCGACAGGGAAAGGGTGAGGGTGACACAGGGAGAGGGTGACACAGGGAGAGGGTGACACAGGGAGAGGGTGACACCGGGAGAGGGTGACACCGGGAGAGGGTGACACCGGGAGAGGGTGACACCAGGAGAGAGTGACACCGGGAGAGGGTGACACAGGGAGATTGTGACACACACTCACAGACACACACAAACACTCACAGACACACACAAACACTCACAGACACACACACTCACTCAAACACTCACAGACACAAACACTCAGACACATACACTCACAGACACATACACTCACAGACACATACACTCACAGACACATACACTCAAAGACACATACACTCACAGACACATACACTCACAGACTCAAACACACACAAACACTCACAGACACACTCACAGACACACAAACTCTCACTCACACAAACACTCACTCACACAAACACTCACTCACACAACCACTCACTCACACAAACACTCACTCACACATACACTCAAAGACACATACACTCAAAGACACATACACTCACAGACACATACACTCACAGACACATACAGACACACACACTCACACAAACACTCACAGACACAAACACTCAAAGACATAAACACTCACAGACACATACACTCACACACAGATACACACACAGATACACACACAGACAGACACACACACAGACCACACACAGACACACACACACTCACAGACACGCCCACTCACAGACACAAACACACACTCACACCCACACTCACAGACACCCACACTCACAGACACACAAATACACACACTCACACCCACCCACACTCAGACACACTCACAGACACCCACACTCACAGACACCCACACTCACAGACACCCTCATAGACACTCACCCACACTCACAGACACCCACACACAAACACTCACACACACCCACTCTCACAGACACTGGGTTGGTATTCATTGGAAGGGAGGGGGCCTACCTGTTCCTCCAGGGCCTGCTTGTCCTCCACATGCTGCTCCACATGCCAGGGGATCGGGCAGGAGTTGCGGGAGGATGGGGGGGCCAGCGGGAGGATGTGGGGGCCAGCGGGAGGATTGGGGGGCCAGCGGGAGGATCGGGGGGCCAACGGGAGGATCGGGGGGTCAGCGGTAGGATGGGGGGGGGCAGCGGGAGGATCGGGAGTCAGCGCGAGGATGGGGGGGCCAGCGCGAGAATCGGGGGGCCAGCGGGAGGATCGGGGGGGTCAGCGGGAGGATCGGGGGGTCAGTGGGAGGATGGGGGGGCCAGCGCGAGGATCGGGGGGCTAGCGGGAGGATCGGGGACCAGCGGGGGGACAGCCGGACAGGCGCACGGCCACCAACCTCCCCGATGGGAAACGTGGCAAGCCGCGCGTGCACCCAGGCTGCAGCCAGGAGGGGGGAACAGCCGCACGGGCCACACCAACCTTCCCGATGGGAAACGTGGCCGGGAACATTGCCAACCCCCCCCCCCCCTCTAGCGTGTGCGCACGCGCACCCCCCTCCCTCTACCTCCCGCCAGGCTGCTTCCCTTCTTCCCCGCTCCTATTACCCTGCCCGCGCGGGTGCCAAAGGAGCATGGGACGGAGGGGAAGCGCCTACCTTGTCTTCCAGCCCTGGGCAGCAGCAGCCACGGGGACCCCCCCCCCCCAGCCTACATCCGGGGACCCCCCCTCCCAGCCTACATCCGGGGACCTGAGGGGACCCAGAGCTGCCAGCCGGCCCTCTTCCTCCAATCAGGGAGGGAGATTACTTATTTATTTATTTTTAAAAAAATTGGCGCGAACGGAGGAAATTTGAGCGCGAACGGAGGAAATTTGAGTGCGAACGGGGGAAATGTAAAAAAAAACACGTGTTCTGCTTGGGCCAATATTTACTCGCCCGGGGGTTAAATCCACACGCCCCGGGCGTGTAAATGTATAGGATTGTCGAACACTGTATATATATATATATATATATATATATATATATATGTATGTATGTATGTATGTATGTATGTATGTATGTATGTATGTATGTATGTATGTATGTATATATATATATATATATATATATATATATATATATATATATATACACACATGATGAACCAATATACAAATAAATGTAGAAGGGCTATCAAAAACATGCTCTACTACAAATACCACTTCTCCATACAGACACAGTACAATAAAATCATATTTCCTAACAAAAATCCAATCTCATTTTCCAATCAAAAGCCTCAAATGCCACTCAAAACTTTGCATTTACATTGTATACATGATGCATACAATCTATGCACCATGAACACTCTGCCAATGAATGTTAACAATAACATATTCCAAACAAAATACCAATACATCCAAACAAGTATACTATTTAAACCAATCAAGTAACCATAAATCAATTAGCATTCATTAATTAAATCACTAAACAATTTAAATTCCATCCCTAACAATTAAACAATTAACTCTTTCAATCGTTAAACAGAACAAGTTACCATCAGACAACATATAAGTACCAAAAAGAATACAATATACAAAAGCAAGCCTCACCATGACCTAAAGTACACCATACAAGACCAACAATTACATCTATCTAATTTTTAAATACATTACACACACATTTATGCATAGCAGCATAAGCCAAAACATTTTAAACACAGCAAAACAAGCTTTTAAAACAACATAATTTCTTACCCAGTTCCGACCAGCAGCGAAAATAACACAATAACAGCACATCATATTGTATAGCAACACAACACAGAGTATCATACTTTCACAGTGCAACATCATCAGTATGCACAACGATATATATGCCAAGATGGTGGCGCCCTGTAGCTGATGTCGCCGGGAGCCCCCGGTGACGCGATCACCCCTGCAACTGCCCTCACGCTGTCGCAGGTAAGAGAGAGAGAACTGGATGTCTGGGGAGCCAGAGGGGACCTGGCTATATTCTCCCCCTGGTGGAAATACCAACGTACCTGCTTGGAGGGCATCACAACATAAAGTTACACAATCAAAATGCAGTGCATAATAGGTATAACTTAACATATGTACTCTACCATCACTGATACATGGCATATCACACACAGTAATACCCGAGGCCCGTTGAGTGTTTGCTGTATGCCGAGACCAAGCGTGGGGTGCCCTTAACTGATCATGTGGGGGTACCTCACTTTGACGTTTGTGAGCCTCCGCCAAGATAATCTCTTGGAGAGCATGCTCTGGGGTAACAATCACAGGGTCCTTACTACTTCCTCCCCCTGGTGGACGGAATAGTACAGTGTCCTTGGCCAGACCTTTACTCGGCCATCCGCGGCATGGATGCGGTATGCCAGGAGGCCTTGACCCTTTCCGTGGTCCACCACATGGTGAATGGAGCGCTCCTTTTTGGGCTTAAAGGAGGCAAATTTCACGGTATCACTCACAACACATTCCTTGACCCTAAGAACTTGGGAGGCTTCCATTGGGAAGCGAGCAAATAACAATGTCTCTGTACTCAAAGTCTCTGTACTCAAAGTCTTTGTTACATCCTGCAGGGGGTAAAGGGTTGATACCTTACCACTGCGGTGATTCATGGTGGCCAACAGGTCCTCGGGGACGCTGTCAGTTCCCACCTCGGCTGTCTTGGGACCTGTCCCCGGCACTTCTGGGGCAGTCCACTCACTATCTTGAAACTCGGGAGTGTTGGATCCCAGTCCTGGGACCATTTGGGTTGGAGCGCACGGGCTCACACTCAGTTCAGTTATGGTAGCGGTTATGGTGTCATCCGGGCCCACCATCAGGTCATGAGCCTTAGTTGGGGCCTTTTCCACGACCGCCTCCATCGGAGCCTGTGAGGAGTAAGGAGGTTCCTCACCACTCCGCTGGCTTGCAATGGGTTCCTCTTCCTCCGGTCCCGTCTCCGGATGTCCCTCCGACACACTGGGAGTCGCCATGGCTGTGGGACTCTTCCGCGGCTCTGGCCGCACTAGCGCTTGCTGCCGAGGGATGTCGATGTGCAGTGGGCCCAAGTCACAGGTAAGCCGCTCTGCCTCTGCTGCACCGCTGTAGTGGCCCACCGGTAGGCGCATCACCACTGATGGTTGGCTGCTGTCATCAGTAGACAAGGATGGGGGTAGGGACACCTCCGCAGGGGAACAGCGTCGGGGCACCTCGCATTCACTGGCGGCAATCGGCATGAACCGGTCCTGCTCCGGCGGTACCAGTGGTAGCGATCCCCCTTCTCCCTGGGCAGTCACCTTACCCTTCGTTGATTCCGTCATCTGTGATTCCGTCATCTGTGGTTCCATCATCTGGGGTTCTGGTTTTGGAACCAGATCTGGAGCCATCTCTGTCATGGGGGCTTGGTACTCCTCAAGCGTAGGCAGAAAAGGGCTAGACACAAGATGGTTTGCTCCATTCTCAAAGAAAATAGCTCCCCAAACAAGTTCTTTTCCCAGGAATACACAATCAGGGCCCAAACACCTCAAGCTGGTGATCCCATCTGTGGATACTTCCAGGAACCCTTTAGGCAACGAATAATAAGCAAAGTCCATATCGCCTTTCCTCACTTTATGCAGACCCGGGCACAAAAGAAATGGTTGACTTACTTTCCTCGCTCGCCATGCCCCTGTGAGCCTAGGTTGTGGTTTGCTGTATCCTGTATCTTTCTTAGGGGGAACAGACATTGCTACTGACAGTTCACTGTGCTCACTCCCCCTGGTGGATTTTAGAGGAGGGGCGGCACACTCTTTCAAGGGGTGTTTCTGGCTCTGCGCTGAGTCACTCACATCACAGGGGAGGGGCTCTGATTTTTGCGCCAAACCCGGACAGATTTTTGCAACACTTTTCTGTGCAGGCTGGCAGTCAGCAGCACGTGCGCTTTCCTGACTTGGCGGGAGATGCCATTTTAGGCGTGACTCGCTTTTGGCATTCCCTGATGAGAAAACCTCCATTTTGTGCACAGTCCCATTAACTACGCTAGGGCTTTCTGCATATACAAGGAGATAGCCTTCTGGTGGGGCACCTGGGGCTGATAAAGTCCAAGGGCCATTTTCCCTGCATAAATCCTGACCCGCCGCTATCCATAGGCTACTCCACTGGACAGTGATGTCAAACCTTTGCTCTATCTGCTTCCACCCTTGGTCTAGGCCCAGGAGTTTCTTTAGGGCCTCCCAAATTTCAATCCCATCCACATGACTGAGAACGTTCCCTACTACCACCACGTGACTAGGCAGTACTTTGCGCCAGCAGGCCCAAGAATGGACCTCAGGGATTGAGGGTATGAACATGGTGGACAATTTGACACAAAAACAAAATAAGGCACCCCAGGTCTTATCTCAGCAGCGCCTCCAAATGTAACGGGTATTCCCCCCCACCCAATCGCATATAGTGTGTGTGTGTGGGGAACCTATATGTTACCTGGTGTGGTGCGTTATACCTGTCAGGCTCACAGGAGGCCTGAGCCTCCGCTAGTGAGAGCCTGGGGTGAATCTCTGGAACGTTCTCGTCGGTCAGCGCCTCCACCTATGTAGGATTCTATAGGAATGTAGGATTGGCCTAGCATAGGAACCCACCCAGAAACCACATACACTAGGGTTATGGCTGAAAGGTTTACAGAACGAGCAAATAACACAATAACATCACATCACATCATATTGTATAGCAACACAACACAGAGTATCATACTTTCACTATAAATTGCTGGTTGTCAGGGCAAGTCACTAGCCCTGAAGAAGTGCACGCATGTGCATGAAACATCGTTGGGAGATTATCCTGTTTTTAGAGCTGTCCGTTTGGTTGTGGAGGATATTGGCAGCAGTTGTGTAGGCTGTGGGGGGAAAGCAGAGGAAGAGGAGCAGCGATTTCGGTAGCACCGCAGCGTGTGACGTCACATCCACCAGGAAGTTCCGGTTTTCGTGCGACTCAACATCCATCCCCCACACGAGGCAATCCCTAAAGGAGCTCCAGTTATCATCAGAGAGGAGCACCTGAGCGATCTTCAGCTTTACTGCTTTTACCATCTACTGTCCTGTAAGTAGGGTTTCAATTTTATCCCTCTGGACTTAAGTGCTGTATCCTCCGGAACCCAGTATTTCTATGTTAATAAATAGCTTTTTGTTAGGATTATAGCCTTGCTAGTGTCTGTCTGTCATTGTGTGTTATGTTTGTCATGTGTGAGTTTTTAATGTTTTAATGTCAACTTTTTTGGCGTACTGCACCATTATCTGTTTGTTTTCTTCTCTTTTTTACATATTGCACTATCATTTGGTGTGAGCCGTTCATTGACCCCTTCACTGCCTATCTGTTCAAGGACACTTTTGGGACTTTTCAAGAGACGGTTTGGTTTTTATTCGGAGTTATTATTATTTAAAGGACTGATTTGGCGCCGGCAATTCTTTCTTTTCTCTATTCTTTCACAGTGCAACATCATCAGTATGCACAACGATATATATGCCACCCTCTGCCACTAGCTGGCAGCTATAATCTTGCCCCTAACTGGGCTATAACCTCCTTACACAGTATCCCCAAAGTCCTTGTACCCAAAGTCCCAAGAGTCCCACAACCCCACCCACGTGTGGAACAGCGCTGCCCACTAAGATGAAGTGTATAGGTGGTGCAATTGGTGACTTGGATAATACCTGCCCGGTGCTCTTGCTACCGGGTGCGCAGATGACCTTTGCTTGGAATCCGTTGCTCCAGGAGATGATCCAAGATGCCCCCGCCTCAACGGTGGGTGGCTCCCGCATGGAGTGATCCACCTTTATAATGTCTCTTATCTCTGCTAACGCAGAGAATGTATTACCTTCACAGCAATTGCCAGGATAGTCACGGTTCCTGGCTGGACCCTCACTTGTCTAGGTTCTACAGGACCCTGTCCCTATTCTAAGGGGAGTCCCTGTAGTAACCACAAGCTGAGGTGAGTAGGGCCTAGCTGGGGGCTAAGGGGAAACTTCTGGCCTAGTGCAGGAGGCTACTTTCCTCCCTGCACAAACACACCCTCCCCTCTCTGTGTCCCAGCTCCTAACTGACAATCCCTGTCTTCACACAACATTGTTGCAACTTTGCAGCATGAGAATCTGTCAGCCTTATTGGCTGTCTGGTTGCCTGTGACCAGGGTGAAAGTGCAGTCCCGAGAGGCTGCTGGGAATTGTAGTCTTTGGTGGCTCTCTTTAACATTGGGGCCTCGTGCGCGCTGTGTAATGGCCGCCGCCGCTGCTAACTGTGCATGTGCGAGCTGGGGGATGTCCCTGACTATGGAGCGTCTCTTCTCACTCCGTGTAATGGCTGCCACATCACATCTGAGGCTATACTGCACGCGCGCGAACTTCCACGTATGCGCAAATGCACACAAGATGGCGGCGCCCTGTATCTGATGTCGCCGGGAGCCCCCGGTGACGCGATCACCCCTGCAACTGCCCTCACGCTGTCGCAGGTACAGTAAGAGAGAGAGAACCGAATGTCTGGGGAGCCAGAGGGGACCTGGCTACAGCTATATTAGTAGATTTTTTTTTGGTTATATTCTACCACTAGATCCTAGAATTTGGATATGCTTTCAAAGACAGCGTTTTAAGTCAGCTTTAGGGAGTGAGCATTTGGGGTATTTCTTCATCTTATGCTCTCTCCCTTTATAGTTTATATTAAAAACTTAATACGCACTGTACATCAGTTTAAACGTACTTTTCAATTTTTCTGAAATGATCAATTTCCGGATCTTGCCCATTCCCATAAGTAGGGAGTCTATATTAGATAATGCCGTAAAATCATTGCTCCATCCTACAAACCATACCTTATTTCTAATGAGCTGGATTGGCGGTATCTTATCTTGCTTCCACAGGCTCGCTATAGCGCACCTTGCTGCTGTGATAATATGGGCTATTAATTTATTCTCAGTCCTCGTATGGTCTTGAAGTGGCTTGTTCAGCAGGAATAACCATGGGTCCAGGGGAATGTCTGAACCCAGGATCCCCCAGATCCAGACTCCCACCTGAGGGCAGGACCACCACATATGTAGAAGAGAGGCCACCTCACCGCAGCCTTTGAGGCACATGGGGGAGTAGCCTGGGACATAATTAGCAATATTTTTGGGAGTGTTATACCAACGACTCATAACTTTATAGGCGTTTTCTCGAATAGTTGAACAAATTGAGCTTTTAGCTACTGACTCAAAGATCTCCTCCCAATCGCCATCCTCCAGCTCCTCCCCGAGGTCTTTGTCCCATTTTCCCATAAATCCAAGCTTACCCTGTGGATCCACGGTTGGCTGAGAGTATTGGCCGTACAACTCTGAAATCACCCTCTGGTGGGAGTCCGCCCCCAGGCAGAGTTTCTGAAACAATAAAACAGGGCCTGTGGGCAAAACTTTAGCATAAAAGGCCCTTATCTGGAGATATCGGAAGATCTCCCTTGACGGAATTCCTCTGTCCTTTAACAGTTTATCAAAGGGGATCACCTTAAGGTCGTGGCTGATGTAAAAAAAAGTCTGTTAATATTTGTTTGCCAACAATTCGCAAACATATGTTTGATTGGCCTGGGGAAAAATCTTTGTTCCCAAAGATAGGGGGTCATCAGAGAATTTGGGCAGCTATGCTTATATTTAAACTTAAGCCTGTCCCAGAGTCTGAGAGAGTGTGTGATCGTCGGCATGGTGGGGTGAATCAGAAGGCCTACCCGGGTAGAAAGCCACATAATATTTTCTATAGGGGTTGGATATAGCAGGTGAGCCTCATTTGACACTTTTTTTTATTTCAAGGACCTTTGTTTTAGCAATGTTCATTTTAAATCCTTAGAACTTCTCAACCCCTTCTATTGTTATTTTGGAATTTCTATGCGATTAGATATTAAGAGTAGATAGTTATCTGTAAACATGGCTAATTTTATTCCAGCTCTGCCAACTATTATTCATTTGAGACTTTGCATTTGCATCAAAATAGTCGCCGGAGGTTCTACTGCCAGATTGAATAGAAGACAATGGGAATCCTTGTCTCATCCCTCGGCGTAAAAAGAATTCTTCTGACATGTTCCCTGAAGTCAGTACTCTTGCTTTCAGATTATTGTACATGTAACTCATACTGTAGGGGGTTTAAATGTTGATAAAAGGTTTGTTAAAATCCCTGTCGTCGTGCTTTTGTGTTAAGTATTGTCATATAATAGTATGCTGCACTGTGCAGTTTTTGCAATGGTTAACCAATGTATGCATACAAAGCCTGAAACTAAATCTCAGGGAAAGCTATTGGTTGTCCTTGTACAAAACCCAGATTAACCTTATGGTAGGCCAGCTGTATTGTCAGCATAAATCAGAAGTTGCTAAAGGGGACTACTGAGCGTGTCCAAGATGGCTGCCTGACCCTTTACTTGCTCCTCATCTTCTATATAAAACAACATAATTAACATTCCAATTAATTACATAGCACCCTAAATACCAATGATTTAACTTCTCCAGCAACATCTTGACGCCTGCGTGTATCCAAAATCAAAAGATTGGAATTTCTGCACTGAGATTCGCATTATATTCAACTTCCCCCTCCACCTTCAAAAAGAACCCTCAATGGCTGCAAGCCCTGTGCAGTAAAGTGCACAAAATCAAGGTACTGTGAAAACTAGAATCATCTCAGGATCTATATTTCCCATGCCCCCAGAGACGCCATCCAGCGTTCCTCTTTATCCAGCAAACAACCCTCCTTCACTGCATTTTACATGTTATCCAACTGGGATAAAGATACTTTCCAACACAGCACTCCAGCAAAATTGTACAAGTCACAGGAAAAGTGCTATTGTTCTACAAACCATGCTGTCTGTACACATGGAAGCTTGAGGAATCTCCCCTTGAAAGGTTTTTCACACTTCCACTTGAAAGAATGTTCACGCCTGCTCTGATATGGAATTGTGTCATATAGTTATCCAAGGCAGTGTGAGCATTGTATGTTGTTATGACATCCTGAGCAAACTCGAGACAGAAAAATACTTTTATAGATCATCTAGCTATCAAAGTAAGACAACCTAAGAGATTCAACATTATCCTACTACCACAACAGCCCTAAGGACTCATTGAACCCTCCCTCCACAAACTTTATTTAGTAATTCAGTCATTCCCTCTCTCCTCTCTGTCATTCCCTCATCCCCTCACAGTCTGATATCCTCCATGTTAGCTGTTTTGCTGCTGACCTGTTGTTGTATTCCTACACCTCTAGTCTCCTTCTGTCACTCTGCCCTCTTTGTGCTGAAGTTCCTTTTGAACATCCCTTGATTACGTCCTTAATCTCTTGGCATTTAAAAAAACAACTCATAGGGGCTGCCGTGGTGGACAAACATGCACAAATTAATCTCTCTCCCTTCCTAACTCACTTACCCTCCTGCTCACACAACCAGAGGGGAGACAGATCAAAGTGCTGTCCAATATATGGTCTAGGATACAAAGGAACATAATTAGGGGTCCTTCCTGCTTTATTTCCATTCCCAGAGATTCTACCCTGATTGGATAGAACACTATCTCAGGCCTCCCCATGTGTCCTATTAGAATTGTCCTATGTAATGCCAGATCTATTAGGAAAAAGACAGCTGTTGTACAGTAGCTGACCTTATTGAATACTCAGACCTAACGTGTATCACAGAGACTTGGCTAGATAAAAACGCAGCCTCCATTTTAGAAGCTGCTGACCCAACAAATTATTCTGTCATTCACTGCTCAAGACAGTAAGGGAGGAGGTGTGGCAATCCTGTTTTAAAACAACGTTGAAATTTAGGACCCTACCAGTAGGACTAACTCAATAATTTGCGTGTATTGCTATCCGGAGTGCTACGGTGTGGGGTTTAGAGTCCTCACTTTCTATTTTCCCGCCCATAGCTCCAATAGGTTCACTGTCATTTTTATCTTTATTTTTATTTATATGCATTCTCTCTGGTCTGTGTTTGATACTCTACCTGTATGTACATAATCAATATTGTGTGCCCTATAGACATACATGTTTTCTATATCTCATCTCCATCTACCAACTTGTGCTGTTCACCAATTGAGTAGTATAGGTTTTTCCTATGAGTCCCCTGTATTCTTGCCAACACTTAGGGTCCCTTATATCCTAGGAATTTGTAACGTTATTAACCCATTCAGAATCTAGGAGGTTAATTCAGAGATCCAGTTATCAGCATATCTGATCCTCTTCTCTGTCTCTCTGTAATATCCCTAAGAGTTCATAATTATACATTTATAATTAAATTACATACAATATATAATTCTTCTTGAAAATTAAGTTCCATACATATTGAATGAATTATTCCTGTATATAGTAATATCTATTTAACTTTTAAATGTAATTTTAACAATTTTATATAAACATGTATAATGTTTTTTTAATAACATGTATAATATGTTTTTAATACTTTATTACACTGTTTAATCACTTTTCATTCCCATTTTTACATTTTACATTTGTTATACAATTGCTTCTAATAACCACCGATAACCTCCCCCACCCACCCCTTAGATGCAGACTAGTGAGAGCAGACAACGACCAAAGCAATTAACTATTCAATTTGTTCAATTTGAACCTGAGCTGCTCTGCACATTGTGTGTATATATAGGGAGGTAGGGGGAGGTGCATCCCTATCCCTGACGAAGTCACATCACGTGGTGAAACGCGTAGGAGGAGCCAGCATTGAGTCCAGTGTACAGAGTGACAGAGGAAGCCATGAGGTGAATATCCTGCTGCCTGCTGCTGATTAGGCTGACCAGCCTGCTGCCTGTCCTTACCGGAATCTAGTGACTGTGGAAGTCTAACCGGGGGGGGGGTAACCTGTAGACACCCAGGACTGTACATCTGACGACGCATGCCAAGGAGACCCACAACCCCCGCTTACTCACGGAGAAAGTGAGTCCCAACAGTGTATACGCCGATCCAGCCCTGAAGCAGGAACTATCTAGTGTTAACCCCAGAGAGGAAGGACTTCGCAGGAACTGACAGCCAACAGCTGCAATCCAGACAGCATCCACCCAAACAGCCAATATCTCTGTCCTTTTACACACCACCATCAGTTCATTTTAGAACTGATCATTATAGCAATTCTATTTACATCAGAACTACATTTATTCTATGTGGTTGTTTAGTTTGTGTCTATGCACTAGTGTAATTTATGTGCAGTTTTCATGTTTATATGGTCTTCATAGGTTAATATAAAGTTGAATTTACTTATTACTGCGCCTCCACTTAATTTCTTTTCTTTTCCCTTGAGGTTTATCTATAAGAGGAGTGGTATCCTCTTGTGTGGGCAGGCAGTAGTATACACCTACAAGGATTCTCTTTCACCAATTTTTGGAGGATTTTCCATATATTCATCTTTCAATTGGACTTTATATATTGGACGTTTCAATAGAATCATGCATGACACATGAGGTAAACTAGTGCTGAGCCGTTTTTAGGGATTGCAGCAAGTATCAGTGGTTATTTATTTATGTTTTTTTATATTTATCATTTTGCACATTAGGATTGTAAACAAATGTATTGTCATATACTCTCACCATCATTATTCAATTGTGATTTATGCTCTCTGTAGGATCCCTCCTTTGCTACACCCCCTCCCTGGTATCTACTGTTTGAAGTAGTCTGTGTACTATTAGCGCACCCATCTTGCACTCCAGGTGTTCTCACCAGTGCAATTTCTTTTTCATTACCCTACATATAGAAAGTAAAAACTTAAAAATTAACATGAAAGTTCTTCTTTATTTTTAATGCTAAGGCTCCATTTATCACTTATGTAGTTTCTATTGGAACTTCAGGAGTCCCTACAACTTTCCCTATCTCTGTAGATGATCATTTATTTGGAGTCTTCCTTCGGAACCCCGGATGTTCTTATATCAGTCAGTGGGCCGAGCCTACAATAAAGAGAGAAATATTTGATTACTTTAAGAAACACCCATTGCACTTATCAGGCTAGCTACAGTGGGAGGGTGGGACGGGTCGCTGTTGCTAGGTGGCAAACCTTTTCCCTAGAAGAAGGGAAGTTTGCAGATGATAGATTCCTGCAAACTATGTTTTGTTCTTCAGGAGATTGCCACCTACAGATGCAGTGCTATCTAAATTTGTTTTGGGCGCAAGGAAACTGCAGCCGAACGGAGCCTGACCGAGGTCCGATCGCAGCTTCTCCATACCCAAAAGCCCAGTAAACTGGCTTCCCTGAAGGGATTAATGCAGCGGGAGTCCCTGCTTCTGAATGGGACTCCCACTGCGTTAATCATACCGGATTCCTGCAAGTTTAAAGATCCCGAGGTACAGGTCTCAGTATAGAGTGCTGGTATTTTCTGCAAGTTTAAATGTCTCGGTCACATGGGCCGTAACGTGGGACGTTTAAACTTCCGGAGATACCGGCACCCGAAACAGAGGCCTGTTACTCAGGGGGGTCTCTGGACCTGAAATTAATGAGGCTCAGCTCCAAAGACTCCTTTTTCAATCCTATGTACTAAAAATAATAATAAAAACAGCGCGATCTGCTGTAAGAACCGTGCGGGGAGACACTAGAGACTTTTTTTGAGTCCCAGTTCACCGGGGCAGAAATGAGGAGGAACAGCCAGCTAAGGGCTTCTCGTCTGAGGGAGACCATTCTGTTATTTGTACAGTACAGGAATGGAGCAGAGTAGCTACTACGAGCTACTGCCGGTTATGGTCATCTTCTCTTTTTTCCCCCCTGAAGATTTGTTATGTTTAAGCCCAAACGAGGAAAAAAATCTCCTATCTGTAACTTTTCACCCTCGAGTGAGGTCTATGGGTTTATTCCGCTCTTTTCCAGAGTTTAGAAGAAGATGTACCGATAGGCCTCCTAACACTGTTTTTTTTTTTATTTCTCATTGGTATTGGTTCCTCAGACTCTGAGTCAAGAGGAAGACCAGTGTTTTTGGACACCTTCTACACTTTTGGGCAAAGGAAATGGATAGACTCACTGGTGAAAATCCCATGTAGTCTGTGACAGTTACAGAAACTGTGTCCTCCCATTTCTTCTCTGTGAAGGAAAAATCTGCGGCCTGCGGCATGAGCATGTGGTTTGTGTGCTCCTGGTCATGTGTTAGGCCACGTCCAGGGTGATTGCACATGCGCTGTCTTGAGCGCCGTGACATCACACTCGGATGTATCTGGGGTGATTCCTGGCCTACATGGTTGCGCGATGGGGGCGTGGCGAGGGCGTGACCATGACATCACATGAGCTGTTTGCCATCATTGGCTGAACCTCGCACGTGACCACAGCATTGCACAACAAAGACAAAAATGTTTGTCTCTGCACCCATCACGTCTACCCACGCGTGCCGTATGGACACTTCATTTCAGGTACATTGTTTTGATCGCGAAGCTCCAGAGTGCGAGCGCGCAATCACCCTAGAGTAGTAGTGCGATCAAGTAGTGCAACTTTTTTATGCCTAAAAAGGATTCTTCGGGAAGCTGGTGTTCTCACCAGCTACTGCTACTGCTAGGTGGCAAGACTCTCGAAGATCAATTTATCTATACCATCAGTCTTCTCAATGGCTTCTCTTTATCAAATTGAAAACCATTTGAGTGATGTTCCAGTATATTGGTGACTATACTACGCAATGCACAGCATTGACTTAAACTCTCTGCAGAGCACGGATATCTCCAATTACCTTCCATTTTATTTTCTACTGTGCCTGTATGTCCAGTCACTCCAATTTCACTGTAAAGTCCCAGTGGACAGTGATCTGCTTCTCTGTGTTGCATCACTGTTCCCCTTTTATGTTCCAATGTTTTAGGAAAACGCACTTACTCACAGGTGAGTGAATGTGGTTTTCATGATTCCCTTCTATGTTCTTCTTGGTCTTGAATTTAATGTCTAAATAGTTAGCTGTTTCCTTTCATTTAAAACAATCTACGGCTGTATGTCAGAACTAATATAAAGTATAACGAGTCACAGAAATAACTTGCTCAAGAAGCACCCTTGGCAGGAATTAATATCTCATTGCAGCATTTGCATTCTATTTAACTTGTCAAAAGTGAGCAATTGCTTTACTTTCTGTAAATGTATTTAATTAACGTTCCGCCCACATATAAAGGATGTATGAAGTTAACAATAAGCGGACTGTAAAATGTATCATGCAATCTAGCTTTCTTTAATTTGTCTTTGTGTGTCTGTTGTTTTTTCATTTTCTTTATGAAAACAAATAGCTCTGCACAAGCCCCAGCTCTTATGAAACCCCAATTGTTTTTGTAGGATTTTTAAGAATTCCTAGGTTGTCTATATTTATTTGGATTAAACTTACATGTGATATTGAGTTTCACATTCTCGGTCATACCTTGGATGGGTTGATTGGTTCGGAAACATTGTAAATATCGCCAGACCAAAGGAGGTCTGGTTTCATTCTAAATTATACTGTGAGCTCCAGCTTGCAAAACTTTAATAAAGCAGCTCGAGTTGCAAAACACATATTTTTTAAGTCATAGCCAACACAAAAAGTTATTCTTTCACAGAATTCAAAAACGATAAAAAAAAATAACAGATTTCATGCAGATCCAGATTTAGTCAGCCACAGCTGGAAGTGAATGATATTCCAAAAACTTGATCCAGCGTGAATACATCACTTCACAGGTTTGTGCATTTGGTACTAAGCGTACTAGAAGGATAGTTTATGAAAGACAACAACAGTTTTCCACCAGTGAATGTACACAAAAAAGTTGGTGGGTATAAAAAAAAACCCATGATCATACAGCATTCAATAATATTCTACATAAAATATTGCAATGATGTGATTTACAAATAAACCCAGATACAATGTTATGTTACAGTGTATATATTGTTTGGTGTAATTAAGCAATCATGCTCTGAAGCAAGGTAGCAGATGTATGGGACTATTTCCCAACAGAGTATTTGAGGGCAAAAAAAGTTATTTAATTAAAAAATAATTTGGACAGACTTGTGGGTTACTCAAATAGAGAATTATGAGCAAGCAGGACCTAATCTTTAGTGTGAGTATAGAAAATGACCAGTTCTTATGGGCTAACTGGTAATTTATCAGTTATTATTTTTTTAATATTTTATGAAGTTCTATAGACGGTGATTTTGACCTATATTTACAATGCCACGCTGTAAGACACCCTCCAACACGGCTTAGTAAATAAGGCACGTGAGGTGTCGTATGTAGTAACACCACTTAGTACATGTGAGCCTGAATGGCCCATTCATTTGAATAGGGTCATACAGTGCCTTTCAGAATAAAAGGTAACTTGTGGATTAGTATATATCTTGGTAAACATGGACTTTCAACTAATGCTAAAATATTAATTGTGCGCATGCGTCTGTCAGAGTGCTTGTATTAGTGTACGTTACATCTATATGACTTGTTTGCATTAGAGTGCAATTTGTAGAGTAGGTATTTTGCGTAAAAAGGAGAATAGGGTAGGAGACACTTTTGGACCAAAATAAGCATCCATATTTGTATACACCCCTTTATCTAATGTAAGGAATTTGATTAATAAGATTGTTATTATTTTATATAGTCCGAAATGCATAACATTAGTGGGCAACAGATGGCCCACATTGCTTCATTTGCAATCCCCAGTCACTGCCCTCTCTTCCCGGTGCAGAGGTAAGGGGGACATTGCTGCCGCCGATCGGAGCTTCTGTACACTCCCTCCGTTCAGCTGTTTAATGACAGTGAGGCATTACACCACCTTTTTTGTAATGCTGGATAGACAATAAATTTTTCATTTTTATACCACCTGTCTCCCTGGCGAGTGCGCTGTTGTGTGCATTTTTTTGCATATTTTTCTTGCTGGACAGTGTACTGATAAATAATGTCCCGCTCTTCTCCTGTGTTAACCACTAATTCCCAGTGTAAGGAGGGGAGTGGGATAACATTCAGCAGTGCACCGTAATTAAGCAGCTGACCAGAGGGGGCAGTGAGAAGATCCTACCTGTGGCTGCAATGTCCCTACTCATTGGGAAGAGAACGGCAAAGGTACATAGTCCCCATTTCACACTCTCCCCCAATGTCACTCTCTCATCCCCATGTCACTGTCTCCCCCATGTCACTCTTTCATCCCCATGTCACTCTTTCATCCCCATGTCGCTCTCTCTCCCCCAATGTCACTCTCTCATCCACATGTCACCTGTTTGGTCGGCGACGGGACCCGCGTGTCTCACACAAACACATGTAATGTATTCAACGGTAGATATCCCAGCTCAACCGAAACCGGAACAAAAGCTGAAGGTATACACACACTGTAGGTAATATGTGGCCCTTTTGTGAACTCAAGGGCAGCAAATGCAACCATTTAAGTAGATAATTTTACTCACCACTGGCGCAGAACATTGATAGTTTGATACATGTTAATGTCTGTAAACATAGGCCCTTTTATGTTTCATTTTAACTGGGATACATATCAAACAATAATAATGATGCTGCTATAAGATGTTACAAAGCATTTTCATTAGTGCATGTGAATATAAATATGTCAATCCTATTTGCAATCCAATAAAGTGTTAGAGGAAACAACAAGTTTTCCCTCATTATAACGCGTGTCCTCAAATGTTCTCCTAAAGTGAGAGAAGCACAGCTGTCAATGATTTAAAATAAGAAATAAGAACATTTCTTTCCTTAGCGTTGCTTTTATAGATGTGCTATTTAACAAGCCAACATTAGTCATTGCTTGGCAATTAAAAAAATGAATGGTTTCATATACGAGAAATAGAATATAGTCTGAAAACACTTCAGTAAGCATGGGAAACTTTCAGGAAGAAAGAATGAAAATCTAGCACATATTCGATAACCATGCAACTGAAATGGCGACGTTGGATACACGCTCAAAGCTGTCAATGAATTTTGCTTTATGTCTATGTAACACACTTTCTTCCCCCCCACCCAATCGCAGATAGGGACAGGTGTGGGAATCTAAATGTATTATTAGGTGTGGTACTTTACCCGTTAGGCTCACTGGAGGCCAGAGCCTCCGCCAGTGAAAGCCTAGGGTGTATCCTCTGGAACGATACTCATTTATAGACAGCGCCTCCACCTGTGTAGGATTCTAAGAGTAGAATGACCCTGACACAGGACCCACATACAGTAACCAATACACCAAAGGTATATATAAAACAGTTTACTGCATAACATAACAATATAACAATCACATCTCATCAACAGGGTGTCACTCTATAACACTAATGGCACAACTACCTGGTAACCTCGCAGTGCTGGGTACCCCACACCTTACTCCCAGGTGTCTCAATAGTCCCAAGAGTTCCGCAACCCACCCCTTAGGCGTGATCAGTGCCTGTGTGGTACCGGTAATGGTGGTGCACTTGGTGACTGTACCTGCCCGGGGCTCCCGCACTGCAGCTGTGTCCCTGACTAAACTGACTGCTAACAGGGCAAAGTCCCTAACTGCACGGGCCTTCCCTAGAGCAGCCACAATCTTAATGGTGGTTTGGGCCTAGCTGGGGCCTAGGGGGGTAACCTGGCCTAGTGTAGGAGCCACTTGCTCCCTACACACACTACCTCCCCCTACCTTATCCCAGAACTAACTTCTTCCTGTCCTGAGCGCAACAAATGTATCCTATCATCAAGGGAAGCTCCCAGCCCTATTGGCTCCCTGGTGTAAGGTGGCCTGTCTGCCCCTAAGTACTCTGGGTGTTGTAGTCCCTGACAGACCTCCCTTACATTAGGGCCGCGTGCGCGATCTCCACTGCGCTTGGGCAACAATGTAATGGCCGCCGCTAGCCCTACCTGCGCTTGCGCTAACTCTAGGAGGTCCTGTGCTCCTAAAATGGCTGCCACTAGCGTTCTGCGCATGCGCGACCCCATCTCCCTCACTGTAATGGCCGCTGCATCGTATATGCGCATGCGCGGACACAACAAAGATGGCGGCATCCTGAATCCAACGTTGCCGGGAGCCCCCACGGTGACACACTCGCCCCCTCAGCAGCCCCCACCCTGGCGGAGGTAAGGGAGAGGGACTGGAATGACCTGGGAGCCAGAGGGGACATGGCTATATGTATAAGAAAAACAAATATTATTTTACGATATCTAAAATCATTGCTTCCTCTTAAAAGCAGCAATCCCTCCTACTCACTTTTATCTACTTTCTACATGTTGTTGGTTTTTTTTAGACAGAATTCGACCTGGGAGGTCATCCAGAGCTCAACTGTGCTATTGTTATCCTCTGGTTTTCAAGATACATACAGGTTGAAATGCTGGTGTTTTCTCTCCTTTTAGGGATATCAACATGTCTGTTCTGGGTCCTTTAAGCCAATACAAAGCCGCAGTGTCATGGGGGGCAAAGACGCTAGCTTCCGATTGGACGACCACAGCAGCAATCTTTATATGTCCAGACAAAAACACTGTGAAAAGAAAAATCAAGCGCAAATAATATCACAACAGATCAAAGGTAACACAGATGATATACGATCCTTAATGAGTGCAGCTCCTGACGTAGAATTCAAACCAAATTCAATCAGCAAACAAAGGAGAAACAGGTGCGCAAATCACATCAGGACATGTAAAAGAGAGTAAAAACACAAAATAGTGCAATATTGTCTCGCGTTGGGTAATATCAGTGACCACTAAAGGAGCCCTTGTTGATGACATCTACAGTGGAGGACAACTTTAATCAGCCCAGTACTTGCTGTGACGACCGTGGAGCAGATGCTGTTGCTGTGAATATTTTGTCTGACCCTATGACCCAGTGTGGTCTGAATGCTCTCAAACAAAGGCACTTATGTAAGTGGAATACTTTGTGTTTTTAACATTAAAAATAGTACTATACTATTTTGCCTTTCCCCTCTTTTGTATATGGAATTTCCCCCTCTCTATGTGGATCTGGAGTACCTGTCTGGAGATATAAGTTGGTAACTTTGAATAACCACAACGCTTTCATTTCACGTTAAACACGTGAGTGCAAATTTTATAGAACTTCCAGCATTGAAGCTAATTTGCTGAAGTAGACAATATTGCAGACAAAAACACTGGCAACTAAACTGGAAAGTATCTCCGTATCCAGGGGATCCTCTGAAGCCTCAGAGCATGGTTCAGCTCCGGAGGATTCCCGCTTCTCATTATATTAAAAATAACTCTATGTAAAATTGGCTGGATTGCGGCCTTAATGTTGTGCCAAAAAAATCTAGAATACACGTAACGGCTCTCAAAATAAATCCCAATATTTAATCAGTGCGAGTTCTAATTACGTTGACATTTAACTTTAAGTAATACATCGTAAGTTTACATTTTGTCTGCTGTGTTAGACTGCTCTTTTTAATTAGGAAAACTAGTCTGTACACCAGCTGCTGACCTAAGTAAGGCAAAATAAAAGGATTACATTAAATTGAAGTACTCATTTATTTTTGCACAATTGCAACAGGACTAACATGGCTTCTACCATTTCATACAGAAAGTGCAAAGGTTTTCACATCATAAGAACTGAACCAGGGTTCCACAGAGGCAAGACTAAGTCAGTCATTCTTAACACTCTGGGTGTCCCAGGACATAGTCACTACATCATGGGGACTAGTAATCAACCTGGTCGCTTATCCAAGTCCCGTGCTCACTTCTAGGCTGTTCGTGACAGATGGTATATTGGGATGGATTGCTAATTTGAGGGACCTTTGAGAAGGTGAAAAGGGGGCCAGCTAAAGCTGAGTCTTAAACCTTGTCTCGTATGCAGGTCACGTGCTCACAGGTGTGCCGTACGTGACAAATGGTGGCATAGCAGTGGGATAACAATTTTTATTTTTGTTAATATCAGTACTTTATAGTGGTTTGCGCTTATGCCTGCGGGACAAACAAAACATTAAAAAGTCACTGACCGGTTTGAGTCTTGCGAGAGATCACAGCTCAGTACCCCAAAGCTATTGCTCAGTGCTATATTTTTATAAATCATACAAGCAGACATTTTTTGTTCCCTTTACAAAACTCTAAAGGGAATGGGACAGCTCATACTATAATACATAAGTAATTCGTTATATGGGCAGGTGCTCAAAGGGACAAAATAGCATTTAATTTCGGTGTGATCCAAGAAGGATCAAATAAGAATCCCCAGAAAACAGCACTCAATGCCGGAAAGTGTTCAGTTGGATAACAATGATCCGACAGGAGGAAATTACCTGAATAGTCAATTGCATAGGGCAGTGTTTCCCAAACTGTGCGCCGCGGCAGCCTGCCCGGCATTGCAGCTACAGTGCCACCAGATAGAGGCAGCACCAAGGTGTGTGTGTGTGTGTGTGTGTGTGTGTGTGTGTGTGTGGTGTGTGTGTGTAAAACGGGCTGCAGGGTGTGTGTGTGTATATATGTGTGGTGTGTGTGTATATATGTGTGGTGTGTGTGTGTGTATATATGTATATATGTGTGGTGTGTGTGTATTTATGTATATATGTGTGGTGTGTGTGTATATATGTATATATGTGTGGTGTGTGTGTATATATGTATATATGTGTGGTGTGTGTGTATATATGTATATATGTGTGGTGTGTGTGTATATATGTATATATGTGTGGTGTGTGTGTGTGTGTATATATGTATATATGTGTGGTGTGTGTGTGTATATATGTATATATGTGTGGTGTGTGTATATATGTATATATATATGTGTGTGTGTGTGTGTGTGTGTGTGGTGTATATATATATATATATAATGTGTGTGGTGTATATATATATATATATATATATATATATATATATATGTGTGTGGTGTGTGTGTGTGTGTGTGTGTATATATATATATGTATATATGTGTGATGTGTGTGTGTGGTGTGTGCGTGTGAATATATTTATCAAAGTTGCACAATGTTAATAATTTATTCTCACATGTCTTTTTTTTAAAATGTTTAAAATATTATATAATATAAACACACACACACACACACACACACAGCTACCAAGTGACAAACACACACAGTGATACCCGCCTCCCAAGCGCGCTTGCTGTCTCCTCTGCCAGGACAGCAAAAAGCTCCTGGTAGAGCGAGCGGCAGCAAGCAAGAGCGAGCAGCAGCACCTAAGCGCTTACTATGTCCCAGGCCGGAGGAACTATAGCCGCGCTAATTACAGATGCAGGGGCTTTGTGCATCTGTTCAGTGTGGCTCAGCCCGGCTCAGCGAAGCTGAGTGCCCGACGCTGAGAGAGGGAGGCCCGGCGCGCACGCTGGAGGAGCAGCACTGGGAGACAGATGTCTCCCAGCAGCACTGCAGCCTCACAGCCCCCCCCCCCTCCCTCCCCGCAGCACACCGGCCCTCCCTCCCCGCAGCACACCGGCCCTCCCCCCACGTGGCACAGGCCCCCGCAGCACTGACCTCCCCCCACCCCCCCGTATCAGTGTGTATTTATTTTTGTGTGTGTGTGTGTGTGTATCTGCATCTGTGTGTGTGTATCTGTGTGTATTTATTTATGTGTGTGTGTATTTATTTGTGTGTGTGTGTGTGTATTTATTTATTTGTGTGTGTGTGTGTGTATTTGTGTGTGTGTATTTGTGTGTGTGTATTTATGTGTGTATTTATTTGTGTGTGTGTGTCTGTGCAGGGAGCTGCCTGCACGGATCTCCTGCCTTTCCTCCCTCCCTGAGAGAGAGAGTGAGAGTGTCTGTCTGAGAGAGTGAGAGTGTCTGTCTGTGAGAGTGTCTGTCTGAGAGAGTGAAAGTGTCTGTCTGAGAGAGTGACTGTCTGAGAGAGTGAGTGTCTGAGAGAGTGAGAGTGTCCGTCTGAGAGAGTGAGAGTGTCCGTCTGAGAGAGTGAGAGTGTCCGTCTGAGAGAGTGAGAGTGTCCGTCTGAGAGAGTGAGAGTGTCCGTCTGAGAGAGTGAGAGTGTCCGTCTGTGAGAGAGAGTCCGTCTGTCTGTGCGAGAGAGTGTCCGTCTGTCTGTGCGAGAGAGTGTCCGTCTGTCTGTGCGAGAGAGTGTCCGTCTGTCTGTGCGAGAGAGTGTCCGTCTGTCTGTGCGAGAGAGTGTCCGTCTGTCTGTGCGAGAGAGTGTCCGTCTGTCTGTGCGAGAGAGTGTCTGTCTGTGCGAGAGAGTGTCTGTCTGTGCGAGAGTGTCTGTCTGTGCGAGAGAGTGTCTGTCTGTGAGAGAGAGTGTCTGTCTGTGAGAGAGAGTGTCTGTGTGTGTGTGTCTGTCTGTGTGTGTGTCTGAGAGAGAGAGAGGTCAGAGAGAGAGAGGTCAGAGAGAGAGTGAGGTCAGAGAGAGAGAGGTCAGAGAGAGAGAGAGAGAGTGAGGTCAGAGAGAGAGAGAGAGTGAGGTCAGAGAGAGAGAGAGGGAGTGAGGTCAGAGAGAGAGAGCGTGAGGTCAGAGAGAGAGAGAGGTCAGAGAGAGTGAGGTCAGAGAGAGAGAGAGAGTGAGGTCAGAGAGAGAGAGAGAGTGAGGTCAGAGAGAGAGAGTGAGGTCAGAGAAAGAGAGAGAGAGTGAGGTCAGAGAGAGAGTGAGGTCAGAGACAGAGAGTGAGGTCAGAGAGAGAGAGACAGTGAGGTCAGAGAGAGATAGAGAGAGAGTGAGGTCAGAGAGAGAGAGAGTGAGGTCAGAGAGAGAGAGAGAGACAGTGAGGTCAGAGAGAGAGAGAGAGAGTGAGGTCAGAGAGAGAGAGAGAGAGAGAGAGAGTGAGGTCAGAGAGAGAGGTTAGAGAGAGTGAGGTCAGAGAGAGAGAGAGAGTGAGGTCAGAGAGAGAGAGAGAGAGTGAGGTCAGAGAGAGAGAGAGAGTGAGGTCAGAGAGAGAGAGAGAGAGTGAGGTCAGAGAGAGAGAGTGAGGTCAGAGAGAGAGAGACAGTGAGGTCAGAGAGAGAGAGAGAGAGAGAGAGAGTGAGGTCAGAGAGAGAGTGAGGTCAGAGAGAGAGAGAGACAGTGAGGTCAGAGAGAGAGAGAGAGAGAGAGTGAGGTCAGAGAGAGAGAGAGAGAGAGAGAGAGTGAGGTCAGAGAGAGAGAGAGAGAGAGTGAGGTCAGAGAGAGAGAGTGAGGTCAGAGAGAGAGAGACAGTGAGGTCAGAGAGAGAGAGAGAGAGAGAGTGAGGTCAGAGAGAGAGTGAGGTCAGAGAGAGAGAGAGACAGTGAGGTCAGAGAGAGAGAGAGAGAGAGAGAGTGAGGTCAGAGAGAGAGAGAGAGAGAGAGTGAGGTCAGAGAGAGAGAGAGAGAGAGTGAGGTCAGAGAGAGAGAGAGAGAGAGTGAGGTCAGAGAGAGAGAGTGAGGTCAGAGAGAGAGAGTGAGGTCAGAGAGAGAGGTTAGAGAGAGTGAGGTCAGAGAGAGAGAGAGTGAGGTCAGAGAGAGAGAGAGAGAGTGAGGTCAGAGAGAGAGAGAGTGAGGTCAGAGAGAGAGAGTGAGGTCAGAGAGAGAGAGAGTGAGGTCAGAGAGAGAGAGTGAGGTCAGAGAGAGAGAGTGAGGTCAGAGAGAGAGAGAGTGAGGTCAGAGAAAGAGAGAGAGAGTGAGGTCAGAGAGAGAGTGAGGTCAGAGAGAGAGAGAGAGAGAGTGAGGTCAGAGAGAGAGAGAGAGAGAGAGAGTGAGGTCAGAGAGAGAGAGAGAGAGTGAGGTCAGAGAGAGAGAGTGAGGTCAGAGAGAGAGAGAGTGAGGTCAGAGAGAGAGAGTGAGGTCAGAAAGAGAGAGTGAGGTCAGAGAGAGTGAGGTCAGAGAGAGAGCGTGAGGTCAGAGAGAGAGAGAGAGTAAGGTCAGAGAGAGAGAGAGTAAGGTCAGAGAGAGAGAGTGAGGTCAGAGAGAGAGAGAGAGGGTGAGGTCAGAGAGAGAGAGAGAGTGAGGTCAGAGAGAGAGAGAGTGAGGTCAGAGAGAGAGAGAGAGAGAGAGAGAGTAAGGTCAGAGAGAAAGACAGAGAGAGAGAGTGAGGTCAGAGAGAGAGAGAGAGAGTGAGGTCAGAGAGAGAGAGTGAGGTCAGAGAGAGAGAGTGAGGTCAGAGAGAGAGTGAGGTCAGAGAGAGAGAGAGAGAGAGAGAGAGAGTAAGGTCAGAGAGAAAGACAGAGAGAGAGAGTGAGGTCAGAGAGAGAGAGACAGTGAGGTCAGAGAGAGAGAGAGAGAGAGAGAGAGAGTGAGGTCAGAGAGAGAGTGAGGTCAGAGAGAGAGAGAGAGACAGTGAGGTCAGAGAGAGAGAGAGAGAGAGAGTGAGGTCAGAGAGAGAGAGAGAGAGAGAGAGTGAGGTCAGAGAGAGAGAGAGAGAGTGAGGTCAGAGAGAGAGAGTGAGGTCAGAGAGAGAGAGACAGTGAGGTCAGAGAGAGAGAGAGAGAGAGAGAGTGAGGTCAGAGAGAGAGTGAGGTCAGAGAGAGAGAGAGACAGTGAGGTCAGAGAGAGAGAGAGAGAGAGAGAGAGAGTGAGGTCAGAGAGAGAGAGAGAGAGAGAGTGAGGTCAGAGAGAGAGAGAGAGAGAGTGAGGTCAGAGAGAGAGAGAGAGAGAGTGAGGTCAGAGAGAGAGAGTGAGGTCAGAGAGAGAGAGTGAGGTCAGAGAGAGAGGTTAGAGAGAGTGAGGTCAGAGAGAGAGAGAGTGAGGTCAGAGAGAGAGAGAGAGAGTGAGGTCAGAGAGAGAGAGAGTGAGGTCAGAGAGAGAGAGTGAGGTCAGAGAGAGAGAGAGTGAGGTCAGAGAGAGAGAGTGAGGTCAGAGAGAGAGAGTGAGGTCAGAGAGAGAGAGAGTGAGGTCAGAGAAAGAGAGAGAGAGTGAGGTCAGAGAGAGAGTGAGGTCAGAGAGAGAGAGAGAGAGAGTGAGGTCAGAGAGAGAGAGAGAGAGAGAGAGAGAGTGAGGTCAGAGAGAGAGAGAGAGAGTGAGGTCAGAGAGAGAGAGTGAGGTCAGAGAGAGAGAGAGTGAGGTCAGAGAGAGAGAGTGAGGTCAGAAAGAGAGAGTGAGGTCAGAGAGAGTGAGGTCAGAGAGAGAGCGTGAGGTCAGAGAGAGAGAGAGAGTAAGGTCAGAGAGAGAGAGAGTAAGGTCAGAGAGAGAGAGAGAGAGTGAGGTCAGAGAGAGAGAGAGAGGGTGAGGTCAGAGAGAGAGAGAGAGTGAGGTCAGAGAGAGAGAGAGTGAGGTCAGAGAGAGAGAGAGAGAGAGTAAGGTCAGAGAGAAAGACAGAGAGAGAGAGTGAGGTCAGAGAGAGAGAGAGAGAGTGAGGTCAGAGAGAGAGAGTGAGGTCAGAGAGAGAGAGTGAGGTCAGAGAGAGAGTGAGGTCAGAGAGAGAGAGAGAGTGAGGTCAGAGAGAGAGAGAGTGAGGTCAGAGAGAGAGAGTGAGGTCAGAGAGAGAGAGTGAGGTCAGAGAGAGAGAGAGAGAGAGAGTGAGGTCAGAGAGAGAGAGCGTTCTGAAAGAGAGAGAGAGAGTGAGGTCAGAGAGAGAGAGAGTGAGGAGAGAGAGAGAGAGTGAGGTCAGAGAGAGAGAGTGCGGTCAGAGAGAGAGTGAGGTCAGAGAGAGTTAGAGTGTGTGAGAGAGAGTGACAGTGTCTGAGAGAGACACCAACTGCGCACTGCAACTGTTAGGGATGTATATACACCTTTGTTTTTACTTTGGGCGCCGCGTAAAAATCCTGACCGCCTTGGGGAGCCTTGAAAAAATTCTGATTGCCTTGGGGAGCCTTGAACCGAAAAAGTTTGGGAACCACTGGTATAGGGAATTAAAAACCCTTGTAGTACCACTAAGTCCAAAGAAAAAGAATAAAGTTTTATTAATGTAAATACTTGTTAAAAACACATACATATCATTCAAACTTGTTAAAATACCCCGTTCAGAGGTGGCTAGTGTAGTCAATATTTTTCAGTGGCTTATCTATATTAGTATAAACCCTGCTGACTCACATACATCCATATCAGTAATATTTGATCCTTCTTGGATCACACCGAAATTATATTTTTTGTACCCTCCCCGTCTTGTTTTTCTTTTGCTATCTTTTTATTTTGAGTAAGTGTAGTTGAGTAGTGCTTGCTTTATACCAATGCTAGCTGAAAGAGGCGCTGATGACTTAGTGAGAGGAGCGTGAGCAACAAAGTCTGGGTTAAAATAAAGAAGAGTTCATATAAATCTTGCTCGAAAATTATAGCAAGATGCTACACTGGGCCAGGACGACCAAAGCAGAGGAACCGAGGGCAGCTTAGCCCTGGAGATTGCCCACGAGTCTAGGAACCCAGGACTGTGATATTCTGAAGACTCCAGCAGATCTCGGCCTGCCAGGGCCCTGGATGTTTACTTGCAAACTACTTTCAAGTACCTGGGACAAGTAGATGACGCAATGCGGTTGCAGCTCATCGCCCGGTTCCAAGAGCGTAAGTCTGAAAGAGAGACAAGCTTCAGAATGCAAAGCAGCGAGATATGCTGCAGAAAGCGAAGCAGAAATGGAAATTAAGATGCAGAACGGGAAGCAGAAAGAGAAAGGCAAGCTGCAGAGCGAGAGGAAGCGAACTAAGGCACCAGCTGGAACTTGCCAAGCTCCAGAGAACATCAGAAGCACCAAGCAGCAGAGAGCCCAACCCTCCCAAACCCTATATGGATTATTTCCCAATCCTGGGAAAAGATGTGGACCAGGACATTTTTCTGCCTGGTTTTGAAAAAACTTGCAGGCAGCATCAGTTGCCATGAGATCAGTGGGCAACGTATCTTACAGCAAATTAATTAAAAGAATCCTGAATGTCTTCGCTGATCCTCCTGCACACCTTCACAAAGATTATGAGGCCATGAAAGCTGCGTTGCTGCACCATTTCAATATCACCTCTGAAATCTCCAGGCAAAACTTTTGAGCCCTTCAGTGCGGTTGTACCGCCGTCTTTTCTGATCTGGTGGGGCATCTGACATCTTTGTGCAAGCAGTGGGTTGGGGGGCTTGAAATGTAACGTTTTGCTGGGTTATTGGGTCTTGTAATCCATGAGCAGTTTTTAAACCTGTGCCCTCCTGAAGTGAGAGAGTGGGTTTACCCCCTGATGAAGTCAGTTATGTGACAAAACATGTTGGGCCGAATCTGATTTCACCAATCACAGACGGCGGCTGATGCAAGAGGCAATATTCAATATTGCTCGGGAGACACCTTGGTTATCTGTCTGCTGTGTGCTGTCTGCGGTGTGAACATTGTGGACCTCATTTCCCTCACTGCATGGTACTATTGTGACGACTATACGCGGTGCTGCTTCGAATTGCTGAGAGTGGGACATCTCCGATGCGTTCATTCGGGACTCTATTCATTCAGATTGTGATGCCACATAGATCACTCACATCTGAGAGAAAATCTCTATCTCTCCTTGTGAGTGCAAGTATTGGAGACTTTCTTTTTAAGTTAATTACATTATTTTAACTATATTACGTTATGTAGAATGCACTTCTCTTTTTCTTTTCAGATAAATATATCTATATCTATATATGCAGAAAGAGTCCACACAGTGCATTTTAGGCTTTAACAAACTCTTTTGTGGTTTATGTCTCCACATCAACAACAGATACTGTAGGCACAGTGTCCCTTTGAGGCAAAACAAAAGCCTACTCTGCATTAGGGAGGTTAACTAGACATACCAGAGTCTACCTAACTGACTAGCTAGCTAGGCTAGTTCCAGTCTAAACTATACCTTAAACGTCAGGAAATCAAAATACAAAAGTCCTTAACTGTGGTGCTGGGAATACATCCCAGGAGTCTCCAGTAACTCCCTCTGGAAATGTGACAGCATGCAGAAAAGGCAGCTCTGCTACCGCAAAAGGCTTTGTAGATTCAATGACTGGGTGTCATTCCCAGCCAGTCCGAGCATGCCCTACGTCCAGCAGACCTGTCACATATTCGTCTCCCCAGAATAAAATTGTCCTGTTGAGCGGCCTGTGCAGTATGTAGTATGACTGAATTTTTATTGTGCTATTCCATCGTCTAACTTGGATCTTGTATTCTGCGTTTTGTGGAAAGCAGATTGAAGTACTACCACGACATTTCAGATACGCTTATAGGAACACACGGCTTTCTTGCTTATGATGTAGGATCTATATCCAGTCTGAATCACACAAGCAGCTTTCTTCACATCCCTATAGCTTCTTTGTTGCTGATATATCCTAAAATGTGACTGCAGTATAATCACACATTCCTTCAAGTATTCATACTGCACCGACACACTTTATTCGAGCAAATACCCAGTATGTACCTGGCAGATACCTGGAATGCGCCGCTCCTCACCTCTGACAAGCCCCGTTGCGTTTGCCTTCCCAGCCTGGGTTCATGCCTGGCTGACGGGCGGCTGATCTGTTAAATGATAATGATTAGGATTTAATAGGCTGCAATGCTTCGCGTGTCTACCAGATGGCATAAATTCATGAATTGTAATGCAGTATATATATATATACTGTGCAGTATTGCAGCCAGCGGGAATAAAATGCTTCAATCCCTGCTTGGAAAATACCTCAATGCACTCGGGCAGAAAACAGTCACAAACCTCAATACACCCGGGTATACCCGAATTCGTGGGACTAGCCGAGCTCGAATAAAGTGTGTCGCCAGTGTACTTCTTTCTTTACTGCTGCAAAGTAAACTAAAATAACTGAATTTCTTCTCTAGTGCTGGAGCTGCGTTCCTTTTCCACACTTCTTTCTCCTGGGAATACTGACTTTTTGGAATGGAGCCCCCTCTCTGCTCCTACATCTCTTGCTCCAATTTCTGGAGCTTCTGCTGCTCCCTCTCATACAGAGTCACCTGGCTTCTAAGCATAGCCTCCAGTAATGTTCTGTTTATGCTCAGCTTGGCCTACAGATCCTCCTACTGCTCTGTGGGGGGACACTGGATATTCAGTTGCTCCAGCAGCACTTGTACTTAATTAGCAGCCTGGAAACTTTCTTCCTGCAGAACTCGCTACTTCTCAACATCATCCGCCGGTTTTTCCATTGCCTCTCTGCAGATGAATAAGCAGATCTTGCAGCTGGCTCTGCAGTGTGTGCTCTGCTTGTGTACACTGCTCCAAGGAGACATGTTCTTTTCACAGCACACTCTCTGAACTCTACAGTGCTTCCTGCACTTCAAACTTTTCCTGTGCCAATTGTTTCTTCACTTTTCTACTTTGTGAAGCGTCTAATTTTTTTCACTGAACTGGTCGGTATAATGTACGTGCTCACCACAAACCTGGACCGGACCGCTGGGCTGAGGTGGGGATAGATATACACGACCCTAGACCACGAAGCCTGATCCGGGTTGTGAATTCCATGGTCATACATAGCCGGGTCAGAACAGGAGAAGGCAGGATAATCCGTGGACAACCCGTGGTCAGGATTAGAGAAGGCCGGATAAATGATATCCATGCTGGGGTTCGGCAACAGGACGCTTGAGCGAAGGTGCTCTAACGTAGAAAGGAACAGGAATGGGGAATCCAGTGCTTCAGCAAAAAAACAGAACTCCCTAGCCGGGTACAGCTGTGAGTAGTGGAGGCCACTGGAAGCAGGAAATTGCAGCAGGTAACAGGAACAACGATGCAGGCCTCTGCAAGGAGAATATGCAGCAGGTAACATTAACACCGATGCAGGCCTCTGCAGGAGGGATAGGGGATCCAGTGCTTCAGCACAAAACAGCATTCCCTAGCCAGGTACAGCTGAGAGTGATGGAGGCTAGTGGAAGAACACAGGGAACTGGAACTGCAGACAGGACAAGAAACACTGAGGCTTCAGTGTAACTGCGGCAGCGTGGCGGAGTCTGCCAGTAACTGAGAACTATGACAAGAAGGCCAAACACAGGCTGTGGCAAACACAGTTACTAAAGAAAGTCTATGTTCAGCAACCTCCTCGTGGGCGGGGCAGGAGTTAAATAGAACAGACAGCCAATCAGACAGAGCTGCCTAGGAGGCAGCAAGAAGCAGGCTGCAGTCTAATTGAAGAAGCAGGTGATGCTGATTGCAGAACCAAGGGGGCAGTTGTCTAGAAGCTGCAAAGTTCGGTAAGGAAAAGGTTTCAGCAAAACCCAGGAGCGGATTCCTTACAGTCGGTCATCTAAGACCTGCTCTTTCAGATGTCTATTCTCTCATTTTATAGTCTCTATAGTCTATCTAAACACTCACAGCCTTTTCGTAGGCATCCTTCAATGAACAGCTCTGTGTTGAGACCATGACCCTTGCGTCGAAAGTGTTCCATCTCTGTGCTAAGAGCGTGTACCTCTTTCTGAGAGACTTCCAACTCTCTACTGCGAATGCAAAGAGACTCCAGTCTCTCAAGAAGCGTGAGTTTAAATCCCACTTCTATTACCACCTATGGCAGGACAGCCTCGTAGTAGTGTCAGAAAGAGTCCACACAGTGCTTTAACAAACTTGTGTGGTTTATGTCTTAACATCAATAACAGATACTGTAGACAAACTGTCCCTTTAAGGCAGGCCTCTGCAGGAAATCTCTCTGGAACCGTGACACCATGCACAAAAGGCAGCTATGCTACCTCAGCAGGCAGCCCAGGTTCCATGGCTGGGTGTGGGTCTAAGCGGGTCCCAGCAGGCCCTGTATTCAGCAGACCTGGTGAACCATACCAATCAGTGTCCTTACTGGTTTGGGAAAGTCTCTCATTTGGCAGCTTGCTGACTGCCTAATTACAGTAGGTGCACCTGCAGCTTGGCTCCCTTAAACCTTCTGCATGCTGGAAAGCATACATACTGAACCTCTCTGACCTACACAGAAAGTGACTGTCACTATATATATATATATATATATATATATATATATATATATATATATATATATATATACACTCAATGCCCCTCTTCACACTTAATCCCCCTCCTCTCCTCACACTCAATTCCCTCCCTCTATCCTCCTCACACTCAATTCCTTCCCCTCTCCACCTCACACCCAATTACTCCCCCACCTCACTCAATTACACTCCCCCCTCACTCAATTACACCCTTCACCTCACTCAATAGCATCCCTCTCCCCTCACTCAATACACACCCCCATAATTTTACCTTGCATTCGAGGGATGCCCCCGGTACCGCACCACTCCTGGAATTTGGGCCTGACTTCGGCATGGGCCCAGCTTCCAGCGGCGACTGGCGAGGTTTGAGGTGAAGGCCGCAGCGGGGAAAAGATGGGGCACAGCAGCCCACAGAGGCCTGGCAGCCAGACAAAGAAGTTTGGCCCAACCTGAAGCCAGGCCCAACTTCCAGCGCTGGCAGACCGGGCCCCCCACAGGCACCGGGACAGTTGTCTTCGCTATTCCCTCCTTGCCAACGGCCCTGCCCATGTAGTCAAAGAGCCACAAAGAGAATACAATTATGTGATGTATCATCTTCCTGTTATCTTCATTTGGTAAATGCGCCTTTAAGTAACCTTCTTTTCTCTTATATATGCTATGTTTCAGTCTTCATACTGTTTAATACTGTAGATGTAGACTGACAAAAGATACAAATTTGTTGTAAAAAAAAAAATATATATATATATACACGTGTGTGTGTGTATATATATATATATATATATATATATATATATATATATATATATATATAATCAAAAAATAAATAGATGATACCGTTCTGTGGCTAACGAAATGACACCGGGGGAAGGACCAGCACAGATAACATTCCAAGAGACACTGTTTTTAAGTAATCCTTGCTTCATTCATTGTAACATCGCTGGAAGAAGAGATCAGTGTATCTCGAAAGCTCGCACAAATAAAAGCATTTCGTTAGCCACAGAACGGTATCATCTATTTATTTTTTGATTATTGAAGCTCGGCTAACACGGTACTGATACCTCTACATGTATATATATATATATATATATATCTATATATATATATATATATCTATATATATATATATATATATATATAGATATATATATATATATAGTATGTGTGTGTGTGTATATGTATGTGTATATATATATATATATATATCTATATATATATATATATATATATATATATATACACATGTAGAGGTATCAGTACCGTGTCAGCCGAGCTTCAATAATCAAAAAATAAATAGATGATACCGTTCTGTGGCTAACGAAATGCTTTTATTTGTGCGAGCTTTCGAGATACACTGATCTCTTCTTCCAGCGATGTTACAATGAATGAAGCAAGGATAACTTAAAAACAGTGTCTCTTGGAATGTTATCTGTGCTTGTCCTTCCCCCGGTGTGGATGTGTTTTATGGCTAGAGGTGTCAAAGGGTAACTGAAAGCAAGTGAAGAAAGAGTGTGTATGTGTATCAGTGTGAATAAAAATGAATGGAGAGCCCACAGTATAAACAGTGCTCTACACAAGGTGATCGAAATTTTATGAGTCATTACTGACACTAGCGAACTCTCTTCCCATGAGCGCTAAAGGCCATGTCTGTACATACTGTGCTATATGTATGCACACACAGCTGTGTGAAAAGCATTTCGTTAGCCACAGAACGGTATCATCTATTTATTTTTTGATTTTATATATATATATATATATATATATATATATATATATATTCAGGAAACTATTCATACAGAAGCCAAACAGCTGTGGTGCATGCATTTTGAACAATGCAATAGGCTGTGTCCTTCCAAATCCTAAAGTTTTATGAGTTCTCTTTTTGTTATATGTGTATGGTTTCATTTAATGGTACTCCTATTTTTTGTGAAAAAGCTTTTAGTTTTGCTGTGGTTTGAGGGAGCACAAATGAATACTGCACTGCATTATGCAACTTCTTTCTTCTATTGGACATGCTACACACAGAACGAATTTTCTGAGAAAACAATTGTAAAGCCTTTTTGTAATCAGTCTCAACTGAGAGAAAAAAAACTATTTTCAGTATGATTTCATTCATTCAGAAATTGAAATTAGCTATAGTAAACCATGTTGAAAATGACAGGTAACTCTCAATGTATTACTTCCTGGTAAAACATTTATAAATATATAATGTAACGGTGTTTCCCCCATCCGGTGGGAGATTTGTCCATAACTACGGTGTATGGTGCATATACCTGCTGGTAACAGGAGGGCTGAGTCGTCTGCCAGTGGTAGTGGGGACACAGGACTAGGCTTCTGGGGTTCATACCCCACATATCTCTTTAGCAGTGCAGCGCCTCCATCTGCCGTAGGCTCCAGGAACTGAAGGTGATCTCCCACGGTAGAACTTCTTATTACCTCTCCCCCCAGTAAGATCACACACCAGGCAGGAGGTATATAACAGGAACGGTTTATTGTCTTATGTACAGCACAGATAACACAAAGAAAAGTGCTTAGGCGCTACGTGCAATAAAATAAAATACTAACAATAATAACACAATGTGTACAGGGCAGCCAGGAACACTAGCAGAACAACACCAGAGAGAACACAAAGAACATATACAGACCAGCGCCCAAAAAGAATCCAAAGTCCCTAATAGAGTCCAAACAGATGGAAGGGAAGATAATCCAAGTCACTGCAGTCAAGTGAAGCAGGAAGCAGCATCATTGAACCTGCAGTGCTGGCAAGCAGGAGAGTGTGGAGTTCCCTTACTCGGCGTCCATCTTGGAGAATGTTTTGAAGCTAGAGGGAAAGATAATATACAGGGAGCCCCTGAGGACCCCCACTGCTGCAGGCGTCTGCCCCACTTGGTTACACATGCTTGTTATTCCAGTCCTGCTGTAAGTAGGGTTTTGGGTTTTAACCCCTTGATGACCCGCTGCAGCAGGCTCCATTTGTTTTATTAAATAGTTATTTTTCTTTCAGCTTGATTGTTTCATGTTTGTCTTCTGTTAATTGTTTCATGATGTTTGTCCCATTTAAAAATTACGTATTACAATATTATTTTTCTTTGTTTCTGTCCCTATGTCACGGACCCCCGGATTGGAGATCTTACAGTGATTGGAGCATTTGAATTATCTTCCCTTGCATCTGTTTGGACTCTATTAGGGACTTTGGATTCTTTTTGGGCGCTGGTCTGTATATGTTCTTTATGTACAGCACAGTTACACGTCAGGCTTCTGCCCTATGCAGTGCTCTCACTGAAGGATGGTCCCTGGACCGCCACTACAGGCCAAGGGCGCACGCAGCCGTCCTAGCTCTTCCCCACCTACCTAGCAGAGGCAGAGGTATGGTCCACACTCACTCTCCCCCGGAGGGAAGAGCACAAGGGAAGGCTCCTATCTCAGGCTCCCAGTTGTGTGACCTGCCTTCCTCAGTGGGGGAAGGGCACACAAAAGTTAGAGTGGTCCTGCCTTTAAGTACTGCCAGGAAGAGGGCACCAAGTCAGGCTCATGATTGGTCATGCGTAGGCGTGATGTCACAGCCACCCGCTGTCACTCAAAGGCAGCTCCTCGGAGGGGAAAAACCCCATAGCAACTACTGGCAACCTGATCATATCAGGGTTTATTTCCAGGAAAAAAAGAATGGTGTGTATAGCGCTAAAAGGCTGTGAATATATAATAAACAGTGTATATAAACATATAAGGTGATAAAAAATGTGTGTGACCTTACACACTATACCTTAATAATGTAAGGCTAGGCTGCCGAGTGAAACTAACCCAAAACACAGTTAGTACAAAGCAAAAGAACAACAATACAAACCAGCGCCTACAGAGTCCCATATAGGAAAAAAGTTCAGTCCAATGGTAAAGAAGTGTCCAGAAATGTCCAATCTTGCACTTCACGCTCCACAGCAAGATGTTACAAGAAGCATGTGATGCAAAGAGAGAGAAAAGAGAGAAAAATCATAGTGCAACAATGCTACAGTATAAACACATAAGACAAACAGGACAAGACAATACTAGACAAACACAAGCAAGGCTGACAAATAATACAAGAGTTAATTTAATACACAAAAAATATAAAATGAACAAGGCAGATGACGGATCCGGTGGTAAAACCGGAATCCTACTTACAGGACGTTCGTTTAATACAGACAGGGGTGTATGGTGAGTGATGCACGGCCGCGGCGTCTGATGGTTGCGTGGCGTCCAGGAGTTGCTCCAAACACTGTCCCTAGCTCTGCAACTGGATGTGCGTCACCAGGGGTGGGTCTGAGGCTCTCCAAACGCTGTCTGCCACTCCGTGGCCGGAAATACGTTACCGGGGGTGGGTCAAAATGACAAAACCCCCTTCTCGTACTGCTGTACCTCGATCACTCCTGTGGGTACTCGGCCTTAGTCCAAATAAACTCTCACAAACTGCCCAACGCGTTTCGTGCGCGTACGCACTTCTTCAGGGGATAATGGACACAGGACATGAGATCTTTAAATACTGACAGGATGAAAACCATTGGATAAGGGTTGTACCGCCCACCAAGCCAAAGATCAAACGGGATTGGTCTAATCACTTGTCAGTCATGTCCTGTGTAAACACAGCCTCACTAACAATACAAATAGCACACGATCACAATACAATAACATTAACACAATTGCAAAAATGCATATAGACTCTCAATGGAGTATTAATAAACCAACGTTCTATATAAATGACATATCTATTGCAGTCTACCTAAAAATATTCCCATAAAAATGTATATCTATTTGTTAAAAAACAATTATTTGAATATATATATAAAAAAAAATATATATATATATATAAATAGGTAGTTCCACTGGGTTAAGAACCCAGAGCCTTCTGCATGTCAAGCAGATGTGATAACCACTACACTATGGAACTTATATTAAAAAATAAAAAGACAATACAATAACATTAACACAATTACAAAAATGCATATAGACTCTCAATGGAGTATTAATAAACCAACGTATGGTTATCCATTGTAAATAGCAATAGACCATATATATCCTGCCAATGAATAAATACATTCTATATATGTATACACATGGTCTCATATAGATGCACGCAAATCAGACGGATGAAGATGAAATGACATATCTATTGCAGTCTACCTAAAAATATTCCTATAAAAATGTGTATATATTTGTTAAAACACAATTATTTGTATATATAAAAAAATATAAATAGGTAGTTCCACTGGGTTAAGAACCCAGAACCTTCTGCGTGTCAAGCAGATGTGATAACCACTACACTATGGAACTTATTTTTAAAAAATAAATCACTTTAAAAAGACTCCTAGTTCAAAATCAATATTAAGGCCATTGGGAGAGAGGGCCTTCAACTCATAGATCCAATATGCTTCACGCCTACTGATCTGCCTACCTGCAGGGTATCCTTAATGATACTAACTATTCGCCTTGAAAAAGCCCCTCGCGAAACGCGCGTCGGCTCCTAGTACACACGTGCACGCGCAGATCAGTACTGCCTCCGCATGATTCTCTGAGACCGCGAGTTGATGCGTTAGTCTGCGAGTGCAGTTTTACACAGGACAACAGTGCCCCGACGGTCACTCTTAGCCTCTTTAAGGTGTTTATAGGGATAGTGCTCCGAATTATAAGTACTGAGGAACCTTACCTGCAGCAACACTACAGCTGCCTTGCCGTGTTTTGTGTGCTGCTTAGCATTTGTGAGGTTCTATCCTTCAGCTTTTACCATTACCCAGCCCTCTGTTTTCTGTGTGCGTTACCAGCCTGCCCCCTAGTATCAGCGTCTCCCCGATTGGGATACTGACCTCCTTCACGACCTTAGTCAGGATACTTACCTCTGACTTTAGCCACGCAGGTTAATATAGGTCCACACACCCCTGGAGTACAGCACCCAGAGGGTTACCTCAGGTCATTCTGACACTGATAGGGGCATACAGATCTCTAAAGAGGAGCATAGCTGATTGAATATTACCACTACTGATATACATAGTGTATTTGTTTATATGTCTATCAGTTGGGTCTCACCTACCACTAAGTACTAGAATATATTATATCCTTGTGACCTGCAATCTCAGTACTTACCCGGACACACCTGGAATAATCACCCACCACACAGGTCCGCATCAGGAATACTGTGCTGACTCATTACCAGTGGTTTATTAAAATCATCTGGTACACACTATCAATTTTGATCCAGAGCCAATATGGCTATCTTTATTTAGGATCAACTCACCTTCAGTACGTCGTTCGATCAATATTTTATACATGTTGTTATAATAAAGATTATGTTTTTAATTCATTCACTTATCCCCAGAGTGTGAACCTGAGTGCTACATTGGGTTCTTTCTCTCCTATATCTACTACAGTGTTTACACCCAAAGCACCGTTCATATCATCATTTCACTGAGGCCGCAGCAGGGGCTCCCCTACTATCTCTACACTAAAATAAATAAATGTTCTGTTTGTAGTAGACAATGAAAGTTTTTCAATGTATGCATTTTCCCATTTGCGAATAGGTCAATCCTTGCGGAGAAACCTTCCTTCTCACCGAACATATGGAATTCTGGTGATCAGAGGGTACTGGGTGATTCTTTGTAAGTTTATTTTCTCTCTGATCCTCCAGCTTGGCTGTGCACCTCATATCAAACTCTGCAGCAGCATTATAAATGTTTTGTCACCAAGCACCAAATCCCTTTTCAACTTGTTAGTGGTGTTGATGTTGTAAGCTTTCAAGTAATATTTTAGGTGCCCTGTGCCAGGTATTCATTTGTCAAACAGCCTACAGTATTAAAAAAATCTATTTGAAAATAAAGTCTGTGATTCTGATAATCTAGAGATCTGTGAGCTTGTCCAAGGGAAAATTGCGAGGAAAGGTTTTTGTGGCTTTGCAGGATCTCTCTATTTTTATGGGAATTTCCAATGTTTCCCTAATGTTTTTCACAAACAAACAAAAGTTGGTTTCAAGTTGTTTTGTTAAGTAAAATATTCATGGTTGGAGCTTTTTGGTAAAGTTATGTTTTTTTTGTGTGACTTTTTTGCCTGCAGCTTGGTTAAGCATTGGATTACCTCCAGACGCATATTTTCCAATGACCAAATGTGTATGATTTTAACACGTGGAAAGAAATCTTATAAGAAATTGTTAAATTACTATAAAAATGGAAAGTGATACCAAGATACAGTTAAATTTGCCAAGCACGGTGAAAAATTTGCTATCAACTGTCAGAATCAGTGGCGGATTTAAAATTATGCCACCTTAAGACACTAGCCTGGTGCCGCCCTCCTCCTCCAGAGTCATTTAACACTGTGCCATCCGTTTGCAATGCTGTGTGACGTCACGTTGCTGGCCATGCATGTCAAGTGCCAATCGTGCATGTGCATGAGTGACTGGCAAGTACCGATGGCGCATGCGCACAAGCTTCTGGCAAGTGCCGATTGCGCATGTGCACAAGCTTCTGGCAAGTGCCGATTGCACTTGCATAGCCGGCAAGAGCCGATCGCGCATGCGCATGAGAAGCTGAAAGCACTGATCGTGCATGTGTGGGCGGCCATAAACTTCACATGTCTATAGAAGATACAATGTAACAATGTCACTAAAAATGTCTACTTTTAAACATAGCATGGCATTGTGCTGTGTCACCTTGTACATACTTGTATCAAAAGAAGCTAGACAGAGAAGTTGGTTTGACAGACCTTTTTCCAACATGGCAGAGAGGTATAATGAAGAATTATTGCAGAGACTTCCGTTTGCATATATGGATCTGACATACTTTGCCAATCAGGAAAAGTTCGGGTAAGAGGGCAACCCTCTCTGATATCTGCCGGTATATCAGTACCAAGTTCTTCTTCTATGAAAAAAATGTCAGACACAAATTATCCCTCAATTATTAAAATACCATGCACGGGCATGAGGGGTGGCTACTGGACACTAGGTAGACTCTCCCCCAGCTTTCAGATATTTAAAACTCTCTGAAAATGAACCTTATCAAGGAAGCCTAACTGGTTTACCTCCAACATGAACCCCCTCCAACCCAATTTGGGACCAGTTGTGTGGCAGGACCAATTTGCACCCTATATTCCCCCTTAATCGAATGAACTGTCGAGCTGGGTCATATTCCAGCACGAGTTACACTCCATCCTACAATGAACCGCTTTACCTTCTTGTTTCAACATTGTCCTTCATTCCCACAAGATTGTAAGCTCTCACGAGCAAGGTCCTCATTAGCTCTTTGTATCTGTTTGTGCATGTTTGTCCTAATATGTATTTACATTTTTTTTTGCAATATACATTACTCTGTTCCCTCTTGTACCACATAAAATGTTGGCGCTTTAGAAATAAGCAATAATAATAATGGATAATTAAGGTAATGTATGCATTGCATTCACTTGGCAATACCAGTAATGCGCATGCGCACAAATTCAATGACTTGAATAGGCCTTCCAAACAGTTTATATAGAACACGCATATGCACAGATACAGGAGCACAGTGTAATTCATGCATCTTTTTCTTCTCGATTAATAATAACTAGCAATCACAATTATTTTACAGGTGAAACTGCACAATAGAAGCCAAAAGAAGGTGGCAGTTGAAGAAGATTGTATTATTGTAAGGAAATTGTGAAATAATACGAAGTCTTTGTTCTTTATGTATGTATGTATATATAGCACCATTAATTACATAGCACTTTACAGCAACAATACACGTGACAATCACATACATAACAAATAATGCAAATAACACATTATACGAAGAAGGGCTTCAGACATAAAAGTAACATTTAGGAAAAGGAGTCCCTGCTCCGAAGAGCTTACAATCTAATTGTTTATTTCTAAACTATAATTTATTACCGGTAACGCTAATAAAAATGTCATACTTTAAAAATACCTTTTAGTCATCAAAAGATTTTTATGGGAATATTAGGAGTGGGTTTTAGATTAAAGACATGCAAGCACCGCCTGTCGTAACGGCAGAGTACTATGGCTGCGACAAAACTTGATTTTGTGCCGTGGCACCGCAACACCCAAATAAATGCCGGGGATTTACGCTTGGTTTTGCGCCACACTGAAACCTGTAATTCTGGCTACAGCTGTACACTACTGGCGCATATAAGTTCTCTAAAACAGCGGTGCGCAAAGTGGGGGCTCGAGACTCGGGGCACGGGGTTTACAGAGGCCCTGCATGCTTCCCGAATACATTTAAATGAATGCCGGGGGAGCTGCAGGGCCTCTGTAAACGTCTAGTTACCTTGTTTCAGACGCTCCTGGTCACGCGTCGCCATGGCAACGCGGCATCAAATGACGCCGCGGGGTCATGGGATGTCGCGTTGTCGTGGAAATGTGACGTCGTGACACCAGGACGTCTGAAAAAAGGTAAGCAGGGGGGCGCGAGGAGAGGGGAACAGGCGGCAGGGGGGCGAAGGGACAAAAGATTGCGCTCCCCTGCTCTAAAAGGTACTAAAACGTCCGACTGTATTTCTTTATATTAAGACCTCTACATTACCTCCTGAATAAGTTATTTTGGCAAGGCCCTTTATGTCCTTTTAGACCTTGCAGAGTATGATATTCTCTGTAGCCACATCCTGTAGGATTATAGAAAGTCTTTTTTGCCTGCTGTTTTGTTTCACTTGAACCGTTTTCTGAGTAGTTGTAAAATGTTCTTGTAGTTTCAAAGGATGGCATTGGCCATTGTCACCTACATCATTAGCTCCACCAGTGAAGTAGTATAATGAATACATGTGGAAAAGATGAAAATACGATGAGAATGAATTATCTGCTATTTGAGTGTGGAAGAAAATGTGGAATTGGTTTAACAAAGCTTACTACTGACATCAAAATAAAATGTTATGTTATGCTCAGAAATGTACTGTACATTCTATTTGCACAGCGTACAGGGATTGACGGTAAAAGGCTGCACAGTTCATCCTACGCATTTTTTCCTTTTTTGTATTGCTTGTTCTACAGTTAAACTGCTGTGTGTTTGATCCTGTGAAACATTAGGGCCTTCAGATACTAAGGTGTCCCAAACGGTGTTTGCGGTGCAAAATTGATGCACGGAAATCTCATTTTAAAATGATCTTGTGTGTATCTATGTACTAACCTGCAATTTCTCCATCTGCGGCATCAGCGTCAAAAATAATTTTTTCCCTTTTTTTGGTGCACAGAAACAGACCGCATCAGATTTATAGAAGTAAGTAGTATGTACAAAACAATAATCTGTCCGCCAGCAAAAGAGGTAAAACTGCATTCAAATTGTCTGCCAAGTTAAGTTTGAAATAAACCCATAAGTCTGTTTATATTTTTTTGTGCATATATAGTTTGCTATGTATCAACCAAAACTGTATTTGATGCAGATCAGATGTTTCATTATATAAAGTTAGCAAAATGTATTGTTTTCATAGTCTGTGTATTACAAATAATATTACAATAATAATGTATAGTTACTAACACTAGATATAGATAAAAAATACACTGGATTCTGTTTTTTAATTAAAATTGTATGAATCGGGTATTAATTATTATTAATTTAAGGATTTCCCCCTGGCTATTACCTTGTCCCCAAGTGAATATACAAATTAACAATAACCCAATTTAGCAAAATGTGGTCGTAAATTAGAGCAATTCCTTCAAAGAAAATAGGTAAAATTGGAGCTAAAAAAGTCCAAAATGAGATACAGTGCATAGGGTCAGACAGTTTTAATATAAGCAAGAATAAAACAGAAAGACCTAAACTTAACAATTGACCTGTGATGGATAGGCACCTCAAATAGTCAAATGTCTTGTAGTAGATTCTCTCCCATGGAATCATGGGAAGGAAATATGAGATTCACACACAAACGGTGTTTCCCCAAGATGGATCTACAATGTGAATCTCAGACCTGAATATTTATAGCAAAAAAACTCTTGGAGTTAAGAGAACATCTAGATCCATTAACAGGCTATGGGGGGCGTATATTGGTCGACATTCATTTGTTACTTTCCCTTGACTGGGGACATTTATATGGCTGGATGTCTAGAAGAACAGAATTATTTTATTTTTAACTTAATAAGTGAGTATGAAATACTTAATACTGCATCATCATACTCATGGGAACGTCCCGAATTTGTAAAAGACCCCCTTATTAACTTAACATACTGTAATTCTACAAAAAAAATTATACTGTGTCTGTTGTGTATGTTCACAGTTCACAGTCTCTGGTTGGGGGGGGGGGGGAATTTTCATGAGACTTTGAAGCTTGCCCATCCAGATAACAACAACATCAACAACAACTTTGCCATTCATCGCTGGAGCAGGGCGGGTTACTTTATGGAGCAGGAGAATACAGGCGACTGAGCAGGATGGCATCCAGGCCTACAGGGTCAAAGAGAAGGGCTCCCCTGAGCTGAGTACCCCTTAGCAGGCGGCTCCCCTTTGTTGCCCCATGGGTGATGAGAAGTCTGGTTTCACATGGTTCTCTTAAGGAGGGTGCTGGGAAAGCAGATGGGGGAAGATGATCCCCCTGGCCGCAGCGAACGCGGAAGCTAACATCTATTTCTGGGTGCGAGTCAACTGGGTACCTCGGGCTCATCCTCGCAGCTGATGAGGAATCACCTGAGCACCCAGAACTGTGGAGTTCCTGGCTTGGAGTTTGGGGCCATAGATGAGCACCGTTAGCCTTACTGTTTGGTGGAGCACTCTGGCAGAGTTTTAGTAGTTAAATGTTATGTTGGTATTTTAATAAAAGCTGTGGCTGTTTGAACCTCGAGTTTCATTTAAGGGTATATTTTCCAAGGGAGAGGGGGAGCTACTTCGAAGGCTCTAAGGTCATGTAGCCTGAGCCAGGAGCAAGGGGTGGTATGACAACTAGGCCAAGGCTCGTCCTCCACCCCCTTAACCCCCTCTCTCCTCCAGCCAGAGGGTTAATTCTCTAGGGGGAGGTTTGCCGCAGACTGAGGGTGGGGGGGCCCTACTTGTGGGGAAGGTTACTTAAGCTTAAGGCAGGGGTGGGAACTGGCAGTCCGTGCTGCTCCCAGCGTGATTTTCTCCCCATCCCTCCCCTTTGTTGTGTTTTCTGTGGCCACTTGATGTTTGTTTTGGATTTGATTGTATTTAATAAACATAGAAAGAGAAAAAGCTATATCTATATAATTATGGAAATAAAATAAAAAGATGTATGTTTATAATAATAATTAAAAAACAATGTGAGTTGTAGTAGCAATTGCCTTTGTCACAGCAGCTGTTTTAGGTTAAGTGTGGGGTAACCTTGCCAGATGGGTCTCTGTGAGTATTGTAATGCCTAGTGGTTGCATTTATTGGCTAGTTGGCAGGGCTCACTGGGTGTTGTGTACCTTGTGCTCATCCTCACAGCTGATGATGAATCATCAGAATGGCCATGGCTTGAGGGCTGGGGTCCACAGTTGAGCACCGCCGGCTTACTGGTTGGTGGAGTTCTGGCAGGGTTGTAGTAGTTCAACTGTTATGTTGGTATTTTAATCAAATCTGTTCCAGATCTTACAGTGTGCGTGTTTCATTTAAGGGCATGTTTTCCAGAGGTGGGGTGAGCTACTTCAAAGGCTGTATCTAAGGTGAAGGTCTAAATTAATAATCCTGCAAGACAGGCCGGTCACGTGAGCGGTTCGCCCAATGAGGGCGAACCAGCTCCGTGACGTCACTGACCCGCCCCCGGCTAGTGACGCGCCCGCCCACGGACCGCCCCCGGACCGCCCCCTGACGGCTGCTGAGAGCGCTTGCGGTAAGCAACCGCAAGGCCAGGGAAAGCACCCGCTTTCCCTGCGCCTCAGCGCGCCTCAGCACGCCAGCAGGGACCATGGACTCGGCCTAAGAGTTGAAGGGCCCAAGCAAAGCCCCCACCTCTATACACACAAACACTGCAGGGCATCACATGATGCCACATTGTCATGGCAACATGTCAGTGCCTCATTGTAATGGCAACGGGGGACGTCACGTGATGTAATTTGTTTTATAAAACATTTTTTAAATGTGTCCCTGTTTTTCATTTTGAAAATCTGGTCACCCTACTTTTATGTGACCAAGAAGCTACAACAAATCTACACTTTTCCAGGTCAAATACGACTACTAACACCTTAAACTAAAGTCCACATAAAATGTTCAGTATACATACACCTTGTTGTATATTGGATGTAAAACCTTCTTAGAATCTCTTTTAGTTTCAATTTAAAATGTAAAGAAAAGTACGGGGGTTAGGGAATGATCAACTAAATCATACTAATTGAAATATTGAAATTAGTAATGTCTATTAATCGATAATTATCAATGCAGGTAGGTGCAACCATGAATGGGAGTGAATCAGGAAAAAAGGGGGATACAATGTGTTTGTATCCCTGAAGAAATTCACTTATATGCACACTCCTGGGAGTAAAATATAACTTTTAATGCATAATACTTAAAACATATATTACCGAAAAGGAAGGTATAGTGAACTTTAAAAATGAATTAAATAGTATAGATACATGCACCCAACAATTGCTCACAAAAATGTGTATATAGATACTCCAGTCAGTAATTATTACTGGAGTCCTAGAGACTCAAGGGGGTGCAACCAGCCAAGGTGAGCCCAAAAGAGCTCAGCACTACAACCACTCGTGCAGAAAATGCATTACCAAACGTAACAGCAGGGATTATTCACTGCCTTCATGGAGATACTCATTAGCAACCCTGCAAAATAATGCCATACTCAGACTGCTACACTGTTTTTAGATAAATGTCTGCACTAGTGGATTGCTGGAATAAACACTATGTTAAAAACAGCCCCATAACAGGGACTGATGACATAATCACGTGTCCAACGCGCGTTTCCCTCCTACTATGGAGCTTTGTCAGGGAGCTCTTTTGGGCTCACCTTGGCTGGTTGCACCCCCTTGAGTCTCTAGGACTCCAGTAATAATTACTGACTGGAGTATCTATATACACATTTTTGTGAGCAATTGTTGGGTGCATGTATCTATACTATTTAATTCATTTTTAAAGTTCACTATACCTTCCTTTTCGGTAATATATGTTTTATGTATTATGCATTAAAAGTTATATTTTACTCCCAGGAGTGTGCATATAAGTGAATTTCTTCAGGGATACAAACACATTGTATCCCCCTTTTTTCCCAATTTAAAATGTAGTCGAAATTACTTGTTGCTTTTATGTAATCGTTATTTTTATTTGCTATGTAATGTTAAACGTTAAATAAAGAATAAAGAATAAAATAAAACACGCAGCCCCACTTTGCAATCTACACTGGAGCTCCAATACAATAAACCACCAAACAATGAACTGTAACAATGTCTGACACTTTTTAGCAATTACTTTGTAATTTAAGATATCAATGTTGTTTCAAAATACCAGTGGAAAAAAAAACTCTACCAGAGGTTTTTTTTTAAATTCAATTCGTGTCAGGAGAAAAACTAGAGCATAGTAGGGTTTAGTAGAGAAAAACATATAGGCTGAATAAGTGCAATAGTAACTTTAATAGGTTGAAAAGTTTTTCATGTTAAAGTTGTCTCATGTTACTGCACTAACAGTGATAGACCTATGCTAGGAAATGTATACCAGCAAAATGTTAATATTTGTCCTCTGAGACCATTACAAAGTCTAAGAAAATAACAGATTACAATAGTTAGCACACTCACAAAGGCTTTTATATGTTGCCCAACCAGCTATTGACATGCTAATGCAGCCATTCATTGAATATGCTCAAAGTTCACCAGTCATGTTGCAAATGTTGTTGAAACGGTCCAGCAAGTACCTCCAATTAATTCTATTTAAACACTCGCTAATGGCCAAAGAACCACCTGGCCACAAAGGGAAGATAAATCTTGCAGTTTTTGTTTTGCCAATAATTGAGATCAGAGCTCATACGCAGTGACCTGCTGTTCTGATTTGCATGAAAACCTGGAGGTTTGTTTGTGAGAACAATGATGTTATAGTGGGCAGACTTGTCAGAATAGAGCCGCAGCAGCATTCATTTACAGGCTGCCTGGGGGTTATGGGAATTACACACGTCCAAGGTGATAGCGGACAGGAATATTTCATTTTGTTGTTAAACCCAGTTAGTTCCAGAGAGGAATACGACACATTGGTCTCCTTTCATGGGCCTTTGGTACGAAAGTTGTTAAAATGCTCCTTATACTGTTCTTCCACTTTAACATCCTCTTTACCATTTGGACATGTAATTCTTTTGATTTGCTCAATAGAATGGAATGAGTATAATATTGTTGCTTTGTTCCGGAATAGAGAAATGAATTAATGTAATTTGGGATACAGTCTCTCATTAGGCTGCACACTGAAAAGGGTTTATTTGAACAGAATAAAGATGTAGTTAAGTCTAAGTTTGGTGTTCATTTTTAATTCACGTTTTTGCTGTTATTGCAGAATATAAAACTGGCACGATGATTTGCTTTTCATGAAAATCTTAGCAACGTGGTTTGGTAGATGTGGGAAAAGGATTCCCTTGCATTAGTGCGCACATTCATGTTTGGATCATATCCATAAAGCTGTCACTCATCTTGAATGTTGAGGTTTTTGTTGATGGTGGATTTAGCTCAAAGACCTACTGTAGTCAGTGTATTTCTGAATACTGCTTACCATTTGTATTCATAAGGACATGTGCTACTTATGTAGCGCACTTTCCCCCACCCGATTGAAGATATGGCGACTACGGTGTGTGTGGTGCGTTACCTGTGGCTCACAGAAGGCCTGAACCTCCGCCGCTGGGAGCCTGGGGTATACCTGATTCTTATGGTGACAGCACTTCCACCTGCAAGGGATTCCGACTTGCAGGGATGAACCCTTACAGGAACAATATTAATGATACACGCACACAAATATATGCTAACAACCTTTACTGAACACAGTAACGTGAGTACCCTGTACCACACAGTAAAATAGACCCCGACCTGATACCAACAGTGAGTGTCTCCAGAGTACATTGGGTGGCAGGCACCAATTCCCTGATGTCCCTTTTCCCAATATCAAGGCTCACCCAAAGTGTTAGAGATAGCGCTATCCCATGGAGTGGTTAGGTACCTGCCCGGGGCTCCAGCACCCGGGTAATGTAGAATAACAAAGAGGATCCTTCTGATACAATGATGCCTTCCGCCTCCCCGTGGGGTGAATTCTGGCGTGGATAATATCACCTTACCGTCTTTAGCGTGTTGCTGGTCTGGTTCCAGACTAAAAGCCGCAGTTACCGCGTGGCATCTCACCGGTGCTGTACCTGACTATAGTCAGCTATTGGGGTAAGGTCCCTGACTTTAGGCTTTCCCTATAGCAGCCACAAGCTACAATGAGTCAGGGCCTAACTGGGGCCTAAGAGGGAAGATCTGGCCTAGTCCAGGGGAGCACTGCTCCCTGGACACTACCTACTCCCCATATGTCCCTCTTCCGACTGGCATGGCTTCCCAAGCGCGGCAAATGTATCTATCTTCTTGCAGGAGATCCTGTGCAGCGTATTGGCTGCTGTGGGTCATGTGTTGCAGCATCCCCTGAGGCTGCTGGGAATTGTAGTCCCTTTTTTCTATGGAATGCCACTCGCTCTTCACTACGCATGCTCGATACTTCTAATGGCCGCCGGGTGCTCTGCCGTGCATGCGTAAGTTTCACAAACATGGCGGCACCCTGTACTGTGTTCTCCGCGGGTCTCCGGCGATGCGATCGCCTCCCTATCAGCCTCCCCTCACACACAACTATCCCCACAGCCACTGGAGGGGGAAAGCGCGGAGGAACCGGGGGACCAGTGGGGACCTAGTTACATCCTCCCCCTGGTGAAAAGACCAACGTCCTGCTTGGGAACAGCGTAACACATATATCCATAACAAAAAAGTTATATAATAAAAATGCATCATATAATACAACTTAATGCATATGACTTGACACATTAAATTGTACATTTCGGTGAACATAACAATAACTGATTTCACCTTGCTACAAGCCCACTGCTGAGCCTCATAAAGGGGTGCCCCAGTTTGGTCATCGGTCATCCGATTGGGTGGATGCCCAGCCCTCTGACTTCTCCTGAAGGGATCTTCAGCGACTCCCTCTGGGAAGTAGTACATAAAGTCCTGAGGCTCAGCTTCTCCCATTGAGGGCATAAATGTCTCTGAATAGTCTCTGTTTGGATGAAGCATGAGCTTCCGGGATCCAGGGGTTGGCTCATTCGAGCCACCCTAGGGGGCGTTGTTTGTCGGGGCCCTTTACCCGTAGCTCCTATGGGAGGTGCTTCGTGACTTTGAGGTCCCCTTTGAGAGGGTCCCTCCATAGGATCCTCTTCGGTCTCAGAGATAGCCAAGGGACTGTAAATGAGACTATCTTTGGATTGTTTCGGCTCACCATCCAGTGGTGCAGCTAGAATCTTTGGTTCATCATCTCTCACTTGTGGGATAGGGAGAAGATGGTTACGGTGCCAGACCCTTACCCGGCCATCCGTGTCTTTTATACGGTAGACCGGGAGGCCCGGCATCTTTGACTCGACTTCAAACACTCCATCACGCCAATGGGCAGCAAGTTTATGCTTCCCGGGAATCCCTAGGTTACGGAGAAGCACGGCATCCCCAGGACGGATTTCCCGGTGTCGGACCTTGTGGTCATAGCATCTCTTGTTGGCGTGGAGTTGAGCAATGGACTTCTCTGCATTGCTGGTAAACCTGTTGCAGATTTTCCTGAAGCCTTTGCAAGTATTTGAAGTGCGTTGCATTGTGTATCATGTCTGTGGACACTCGCAGACGTACATCCACCGGTAGCCTGGCTTCTTGCCCAAACATTGTATTGTATTGTATGTCTTTATTTATATAGCGCCATAAATGTACATAGTGCTTCACAGTAGTAATACATATCATATAAATAACAAATAATATAAATAACAGGTCATGGGAATAAGTGCTTCAGACATAATAGTAACATTAAGGAAGAGGAGTCCCTGCTCCGAGGAGCTTACAATCTAATTGGTAGGTAGGGAGAACGTACAGAGACAGTAGGAGGGAATTCTAGTAAGTGCGTCTGCAGGGGGCCAAGCTTTATGTATCATATGTCCAGGATTAACCAGTGCTATTCATATGCTTCTTTAAGCAGATGTGTCTTAAGGTGGGTCTTAAAGGTGGATAGAGAGGATGCTAGTCAGGTATTGAGGGGAAGGGCATTCCAGAGGTGCGGGGCAGAAAGTGAGAAAGGTTTAAGGCGGGAGAGAGCTTTAGATACAAGGGGGTAGAAAGAAGACATCCCTGAGAAGAACGCAAGAGTCGGGATGGTGCATAGCGAGAAATTAGGGCTGAGATGTAAGGAGGGGCAGAAGAATGTAAAGCTTTAAAAGTGAGGAGCAGAATCGAGTGTGAGATACAGGATTTGATCGGATGCCAGGAGAGGGATTTCAAGAGGGGAGATGCGGAGACAGATTTAGGAAAGAGTAGAGTGATTCTGGCAGCAGCGTTTAGGATAGATTGTAGGGGAGACAGGTGAGAGGCAGGAAGGCAGGACAGCAGGAGGTTGCAGTAATCGAGACATGAGAGAATGAGGGCCTGAGTCAGAGTTTTAGCAGTCGAGTAACAGAGGAAAGGGCGTATCTTTGTGATATTGCGGAGGAAGAAGCGTCAAGTTTTAGAAACGTTTTGAATATGAGAGGAGAATGAGAGAGAGAGGAATCAAGTGTAACCCCTAGGCAGCGTGCTTGGGCTACTGGGTGAATGATCATATTTCCAATAGTAATGTGGAAGGAGGTAGTAGGGCCAGGTTTGGGAGGAAGTATAAGGAGCTCTGTTTTTGCCATGGTAAGTTTCAGTCGGTGGATGGCCATCCAGGATGATATTCCAGAGAGGCATTCAGAAACTTTGGTCTGTATAGCAGGTGTAAGGTAAGGGGTTGAAAGGTAGAGTTGTGTGTCGTCAGCATAGAGGTGATATTTAAACCCAAAAGATCTGATTAAATCACCTAGAGAGAGTGTGGAAAGAGAAAAGAGAAGGGGTCCCAGGACAGAGCCCTGGGGTACCCCACAGAGAGATCAATAGAGGAGGAGGAGGTGTTAGCCAAAGAGACACTGAAAGTATGATGGGAGAGGTAAGAAGAGATCCAGGATAGAGCTTTATTCCGAAAACCAAGAGTATGGAGAATGTGAAGGAGAAGAGGGTGGTCCACGGTGTCGAATGCTGCAGAGAGGTCGAGTAATATGAGCAGAGTGTAATGACCTCTGTCTTTGGCAGCATGGAGGTCGTCAAACATAAGGAAGTATGGGGAGAATTCCGTGGACACGTGTCGGGTACAGTTGTGCGCATGTACTAGAGCTTCTACATGGCTCCACTCTGTCTTCTTAGCACCTTTCAACATGCCGAGCATGTCCAGCAACGTCCTGTTGAATCGTTCCCTTAAAGCGTCACCCTCCGGATGGTATGGAGTTGTTCGGGAGTTGGTGATGTCCAAAATTTTGAGCAGCTCCCAGATCAGTTTGCTTTCAAAATCCTGGCCTTGGTCAGAATGAAGACGATTTGGCAGTCCATAATGAACGAAGTACCTTTCCCACAGTATTTTCAGCACCGTGATGGCCTTCTGTTCTTTGGTCAGGGAGGCTTGTGAATAACATGTATAATGGTCCGTGATGACCAGCACGTTACAGATACTGCAGGTGTCAGGCTTGATGCACAGGAAATCCATGCCCACCAGGTCCATGGGGCCCAAACTATTCAGATGTGCCATTGGTGCGGCTCGGGTAGGCAGCGTCTTGTGTTGAATACACCGGGATCACCGTCGACAGTGTCGTTCCACCGACTCACGCATTTTTGGCCGGAAGAAACGGTCTCTGACGAGTCCGAAAGTCTTTTCCACACCAAGATGTCCATGCTCATCGTGCAAGGCTTTCAGGACCGTATGTTGTAGGTTCCTGGGGAGAACCAGTTGTCGTATATCTAGGTGGTTGTGATATTGCACCACCCGATAGAGTAGCCCATTGTCGATCTCGAACTTATCAGCTTCTCGCATGAGAATGGCGATCATGTCGCTAGGAGCACGTTTAAGAATTGCAGGCTTGTTTCTCTGGACAGCCTGACGGATGATGCCAGCTATGTGGTCCCGGATCTGATATTGGACCATATCCTTCCACACTACGATTTTATCGTGGGTGATGTTCATTCCTTCTGGATCACAGTAAGCAGCAGGGATGGCTTTAGATTGACATCCTAATGAGTCCGCGACCCTCAACTCTGAAAAGGCCACCTTATCTTCTATAATCCTTATAATCCTTCTATTATCCCTAATCTTTAATCCTAATAGAGGTATATTAGTATTTTATCTAGTAGTTAGGACCTTCAAACTGGGTCTGCCTTGCCGTGGCTCGCAGGCTTACAATGCTTTGGCCAAAGGGTTAAACTAAATTACCCTTTTTCAAGAGAATGTATAAGTATTTTACTGTGTATTTTTGTCATATTGAATGTAGCATTGGGCTACTCTGTTGCTTGTTGTATACATTTGCCACACTCAATAGCTCTCTTTTTGACACTTATATACATATATATTTTGTGGGGGCCCAGGGGTTCCTAAAAAGAGCTTCCTGGGGTTCTGTGTGTTGTTTATTAACTTCAGCTGTCTCAGCTGTTGGAGGTTAGTGGCTCCTCCTTCCCAGGGTTTAAGCCCGCCCCTCCCCACTTCCCAAGTCAGCAGGTCTTTTTCATTCTGCTGGATATAGATCCAATGTTGGTCTTTCTCCCTCCTAATAGAGGTAAATGAGAATTGTAATCCTAATAGAGGTATACTAGTATATTATCTGGTAGTGTTAGGACCTGCGAACTGGGTCTGCCTTGTCGTGGCTCGCGGGCCTACAATGCTTTGGCCAAAGAATTAAACTAAATTACCCTTTTTCAAGAGAATATATAAATATTTTACTGTGTATTTCTGTCATGTTGGATGTAGCATTGATGTATACAGGAGAAAAGGAAACCTAGTGTATAAGCACTCAATCACAACTAAATGTATAATGATAATGTTATAATGTTAAAATACTTAATTGGCAAACAATGAATAAAAAAGGGGGTTTAAAATAAAATATATATCAAACAGCACGTGACTCTAATCATTTGTAACATAACCGTAAGTAGTTAAGTTGATTGAGCATATGGGGGTCCTTGATAGATATTCAGGATCCTATGCTGTAAATATAGCCTCCTATAGATATGGAAGTAGAGCCGCGGAAGGACCACTATACGGATAATGTCTCATCCCAATATAGATGTATACTCTCAGAGCGTATGATTTTGAACGTTCTGTGTATATGGTGACATTAAATGGTATACATGTTAATATACCTAGGCAAACGATGCAGAAATATGTACTATGTATGTAGCTACCTGTTATATCTGGTTAATCAGTAGCTGGTGGGTAAACCCCAGCCACCCGACACTGAGGGCTGCTTGTCCGTAAAGGGTAGCACTAGAGGGAGCACTAAGTAAGATAAAGCCCCTTGAGCCGTATGTCCAAAGAACTGCAGAGTATGCGCAATTAAATAGCCAATTCGAACACCCTCAATAGGTTACCATTGCATTTAATGTCGACATAGGTAGCATAAATAAATTAAATGGCTCGGCTAACTGGGCTAAAGGGAAGGGTGCTTGTGCGTCCTCATTAAAGGCATAAGCCGCTAATCATGCACATCCCCAGCATAAGGTAGGTATTGTAGCAGTGGTGAGTTCAGTGTATACCGTTAACCCACACAAACACTCCCAATCAGGGAAGTATTAGCAGGTAAGTGCAATAGGGACACTGAAAGGCTGCTGATCCGTGATGAATAGCACGGACGAAACACTTGAAAGAGATAGAGCCCCTTGAGCCCTATAAGTCTGGAAATGCAATAATAAGCAATTAATTATCCAATTAGGACCTCCACAATTGGATATTAATGCATTAAAAGCAGGCTGAATTAGCTTGGGGTAACTAAAGGATCAGCTAAATGGCCGAAGGTAATGCTAGTGCTTCCTAAATACCGGCATAAAGCAGCTGATCAAGCAGATCCCCAGCAGGAGACAAGTGCCGTGCAGCGGTGAGGTCAGTGTAGACCAGTAACCCACACAGACCCCCCCAATCAGCGAAGTGTACAATATTAGCAGGTAAGTGTAACAGGTAGAGCACACAAAATAACATATATCTTGCAACGCATTGTCCCCTATATCAGCGCTGATCATTGATATATCAGCGCTGATACGTTCGAGGACATGCCTAACTAAGAAAGTGTACTGGTAGATGGCCCCTGAAAACAGAGAGATCCTGCAGTGCTAGTTCTGACGCGCGGGATCAAAGTAACAACCGCACGCAAGACGCTAGGAGTTCGCAGCTTGAAACAGTGTCAATGAATGCTGCATTCGAAATGAAAGCTTCCCGCGTGTGTGAGTGGGTATGTGGCCGACGCGTGCGTTTCACGTGTGATTGCTTCTTCAGGGCGAGTAAGGGTGTAACATTGGGCTTTTCTGTCGGTTATTGCATATCCTTCCACGCTATGATTTTACCGTGGGTGATGTTCATTCCTTCTGGATCACAGTAACCAGCAGGGATGGCTTTAGATTGACATCCTAATGAGTCCACCACCCTTAACTCTGAAAAGGCCACCCTATCTTCTATGACAGCAGCTGTGCTGCACATGGCTCCTCCCGTCATAGTCATCATCTGGAGTGGGGCTCAGCCCTGGTCTTCGGGATAGGGCATCTGCTCCGATATTCAGAGGCCCGGGTTTATACTTCAGTGTGAAGTGGTAATTGGATAACGCTGCCAGCCATCGGTGGACGGTAGCATCTAATTTGGCGGATGTAAGTATGTAGGTGAGGGGATTGTTATCCGTCCTCACTTTGAAAGATACGCCGTACAAATAATCATGGAGTTTTTGTCCATGATGGCCCACTGGAGGGCACGGAACTCCAACTTGAGTACCGGATAATTTTGCTCGCTAGGAGTCAAACTGTGGCTGATGTAGGCTACTGGCCGGAGGCCCTCCGGGTGCTTCTAGTGCAAGACTGCACCTAAGCCGTTAAGACTCGCGTCTACATGGAGGAGGCAGGGCTCTTCTGGATCAGCATAAGCAAGAACAGGTGCCTTGGTTAAGCTCCTCTTCAGGCCCAAGAAGGCCCGTTTCGCATTCAGTCATCCATTTATCATCAAACGGCTGTCTAGCAGAGGTGGCCCTTCGCCCAGTGTCTTCAGGGTATATCTTGAGGAGATTATTTAGAGTCTTGGCCTTAATGGAATACCCCTCCACAAAGCGACGATAGTAACCACAGAAGCCAAGGAAAGACCGTAGTTCCATGACGTTCTCAGGTCTCGGCCAAATCACCACAGCCTCGACTTTGGCCGGATCAGTGGTGATTCCATCGGCAGACACAACGTGTCTCACGTAGGTCACTGAAGTGTGACAGTACCGGCACTTGTCGAGTGACAGTTTCAGGCTCTCTTGGTCCAAACGATCCAGCACTTTAAGCAGCCGTTCTTCATGTTCTTCCAGGGTCTTACTGAAAACAATAATATCGTCCAGGTAGACCAGACATTCCTGAGGATTCATGTCTCCAATGGTTTTCTCCATTAGGGGTTGGAATGTTGCTAGAGCTCTGCATATGCCTTGGGGCATGCGCGTAAACTGGTAAAAACCCAGGGCGCAAACGAAGGCAGTGTTCTCCTGGTCTTCTTTACTCATTGGTACCTGGTAGTACCTCGATCTCAAATACAGAATGCTGAACCACTGACTCCCATTTACCGCATTGATAATCTCTTTGATGCGGGGAAGAATGTATTGATCAGGTACGGTACGGTTGTTCAGTGTCCGGTAGTCGACACACAATCTTACCGATCTATTCTTCTTTCTCACCACCACGATGGGCGAGGCATGGGGACTTCGAGATTCGGTCACAATCCCTGCCGTCTCCATCTCATGTAAGACGTCCCTTACATCGTCCACATCCCGAGGGGCGATGCGACGAGAACGCTCTTGGAAGGGTGTTGTGTCACTCATCCTGATGGTGTGTTGGGCGCTGTGACTGCAACCCACACCCATCTCGCTCGTGGAGAACACAGCCTGCGTTCTTCCAATTTATCCGTTAACCGGTCTTTCCATTCGGCTGGTAGGGTTGAGTCCCCGAAGTTGAATGACAGCTCGACTGGCTATCAGACACCACGGCAGCATTCACATGAGGCATTGTCTCCACTGGGGTGATGGGGTATGTACAGCCCAATTTTCGTCCTTGATCGAAAGCCATGGGGTACAGAGAAATATTTTGGACAAACACGTCAATTCGATTAGAGATCTCGGAAGTCTATTTCCGTACTTCTGGTATTAACTTGTAGCCTCACTGGGCATCTTCCTACGGCATGCTTTCCAGAGAGAAGAGGTGTAGCCATGCGCTTCACTCCCTCTGGTGGAATCTCTGTTAGCCCTGCTCGCCGGTTGAAGAGATGTCCATGATGGTCTAGAGCAGATATCTTGCAACACTCTCCAACAGGATGGGATGGAGATTCAGGCTACTCAAAGACAGTTCACTGACGTCTTGTAGATAGGCCCTGACTATTGCCCGCACTATATCGGTGTTAGTTCCCAAGATAATCGGGTACTTGGGCTTGGGGCTCGGGGCACACAAGTGCCTCCACATCCATAGGGTGCGATTTGCCTGTGTTCAACGGAACTATCTCCAGACGAACATTCACAATTCCGTCAATCGGGTAGTTCTCCTTACTTAACCCCCTCACTTTTATCTGCCCCAAAGACTGCAAGGGGCAATGTTTGAGGTGTTGGTTATAGAACTCTCTGTACACGATGGTCACCTGAGACCCAGTGTCCAACAAGGCTGATGAATAGACACCGTCCATGACGACGCGTATTATAGCGGCTGGTCCTACTCGACTATAAGCGTCCAATGGTGGAGTTCCATCGTTGGGGCTTTGCTCGAGAGTTGTCAGATCGCTGGGAAGTGGTTTCATCTGATGGAACAGGCGCTTCGGCGGTGTGAACCCCGCAGATCATTTCATTAGGGTGGAAATTCTTAGAGGAAGCTTTCCTTTCTTTCTCGGAGCATTAGTTGGAGAAGTGACCCTCCAACCACAATGTAACAGATGAGGCCACTGGGGGCGGTGCGGGTGTTATACATAGGGGATTATCTCCCTGATGGTTTGGATTTAACAGCAGGTGGCTCGGATTGAGAGTCCTCCTTCGTACTTTAGGGTTCCTTAACCTTCGGAGCGGATGCTCCCTTGGGTTCAGCCTTGCGGGTTCTTTGGTCTTCTTAGGAACATGGAAGTGCAGCTGAACTTCGTGCTTCCTGACATGTCGCATTAAGTCTATGTAGTTGGGAGGCACTGTGATGGTTGAAGCGGCCCGCATCACAAGGGCTATTGGGTGAGTAGGTAGTGATCCGTTCAGCAATTGCTTGAAATGGTACCGGTCCACTTCGGCAGTCGTAACAATATTCTTAGAGAGAAGCGTCCACAGGGATAGTTGGAGCCTGCGGACGAAGGCGGACAATTCCTCTTCCTCCCTCTGGTGGAGAGCCTTGAACTGAGCCATGAGCTCGTCTTCATCGTCTTCGCTTGTGTAGGACTGGGTTAGCAGTTCCACCAACTCGTGAGCAGTAACTTCTCCCTCTGGGTCCCTATGCATGCGTTCGAGTTGCGCAGCTGGTGGTCGGAGACACTCAACAAGTCTCTGTTGCTTGACGGCTTCTGAGCACGACCACTCATCTAGTACCTGGAGAGCGTGTTCCCGCCAAACCTCAAACCCTTTATCTCCTACGTTTGTGGGCACTATCCCGGAGAAGGCCTTGAGCTTCCGGTAGTTTTGAGACTGGGAAGACATAGTGAGAGCCACCTTTGTCAAAAGCCCCACCCCCAGCATCCTTCAAACAATCCCCTGTGACCTGGCATTGTACAAAGCCCCGCCCCCCAGCATCCTCCTACCTTCATCCAATCCTCTGCGGCCCGGCATTCTAAAAGCCCCGCCCACGGCATCCTCCATCCAATCCCCTTAGGCCCGGCATATTCTACCAAGAAGCCAAACCCCTGGCATTCTGAAAATACTCACCGGCTGGGCTGCCGCATCCTCCTCACCACCACCGTCGCCGCGCACCACCGACGACACGTGCAGCGCCGCCCGCCGCATCTAAAAACCAGACTAGGGAGAAAAAACGGGACATTTCTGGGACGGACCGGCAACTGGGACAGGACAGAAAAAAACGAGACTGTCCCGGCAAAAACGGGACATCTGTTCACCCTACATAAAAGGCATCACAACCTACTACAAATCTACTCTGTAACAATAGAAAAAATGTGTGATGCTCCAAAGACAAATCTGTAGTATGTAACAATGAGCAATTGATAGGAAAACAACCTGTAAATATGCAAATGTCCTGTTGGATCAGGTAATAAGCTATCCCACAATGCGCTGAGGTAAGGATAGTTTACCAATTGTTGATCCCTGGAATATGATTGAGGTAAAGCTGGAACGGACTCACTTGGGAAAGCAGATTCCACGATGAGCAGTAAGTCCCTTTGGATGATCCAGCACCTCCAGGTTGAATGTGCATCCGTTTTCAGAATCTTCACAGAGAGGGGAGAGGGAAAGGAACGAAGCACTATGTCCAGTGCTGTAAAAAACAGCCAATGAAACCACAGGGTGTACGTTCCCAATAATAAAGCTATTTAATGGATCAAAAATCGATTACAAAACACACCAACGCGTTTCGGACTTAGACAGTCCTTTATCAAGGTGAATATACAAATTCTAAAAAGAGTGTGATTTATACTTACCCCCGAGCCTCGTGGACCAGTTGTAGTGACTTCCGGGTGCGTCACGTGTCACGGGCGCTGACCCCGCGACCTGCGGCGTCATCCCGTCAGCCACTGCAGTAGCGGTGCATAGCCGCAAAAGGCGCGTGACGTCACTGCGTACAGGATCACTAGGGGAGAGCACCGCATCTGTGTAACTCACCACAGCATCTGCTAATGCTACTCGTCCTGTGTCCTGGATCGTACAGTGCGCGTGACGTCACCACGTCGGGCGCGTGACGTGAACGCGTCAAAATGCATCCCACTGCTTAGCAACATAGTTCACTCGGCTCTGGGGAAGAACAAATCAATAGGAAAAAACTTTATTAACACTTAACAATAACACTCTCCATGTACAGCAATAGAATAAAAACAAAAAAGATGAAAATAATAAGAAAATGACTAATAAAATAATACTAAACGTTAAAAACAAAATGTTATAAAAGCAATTAATCAATAAACAATTAAATGACAACCTTGGAGAATATAATATCCATTCAATCTTCATGGTGAATTGTATAATGTTTGTAAGGTTGGTATCAGGTACTTGTTTAGATATTACTAGTATGTGTTAACATAAACAACCTAATATTTTTATGGTACAAACAAGTTCTGAACCTATGAGGAAAAGAGACTGAACTTGGAATTGCAAACATGTTCTCATAGCGAATGATTATTTCAATATACACATAAAAATGTAATCATTAAATGTATAAACCTTATGATATATAGGTAATTATGCTATCCCAGGTTTGCAACCAACGAAACAATACAATTTGTGCAATAGCTTATTGACAAACATTTATACAAAATATATTCAAAGAAGGGTTCAACACTGGTAGGTCAACAGAACTTAAGTATCGAATAGGAGAGAACCTATATCCCAGTCTGAATTCAGACCATTAGGGATACGGGTTTGTAAAGTGGTTTCATTGGCTGTTTTTTACAGCACTGGACATAGTGCTTCGTTCCTTTCCCTCTCCCCTCTCTACAAATCTACTCTGTCGACATAATGCAATGATATCAAAGCTTGATAAAGCAGAGATATGTTGCAGTATATATCAGATGACACTGGGACAGAACAATAGGCAATTGTTGAGCAAATGTTTTTGCTATAATTGTAGTACTGACATTGTAAAACGTAAATTACATTTTGACATTTTTCATTTTAATGTTTGGATTTTGTTACTGAAGGGATTTATTCCCTTCATACCAAATGAGTCTGTAATGCATTGCAGAACTGCTGGACCTGACAGCTAGGGTTGTCATGTGGCTTCTCCAAAAATACTGGACACAATGGTGAAAGGTGCAACTTACTCGACACACATACACACCTCCTCTCCACTCCATGCTGTTTCCTCCTCTCCTTAGCCCCACCCCATGGCTCCTGACACCTCCTCACGATTGGCTGCATTACCCAGCAACAGCCAATAAGGATGGAGGAAGCTGCCCAGCCCAGTAGAAACAACCCTTCTTGGGGAAATCCCGCGGCTCCCCAAGCCAGTCGCGTCACTATGTCCAGAGAGGTAACACCGGATACATACATGTCTAGTATTATCACTGTTTTGTTACTGGACAGAGTGTCCAAAAACAGGACAGCCCAGTTCAATACTGGGCACCTGGCAAACCTATTTAAAATGACAGCTAGTGTAAGGAATCTCTAAAAAGCATGTGTGGCCTGTTATTTCTCATGTAATACGAGCAGCTTAAACTCATTGAAATACAGTCTCACTCATTACCAGCTTCTATGGCCTCACTGACTTTATGTGCAGGTTGCTGAGTCCAGAGATGTCCCAAAAAATTTTTAGTGCAGCGCACAGCAACAGAGAGCAACGTCAAGCAAATAAAATACTTTATTGATACTGCATTAAAAAAAAATTCATCCATCTCTACTCATCTGTTTTATGGCCTGGAATATAATATAAATATAATATAAATTGGCAACTTCCTAGGACAAAGGTGTACAATTGGCTGTTATATGGTTACATCTGGATGACGTATGCCCTCCCCCACCCTTTTTTTTTTAAATCTGGCATTTTAATGTATTTTTTAAGTTTTTTTCTCAAAGTTAGTATGTAAACATGGTGAGCTAAGATTTGGGAGGGGTTTGATTTCCCCTGGTTGCTCCCTTTTGTCTGATGTCAATGTGTTTTTAGCAAGAGTTTGATCAGGCAAAACTGCCCTCTCTCCCTCCTCTTATCAAGAACAGGGAGGGCTATGGGTAAATAAAACATGTTCCCAAAACCCTCTCCCCCCCTCCACCCTCCACGTTCAAAGAAATGCAATTTGTAATTACCAAAAAAAGCAAATCCTTTGCTTTTATTATGGCTTAATGAAGACAATGACATTGTTAAGTTGCATCTAAAATGTTGTTTTTATCTGGCTACGTGCTGTGCACTTTTGTAGGTAAGTCAGCATAGGATAGTTTGAAAAGAAGAGATCATTAATGTCTTTACATTGGCTGTAGACAGAGTATGCTCTTTGTAATGGGCGGAAAAGGGGAAGTGGGTCAGGAAGTGTGGAGAAGGTTAGAGAGATGACAGTGCAAGGAGTTTAGAATGGGATGGATGACTATCAGTATATGCCGAGGGCTAACTTCTGGGAGATGTCACAACAGAGCAGCAGATGATGTATGGAAATGGGAGAAGCATGATAGAGGGGCTTTCAATAGCTTTAGGGAAGCAAAGATTAGAGGTCAAATGGAATTGAAGGTCATGACTTTAAAAGACTTTAGAAGAAAAAAAAGGGTAGTAAATTGAAGAATATCATTAATATTATTATAGGGAGAATGGCCACGATACATATTTGCAAAAGTTTGACACATAAAACATTCCTCTAAACTTGAAAGTGAAGTCTGATTTCTCTCAGGAGTGTGCTATTACATAAGACACATACTTACGCTAGAGGACAACCGTTTACTTCAATGGGCCGTATTGTGTCTTCTGGTGCTGGAAGTTGTCTTATGGAGTGGCACCGTTTACTAAATATGAGTATTGCCACCATCGTGTGCACTTATCGTATAAGCGATGCAATGTAGTGACGGCTTGGTCGCGATCGCTGTAAGTCAAGCCAATTTCATTTTTCCAGCGACCACAGCGTGATGTCACCGTCGCGTCGCTGTCGCCAGCGACGGCACTATAAGTGCAGCCTTATGATCACAGACCTAAAAACCAAACAAAACCAATGTTTTCTCAAAACAAAGGGAGCTCACAATAGTGTAGTATATCAAACGTAAAACATTGCACATAGGCAGATTTCGAATGTGTCACTCACATTTCATACATAGATATAGTTCATTGGAGAGGACCGATGATCTCTGGCGCTCTGACAGTCTCTGCCAGCCACCTCCTCTGCATCCACATACATCACTTCTTGCGACGGCTCTAGTTAGGGCGGAAGTAGGCTCTCTGGTCACTCGCCTGCCAGCACTAAGATCTCCAGTCCTCCCAAGAACACATTTGGAACAGATTCAATGCGTTTCGCTAGGCTTCGTCAGGAATCATTGATGATTATGTTTGATATACAGATAGAGAAATCCTGCAGGAGGTAAGCGGAGCACAGCAGAGCAAATGCAGGGGCTATACACCAGAATGAATAAAAATCCTTTATTGCATGATCAACATCATGGTAGTGGACAAGTAAAATCTCTTACGCGTTTCAGGCTTCTGCCCTTTATCAAAGAGAACTGTTTTACTCTCTGCAACCGCTCTGTTAATGTAGGTTTTCTCCCGCTAACAGCTGATCTCAGTAAGATGATTTGCGCGCGAGTTCGCCAGGCTACGATCTCATTGGCTGACTGATATAGCCAATGGAATGAATGAAACCATTATACTGTGCTTGGCAAGCACAGTATAATGGTTTCATTCATTCCATTGGCTATATCAGTCAGCCAATGAGATCGTAGCCTGGCGAACTCGCGCGCAAATCATCTTACTGAGATCAGCTGTTAGCGGGAGAAAACCTACATTAACAGAGCGGTTGCAGAGAGTAAAACAGTTCTCTTTGATAAAGGGCAGAAGCCTGAAACGCGTAAGAGATTTTACTTGTCCACTACCATGATGTCGATCATGCAATAAAGGATTTTTATTCATTCTGGTGTATAGCCCCTGCATTTGCTCTGCTGTGCTCCGCTTACCTCCTGCAGGATTTCTCTACTTGTCTATTACCAGCGTGATGCACGCCCAAGGAATTGCTGATACCTTCCAACCGTGAGTACCCCAGTCCGCTCACCTGCGCCCTGGGGGTTATGTTCCTAGTACCCATATACTTCCTAGGGGGACTTCAAACTGTTCTTAGGTTATCAGATATTTATTACTGATTTTACCATTAGATACAGGTCCCGCCCGCTACAGAGAGGAAGGGGTTAACTCAATGGAACACGCGGCACTTATATTGTGAAGACGGCTTTTTCCACTTTGTCATTATAAATACATGATACATATCTTCACAAGGAATACCATATAGCTGAGCACGGTATTGGGGATTTTTCTCCTACTTTTCACTATGTTTGATATACTACACTATTGTGAGCTCTCTTTGATTTGAGAAAACATTGGTTTTGAGGACATACACTTCTGAAGAGGGTCCATCACAGTGCTCCCATCAGAGAGAGGTGGATCTCTGATATGCCATTTTAACTAGAAGAAATATGAGTGAGACCAACACATTCTTTTTGTTAATAGTTCACTTTCACTATTGGATACACCATTAATTGTATTTCTTTATTTCATATTTTCACGTGATCAACAAGCGCTCCCTTTACCTGGAAGACGATAGATAACGTTTGGACCAGAGGACGGTCCATTTTAAGGGTTTTTCTAGCTGCTATATTTTCACCTCACATATATTATATTATATTTTTTCACATTTATTTGGTGAAGGTTATATACACACTTGATTGAGATATTACATTTATTAATTTCACTGTACTCTGGTACATTATATATTTGGGTAAACTACAATTGTTTTATTTTGGTTGCAATTTGAAGTTTCAAAATACCCACTAGTTATAGAAGCACCCAGTTACACCCCTCTTTTCTCTGTATACCTTGGTAGCTTGGTAAATTCAAAGGGTATAGAAAGACCTTCAGGTTGTACTGAATGCTGAACAGGACTTATAAATGTCAGATATGTCACTGAATCATTGAAATGTCTTAGATGCATATTGAATTCCAGAGGAAGAAGACCTTGAGGTTATCAGATAGAAGGCTACAATTCCTGGACCATGTCAGACAGAAGCTGTCGAAACAACATAGTGTAACATAACACGAGCAATTACCTGTTTAAAAGGTTACATTTACAAAAGGAAAAGTGCCCTGAAACTGACTCAGAAAATAAAACATGGATATGTATTTCCATATTCATTTTTAGTGTTCTCCTATTTGTCATTATGATTAGTGTTTTTGGGGGAGGGTCTGTCGTGGCTTCTCTTTTTTTTTATCATAAAGATAATAAAATATTTGACATAAAACTTTCTTCACTTACAGAGCTGCAGTATAATGATTTCAAGTCAGTACATGGTTACATTTATAAATAGAACCACAGGAGACCACGTAGCACCCCACATGTTTTGCAACAATTGCAGGCCCTTTACCAGTTGTCAATTAATTGCGCTAATTAAACCCACTTTAGTGCCTGGTACCTGGATAATATAGAGGAGGTCTAGTTAGAGAAGGACTGTATAGGATATAATCTCTAAAGAGTGATAGATATTTTTGTTTATTAACAGCTGTACAAATGAATAGTTGTAAATGAACAAAAAACAGTCTACGGCACTTTAGTGAGTATACCCAATTGATGGAAACAAGACTAAATTGTTGCAATATATGGGAAGCATCTTCATTATAGGTGATTTCTATATCAAAATAAAACCATAGATTCAGAAAGCATTATTAATGCAGTCTTTGTTTCGGCTCAGCAGTTGCTTGATCAAAGGTTTTAATGTACTGTATTTTCTACCACATGGTTATGTAAGAATGTATATTACCTAACCCTATGGTAGAAATAGTGCATTAACCTTCTCATAATTGCGATGCGATAATTAACCCGTTATTATCGGTTCTGTTAATTATCACATCAAGACAAGTCTAAAAATATCACACCTGGATAACATTACTGCAATATTAATGACTTGGTCATACAATTGCAATAATATGACCTGGTATTTTTAACCCCTAGGTGCGATATTAACTACGTTTTAGCAGAGTTTGATGACTGTGGGCCATAATCTGACGATAACACTAGTAATGACGTTGTTCCATTCTCACCTCTCCCAGTGTAAAGATTCCCGGCAGAGTAAAGTCCCATCAATCTGCTGGCAGAATTCCACTGAAGACATAGCTGTGTGAGTAGATCTAGAATATTCTGGCAAGGTGCAGTTGGTCTGAAACGTCAGATATAAATACAAGTTACATCAATTAAGTTTGCAGGAATTGATTATCACTTATTTATCGATTCTGCAAATATTTTCATCTCATTCAAGATTGCACCTATGATGCTATCTCCTGGCAGGACTCCTTGAGGATCCAACATTGAATATTTAACGGCAGCCCATCTTGCTCTACTATGCTGATGAAGACATCAGTTGGACATATTTTGTTGATGCACATAGTGCCTTCTGTTATCCACAGTAGTCCCACTGTTGCAGGGAGGAAGCGTCTGAAATGATTACTCAGTCATGATGAAGGCCCTCTGTGTTTTCTTTTTCAAAGTCAACTTGTTTTCAGAAAGAAGAGAGAATTGAGCCTGACGATCATGCTTTAAACCTTGCACCTGGTCAGTGCTGACTCTTTTCTCACATTTCCTTTTTAACCATGGGGAAGACCTTTACATATTTATTAATCAGCCTGATTTTTAAAGGAGTGATTGGTTTGACACACTAAATAAGCAAGCCATTCATCTACTAGCCATTTAGCCAAAGTTACAACTTGTAAGGCCCTTTGTTTAATCTTTTTTGGGGGGTGGGGGGAATTTGTTCCCTCAAAAGGATAGAGACGACTAGATTTACTTCCATTGGTTCCCATAAAAAAATAAAATACAGAAAAAGAATATATTTGCATATATGACTTTGACAGAAAAAAAGGGATTTGAAAAGAAGAGAATATGTAGCACAAAGTGAGAAGTGAAAATACAGCATTTATTGTTCATGTTGTACTTAATGTTAGTAGACATGTTTGAAATGTAATATTTGATGGGGTTACATATTGACTTTTGATGAAATAATAAAATGTAGTTTGGGTTGTTATTGCGATATTTTGGGTTGTTATTGCAGAATTCTTTTGAGACACACTCTTAATCTCCAAGAACAGTTCTTGTTCCCTTCACATGTTGATTCCTGTTACTGCTGTTTTTTTCTAGGTGTAGTGAATATGATCCTGCACAGAATCAGAGTTAAATTCTTGGATTTACTGCATGTGACCTCTATGGGATGGTGATGTAAACACTTGTAGCCATGCCACCTGTGGCTACTAACCTGCCCTACTCCTGGCAATAAGCCCTGGTAGAATCAGGCTGCCAGTAGTCAACATGGGGGTTTCCCCTTCTTAATGCTGCACTTGAGTGACAGTGGGAGACGGTGACATCAGGCCTGAGCATGTCCAATCATGGGACAGACCTGATGCCCTCCTCCTGGCTGTACTTAAGGGCGGTGCTGCCCCAAATTTAGGGAGTGCCTCTCCCCTTTGAGAGAGGCAGGTTGCACACAAGGAGCCTGAGGTTGGGGCCTTCCCTGTTCCTCTTCCCCTTGGGGAAGAGCGAGTGTAGATCTATACCCTGGCTCCTGATGGCGGAGTTGGGAAGAGCTAGGACAGGTGCAAGGGCCCTGACCTGTAGTGGTTGTCTAGGGACCATCATCCAGTGGCTAGCTAATCCTGAGAAGCTGTGATTGGGAAGACCACTGCTGTGTTGTGGTGTAATCAATAAAGACCGTTCCTGTTTGCATATACCTTTTGCTTGGGTATGATCTTACTCGGAGGAGAGGGAGTGATTCTACTGTAGGAGATCCAGGTGTTTAGGGGAGCGCAGATATATGGAAAGACAAAACACATAAAATATAGTGCAATATGTCTGTGCTTTCAATTAAAGTGTTTCTTTTCTTCAAATTCGGTTGAATTGTGTACTCACAAATTTCTCATTTGCACTGTGTGTGTAAAGGTATCTTTATGGCGTCGTGCCAGACTTCTCCATATAGGTAATCACCTTAATGCAGCGATAAAGCAAGAGAACTGACCATAGTGCGATCAGAGAATAAAAGATTTTATATTAAAATATGGTAAAACACACTCACATGGTGTCAGTTGTTTAACAGCAATTTGATCATATATGATCCACGCCAGCAAATAGGAGCCTGGTGGTTGGAGCGGTATACTCCGTCTGCTCTCAGCTGGTCCCACTCCCCGTCTGCTTCTGTTCCGGCGGAATCCCCGGATTATGTCAGAGGATGGGTACAGTGGATGGACAAAAACGGGTCGCGCTGCAGTCAGCCTCCCTCTCGGTATTTGATACACTCAACGCGCTTCTCCTCTGCTGAGGTTTCATCAGGAGACAACTTTACACACACTATGCAAGTGAGAAATTTGTGAGTACACAATTCAACAGAATTTGAAGAAAATAAACACTTTAATTGAAAGCATAGACATATTGCACTATATTTTATGTGTTTTGTCTTTCCATATATTTGCGCTCCCCAAAACATCTGGATCTCTACAACTTTCTTGGATTGCGAGAACAATCTAATATTAGGGTTTGAGCTGCAAATTTTATTTGGGTGTATTTATCACTTTAAACATTATATGTTTATTTAATTGCACTATTGGTTGGATTTATATTATATACATTTTGTATATTTTTATTTTAAAAATATCACTGATTATAATTAAGCGCCACATAGATAGCTATCTGTTTTTCACCTACTGTAGGAGATCACCTCCATTCATCTTGGAGCTTGCGGCAGATGGAGGCGCTGCACTGCTAGAGAACCATATGGGTAATGTACCCCAGAAACCTGATCCTGTGTCCCCACTACCACCGGCAGACAGCTCAGCCCACCTATTACCAGCAGGTATCATGCACCACATACGTAGCAATGGCCAAATCTCCCACCGGGTGGGGGAAACACCATTACACACTGATACCGCAAAACATTTTCTTTTATGATATTTGTTCCCTCTAATTACAACCATGCTACACACCACTTCATATATGAAGGCTAAAGTATTTTCATTATATAAGAGAGTAAAGCATAGTAAACTGAATAAAAACGTGCCACGGGAATTCAAACGAAACTGAGTATCTTTTACCCCAAATATATACAATATGTAAGTTGATCCGCCTACTTTTTAGTTATGCTTATTAAATATAGACCAAATAATTATCACGTGAGCTAACGCTAGTGATTCTAATAATTACTTTGAAATTTCATGATGAAGCTTTTGTTCAATAACATTTTAATTAAGTTCAGATTTAGGCCTGTTGATCATATCCTGTATCTGACAATAGATGTCAGCGAGAATACTAGGCAACATGTCTCTCTGCAGTGTATTATTTTTGACAGGAGCACAGTTGTAACTAAGGAAAAAATGCTGCAGTAATTCCATTGAGGCAGCAATAGGTTATGAAGCAGCTGTGAGTAATATGGGCAGATAACATTGTTTATTTTATAGGACAACTACAAAAACAGTGATTTTGTCTTTTTCTAAAGTTGTGGAAACAAACAATTGAACAAACAAGACACGTTGGCTTGTTCACATGCAGAGTTGGCCTTGTTAAGAAACAACCCACACAAATAACAAAACTACATCAAAACAGATCTACAGTACCTGGACTTAATCATTAAGATTCTGGTGCCACCAAAACGGAAAATGCCTTGGGCTTTTACTGTTTCTGTAAAGCTTCACGCTTTTACTGTGGTTTGTTAACCTTAAATGAGTTCTGTATTCATGTTGTAAATATGTCAGTCCATATGGAATGTTCATTCAATTTGTGACCAATTTACAGTATAAGAGTTTGTGTGAAACAAGCTACTGACAAGCTATTTCTCCTCGGCGGGTTAGTGTAGGAGGCATTCAGGTAGTTGTGCAGGTCCATCAGCAGGGGGGTTAGTGGGTTCTGGCAATCGCTGGTGTGGATCTTAGGAAGTCTTCAGCTTGGGCTAAAGGCCTGTTTTTACCCTTAAAGTTCCCTAAGGTTAGCTCTGGTATTACGCCATCTTCAGTGAGTTTTTTCTCTTCTCCAATTCACACCCTATTCTTCTGTGAGTGGTTGTTTCATGTGCAGAGAGGTTTCTTCTGGCCTTGGTCTTTTGCCGTTTCAAGGATCTGCCGATTGTACCAACAGGACAGCAGGAGTGCAAGCTGATGTGGGAACTAAAGAGGGTGGCTGGGCTAGTTGGCAGGGCACACCAGCTTTGACAGGAAAGCAAGGAGCGTGAAAAGGGACAGCATGGACAGTTCCTAAAGGGTAGAATTAATTGGCGTAATTGGGAGTATTGAGGCCATCAGTGCATAATAATTGGGTCATGGAGCATCCAGTTAGAAGACATGGGCTCCAGAAGAGGGTAAACAATACAAGGACCAGGTGGCGTACAGTAAGTATGAGTAGGTGGAAAAGTAAAAGTTAAGACTCCAGGGACAGGGACAGCAAGTAATGCCTGCTTAAGCAAGTCCTTTGGAGTTACTAGTAAAAGAGAATATTTGGAAGGAAGAAGTCTACTTAGTCTACTCTCAGGGACATGCAAGCTGCAGAGATAGTAGGGGTGAGTAATAAGAAGTAGAGAAGGAGAAAGAGAAGGTGAAAAAAGAAGATTCCCTAGCAATTGGCAAGCTGCATTTGCAATCTTTACAAGTATCATAGGGGAGAGTGAGCCAAGTAAATGTTCAGCACTCTTCAAATATCAAGGCATTTATATGTGGGGCCCTTAGAACTTTTGGAGTCTGGGCATGGTGGCATTGCAATGAAGAGTTTAGGGAAAAAATGGCGGTCTGTAAAAGGATGCAATAGGACCATACATACAGGCAGTCCTCGTTTTACAACGCTTCGTTTTACAACGAATGGCTTATCCAACGCTATGCAATGCATACCTATGTTCATTTTTACAACGCCAAAACGGCTTATCCAACGCTCATACAACACTTTGCAAAGTTGTTTATGTGTATATAATATATATATTATACTATATTATACTATATAATATATTATATTTTTATATTATATATTATATATATATAATACAGTATACGCACTATATAATTTATGTGTGTGCTGTGTATCTTATTGTCTGCGTCAAATATTTTGTGTATTTTAGCATTAAAAATGCCTTCAGGAACGGAACCTTTCATTTAAACAGTGTTCCTGTGGGAAAACGTGTTTCGCTTTACAACGTTTCGCTATCCAACGCCATTTCGAGTAATGCATTGTGTCGGATAACCGAGGACTACCTGTACATTGTTTTGTGGCTGGCTATGCGGACCCCAAGTCCCCTTAGTCCCCTACTAGATAGAGGCCATTAGGCCACATACAGAGTAGTAGGAAAAAGGGATGCTGTCTGCAATAAATACTAGACGAACTAAGGGCATGGTGCCTTATGCATAAACCCAAAGCCATCGTTCTTACAGAAACATGGCTATCCTCTAAAACCCCTGATGCAAATATCGCCATTCAGGGATACTCCATTTTTAGGAGAGATAGGTCAAAGAGAGGAGGAGGGGTGTTATTTTATATTGCAGACACCTTACAATTTACACTGCTACATTGCCCACCAAGTCCACCCTCTTTTGAAACTCTAGTTGGCAAAATCTGCCTCCCCTTTTCTAAGCCCATCTTGCTTGCTGGCATCTACCGCCCCCCTAAAGCCCTTCTACAATCCTTGACTGATATCACCCAATTTCTTGCCTCCATTTCCTCTCTGAATGAGAAGAGTGAGCTGCTAGTTCTTGGGGATTTCAACTTCAATTGGCTTGACCCTAAAAACCACAAAATCCAGATACAACTCAAGTCACTTAACCTATCGCAACTCATTTCCCAACCCACACGAATAAACCTGAAGTCGCATAACCATTCCTTGCTAGACTGGATTCTCTCCTCAAACCCCAGCAGAATCCAATCCTCTGGCATCCTTCCTGACATTTTCAGTGACCATGCAATAGTGTACTGTGTAAGGAAAATTAAACCGCCCCATTCAAGCCCCAAAGTTCTCCTCACTAGAACATTTAAAAACTTTAACCCACAACAGTTTCTGGATGACCTTACCAACTGCCCATGGCACAGAATCGATTTAATTCCCGACCCTGATTCTGCGCTCGACTATTTCCAATCCGAGTTCTTAAAAATCTGCGATACCCATGCTCCACTACGCAAAATAAGGGTACGGGGGGCCCACCTTCCATGGATTACACCTGACCTTATAGCACTCTACCAGTTCAGGGATGCCTTGTGGAAAAGCTACAAAGTAACTGGCACTACCAAGGATCTCAATCACTACAGATGCCTGCGGAACGTGTGCACAAGGCAAACAAGGCATGCAAAAGCACAATATTACTCTGACAATCTCCTCCAGAATACATCAAACCCAGCTAATTTCTGGAAGGTTATCAACAATATATTCCAGCCTCCTAACCATCAACAACCAAGTAATATCACTAAGGGGGATATTACTCTGACAAACCCCACTGACATTGCAAATGCATTCAATGATTACTTTGTGGGGTGTGCCACTAACCTATTAGCGAAACGCAGCACAAACCCCAAACCTGAATCTCATCCTGGGAGTACCCCTATAGTCCCACCCCCTCCCAACACTGCCCACAATTTTCAATTTAGCCCAGTATCTGAAGAGGAGATTACACAAGCGCTCCTCAAACTAAAACTAAGCAGCCAATGTGGACCCGACTTACTACAATCTAGGTTCCTACGACTTGGTGCCCCAGCCATTGCCAAACCAATTGCGTCCATAGTCAACTCTATCCTGTCTGCAGGCCATATCCCTAAGACCTGGAAAACTGCCAGAGTTGTCCCAATCTTCAAAAGTGGGGACAAAAACACTGTCTCAAACTACAGGCCAATCTCACTTCTCCCAATTCTATCCAAAGTTATGGAAAAATGTGTCCACTCCCAATTAAGCGAGTTCTACACCAAGACAAATTTCCCTAGCCAATTCCAGTCTGGGTTTCGTCCCAAACACTCCACCGTAACTACCCTGCTAAAAGTTTGCAATGAAATCCAGTGTGGAATGGAACGGGGACAACTCACTGGTGCAGTATTCCTAGATTTTGCAAAGGCTTTTGACACAGTTGATCATGCTATCCTGCTTAACAAACTCCAGAGCTCTGGAATAGGGAAACATGCTTTAAACTGGTTTCAGTCCTACCTATCAGGAAGATCCCAACATGTGTCCATCTCAGGCTCTAACTCCAACCCCCTGGATATCACCTGTGGTGTCCCGCAAGGCTCTGTTCTGGGGCCCCTACTCTTCTCAGTGTTCATTAATGATCTTCCCACAGCTTGTAAGGAAGCCTCAATACACATGTATGCAGATGACACAATCCTGTATGCACACAGCCATAGCCTCTCTGACCTTCAACACATACTTCAGTCTGACTTTTTGAGACTCGAAAACTGGATTTCCCAAAACAAACTGTTTTTAAACACTGACAAGACTGTAACAATGGTATTTGGGACCAAGACTAAATTTGTAAAGCTTCCAGTGACTGAGCTCCTGATTAGAACCAACGCTAAAACCACCCTAACACCTGTCACTAGTTTTAAATACCTGGGCTTATGGTTTGACTCCCACTTAACATTCGGGATGCACATTGATACCCTGACAACCAAGACCTATGCCAAACTAGGGGTACTTTACAGGAACAAATCCTCCCTAAGTCTCCTGGTCAGAAAGCGTATTGCACAGCAGATGCTAATGCCAATTATTGACTATGGAGACATAGTATATGGCTCGGCTCCTCAAACCCACCTTAGCAAACTTGACACCCTCTACAATTCAATTTGTCGTTTTGTTCTCCAATGCAACTACAACACACATCACTGCGAAATGCTCAAAGAACTAGATTGGTCATCACTAGAGTCTAGGCGCAAAGTTCACCTTTCCTGTCTCACCCTCAAATACTTTCTGGGCAAGCTACCCAGCTACCTGAACAAGCTCCTCACCCCTACCACATGCAGTACCTATCACCTGAGATCAGACTCCAAAAGACTATTCATGGTCCCAAGACTCAACAAAGTATCCGGACGTTCCTCCTTCTCCTTCCGTGCACCCCAAAACTGGAACAACCTACCAGAGACTCTCATATCCACCACCAGCTTAAGTTCTTTCAAATCTAAGGCTGTCTCACACTTTAATCTGGTCTGTAACTGTTTCATAAGCTCATAATATATATTTTCTTTAACTGTGCATGCAATGTCTTGTATATAATGTATACCTTGTTCATTTATGTAACTGTATTTGTAACCATGTATTATTTGTTTTACTCTGTGCCCAGGACATACTTGAAAACGAGAGGTAACTCTCAATGTATTACTTCCTGGTAAAATATTTTATAAATAAATAAATAAATAAATAATAAATAGTCAGTGCAAGAGAGCAGCAATCTGCAAATTCCAGTTGTTTTAGAAAAGGCAAGCAACTTGGAAGTAAGGCAGCAGGAAAGGATAGATTTGGGTATTGCAGAGATGCTTTCAGTAGAAACCGTGTGGCCGTGCTTCGAGCGTCAACTTTATGGGGGAGCTAAAAGGTTAAGGGGTCTATTTTATAAGCCTTCATAAAAAAATTCGCCGGTCAATTTACGCCACCAGTTTTTTGAGCGTTGCTATCAAGGTATTCAGAAAGCCTCGATTACCTGTGATAGCAAAATTCACAAAATGGGCAAGTATCCAGTGGCGTAATGATCGCCTCTCTGAAAAGGGCTTACCCGGCAATTTATTTCAGCTACAGAGACCTGCACAGAGAGAGCCGCCTCTCCCTGCGCAAATCTCGCCAGAGTTCAAAAGATTTTAATATAAATTTTAATACTAGTGTAGATGAGCAGGGGGTCTCCAGAGCAGAACCGGGTTGATTTCAGATCCAGAGACCCACTGCTTCCCGAGATACAGGCCCCATTATAGGGTGCCGGTATCGCCTATGCATTTAAATGTCTCATGTCACGTGACCATGGGAATAAAATGCATAGGAGATACCGACACCCCATAACGGGGCCTGTATCTCGGGACACAGGGCGGCCTCGGACCTCAAATCAATGTGGTTCTGCTCCGGAGACCACCTGCTCATCTATACTAGTATTAAAATGTATATTAAAACAGCTTCATTACCTTAGGGGCTAGCCGCTAAGGCAATGAAGGAATTAAACCTCAATCGCCTGTTTCTTGGGGCAGAGGGGGTGGATGAAGGGGGTAGTAGTCCCAGATTGGGTGGTGTAGTCCCAGAGTGGGTGGTTAGGCCTGTCTGGAAGGTTTTGGGGGGGGGGGGGAGTTAACCCCTTCACTACCATTGTGATGGGAACCGCTATGGTAATGAAGGGGTTAACCAGGCTCGCTATCCCCCAGAAGGCCTAAACATCCATCCTTGGGGCTACTACCCCCTTGACCCAATCCCTCTACCCCAAGAAACAAAAATAAACACAACCCTACTGCCCACCTCCACTACCCCCAACAACCCCCCCAAACACATACAGTACATTAATGGGAAAAATTACTATTAACCACATATGGATAATAGTGCATTTGCACATGATAAAATCAAACATTAGCCAGCCAGAATGAATAAAGTAAATAAAACGTTCAACTTACCACTGCCATCATGAAGGGCGTCCTCGTCAGCATACTGCAGGTTCATGTCCTCCGATGCTAGCAAGAATACTAGATAATGACTTGTCTGAGATATGTGAATGTGCTCACATGTGATATTTTTATTTGATGTACATTGTACTTAGGAGGGATTTGGTCACTTTCTTACCCTCCCCAGACGAAGCTCCGTTATGTGAGCGAAACGTACTTCGGAACGTTTTCTTGCATCAGTTTCTGACACTAGTCGATGGGTCTACATTGAGACCAAGATTTGGAGGTTTTTAGTGTTCCAGGAGGTGTAGGGTCTAGTAAGCAGGATATTCAGTCAGTGAGTGTTTGAGCGCAGTGAACATTTACTTATCTCATACCTATTAGCTAGAGCGTGATACCAGAGCAGCCATTACAGCCAATACCTACCTTATTAGTTGGGTACATCATCTGGCATAGCGAGTGGCCTCCTCATCTAGAGGATTATCTACACCCGAGGTGGGCAACACTGTAGCCATTCGCCACAAGTGGCGAATTGGCAGGCAAAGTGTGGCGAATTTCTAGTTCAGCCTTACCTTCCCCCTCCAAGAACTGTCTCCTGCACTAGCACATATATACAGAGCATTTCCCTCCCTTCCCCCTCCCAGATTTCCGGTCTGTGTCCTGCACAGGCACAGTTAGATTGTCGGAGGAGTGTTTCTCCGCAGGGGGTCTGCAGCTGTGCAGACCCCCTGCGGAGAAGCACTCCGCCGACAATCTAACTCTCTCACCTTCACAGCGCCGCGTCTTGAGGGGTCTGCACTCTGCAGAGGGTCTGGGGGGATGAAAGAAGCCCCCTGGTCAAGCGCTTTGGAGGGGAACACAGGAAGACACCGACAGTCATCACAGGACAGGAGAATTTGGAAGGAATCACTTAATTTCAGTAACTTGCCCGCAGCTGTTCAGTTCCCCGAGTCCAACGGAGACAACGCTTCAGACTAACAGTATGTGTTTCTGTGTGTGTGTATATATAATATATATATATATATATATGTGTGTGTGTGTGTGTATATATGTGTGTGTGTGTGTGTGTGTGTGTGTGTGTATATATAGGTGTGTGTGTGTGTGTATATATATATATGTGTGTGTGTGTGTGTGTGTGTGTGTGTTTGTGTGTGTATATATATATATATATATATATATATATATATATATATATATATATATATATATATATGTGTGTGTGTGTGTGTGTGTGTGTGTGTGTATATATATATATGTGTATGTATATATATATATATGTGTGTATATGTGTGTGTGTGTGTGTGTGTGTGTGTGTGTGTATGTATATATATATACACACATGAGCGCACACATATATAATATATACACACACACAATACATATATATATATGCGCGCGCACACACACTATGTTTTAAATTTTTGCACGGTGTGGCTATTTTCACTTATAATTCGCCACACCTGTGGCTACATTGAAAAATAGGTTGCCCACCCCTGATCTACACCATGGCCAATTGTGTGAATGTCTCTCTGTCAGTAGCTTTATAATAAATGACAATATAGTTAGACATTTCCTACATCATACCTACCCCCACACATCATGTTATATGTTTAGTGATATATGTTTTACTTTAATAATAAATGTTAAGTTTTATATCACAGTGGTGTGCAGTAAAAGTGAATTTATTTTGCGTGACTTACCTGATAGTCACCCTTTTGTTGTGTTTCACACACTTAATTACTCACCATAACTTATTTCAAGTACACTCCCACATGCAGCCTATGCTCCACTCTTGCTCTACCTCTCTCCACCTCCCTTATTACTTCCTCTCACTCCCGCCTTCAAGATGTTTCCCGTGCTGCACTCAGACTTGGTCATTCTCTACCACGCACAATCAGACTCTGCCCTACTATACAAACATTTAAAGGCTCCTTAAAAGACACACTTTTTCAATGAGACGTATCCAACACTCTCCTGTCTTCTTTTACATTCATCCTCGAACCACATACTCAGAGTCCTGATGTCCTATTGTCTCAGTTTGTCAAAACATATACTGTAAATACTCTTTTGTCATACAATGTATTGTGCTGCACAAAATTTTGTCGCCATACAAATATAAGATAATAAATAATAATATGTGATTAATAAATGTATTTCTTTTTGCATATACCGTATGTGCTCAGTGCTGGTTTTGACTGATCTTCTGAGAACATGTCAATTTCTAACGGCTACATATACACAGAATCAATCCCTGTATACAGCTCAACCCCCTTATAACGCTGTGCTTGGGGTCCAAAGAATCACATTGCGTTATAAGCGGATCGCGTTAGAAATAATGTACAATTGTATGCATTGTACAATAAAGTATTTAAGATACCAATAATCGTGTTGTAAAGTATTCATATATATAAAAATTGGGAGCCACGCTTGCAACGCGTTATAAGCGGATTCGCGTGGTAACGGATCGCGTTATAACAGGGTTTAGCTGTATACACTACCGACACACTTTATTGAAGTGTGGTCGGTACCGCAAGCCGGGAAATCCCCCGGCTTGCTAGTGGCCGCCCCTCGGCGTGCCGCGCGTCATAGACGCGCGGTCACGCGTCATCGGGAGCGTGCGCCCGCTGCACGCGTGTCCAGGGGCTCCCCGAGGGAGCCCTGGTGTCCCGCGATCGCGGGACAGCGGCAGGGGGTTCCGGGGGACCCGGCGGACCCGGCAGCGGTAGGGAGAGCGCCCCGATCGGAGGGCGCTCTTCCGCTGCTTCGGCGTGCGCCCGTCACACTCGGGCGCGCGCCAGGCTACTGCTGCGGCACAGAACGGGCAAATGCTCGAATAAACTGTGCCGCAGCAGTATGTTGCATATACATTTGCATTTACATTGTGTTTGAACACTTCCTTTCCACAAGATCCCACTCACACATTTTATTCTTAGAAATATGGGGTTACCTTTGATTGACATTGGTAATTCCCTCTTTTATTTAGGATATCCCCATATTTGTAAGAATAAGACTCTGCCTTGGGGTATAGAGGGGGGACATTCATGTGCACACTACTCTGAAGCAGAGGAATCTAGCATTTTTTGTTGTATGTGTCATAGAAAGGGGCAATCTATATAAACAGCCTTTCTATGACAGTTTAAGTGATGTATCGCAGGATAACCCTAGTTGTCTAAATGTATCATTGTTTACTTACTGTCATTACACAAGAAAGTTCTGGTGTGTCAACATCTGTGTAATGCTACTTTCAGATCCACCTCCCTTTCCCATATAAAAATATAACCTACATAAGAAGGAAATGCATTGGATGTTATATTTTTAGAAAGTATACACATTTACGGGTAATTTGGTCCATTCAGGCAACATTTAGATTTAGCCATATTACACACTGCTTTATAAATGTTAAAGATTTAGCCATATTACACACTGCTTTGTAAACATTAAAGATTTAGCCATATTACACACTGCTTTGTAAACGTTATAAAGATTTAGCGCACGTGGACGCAGAGGGACTTCCGGACCTGATTGTGGAGGAAGAGATCCCGCATGGGGGTCCATCCCAAGATGGCAACGCTTCCGCTTCCAGTGACGACGGCGTTTCCGACAGAGGCGGCGGAACCAGTGGGAGCAGAGAACACGCAGCTCAGCGATCGGGTGGTGGTTCCCGATCGAATAAGAAAAACCGGAGTACGCGGAGGCCTGAGAGGGGTGAGACGCCACCGGCGATACCACTGTCCAGTGGTAAGGGACAATCTCAGGAAGGCGAACGGGTCGGAACCCCGCGGCTTCCGACTGCCTACCCCTATGCCCAACCCCATGCCCTAGCTAAGGCCCCTGTCCCAGTCACCTGTTCCCGGGGATCATCCTCCAGCTTGGGGGTGTCGGAAGGGTCTTTGGGGGTTGGGGAGAACCGGACTGGGGATAGAATGGGTAGTTTTGATTCCGGGGAGGGATCCCGGGGAGGAGGACAATTGGGACGGGTATCTAAGTCCCGGTGGGTGCCGGAAGAGGAGGATAAACCGTCTGGTGAGGCCCCGAAACACGAGAGGTGGTCCAGGCCCCGTTCTGCAGGGACTTCCAGGGTGTGCTCCTGGGGAGGTACCGACGAGGGGGACTCTCAGGAGTGGAACAAGAAGCCCAGGGAGACCCATTGGTCGGCACCCTTATTCGAGGGGTATGTGGGTTGGATGGACCGCACGCGGTTTTTGCTACAAACAGATGAAATTGTAGATTACTGGTGGGCTAGAGGGGAGTTCACGCCCGCAGAGAAGAAAAAGGAAATGCAATATCGGTGGCTCATGATAGACCGAAATGAAATAGAACCCATGGGCCCTGGTATATTATCTGACCCCGTAGATCCGGATGAGCCCCTATCATGGGTGTTACCAGGGAGAGCAGGGAACGCCAACCTAACTAGGAGTAGTAGGGCGGAAAGGGCGATCATCGCGAAATACAAGTACTCTCATGGGTTGGAGTACCCGTATGTTCCTGAACCCCTCATGGAGGAGATTGAGGAGAATAGGGATAGGTGGCTAAGAGAGACCATTGAGGAGTACATGGTCAACAAAGGGGGTGCCATTACTGGTAGTAAGGCAGAAGAGAGGATAGAGCACCTAATAAGGGTCTGGAGTATTGGGAGGAGTGTGTACAAACACGGGGTAGTATACAGGCCTGAGAGGGGGTTGCCGCGTAGCTATCATGTGACTATTCTGGACATGGGGGTTCGAGAAGTGAAGAAACCTGACCCAAGGCACTATTATTAGGGGGTACTAGTGGCATTACGCGGGCTCGTGGCTGCTGGTCAGGGCGTGCTTGGCGTGATGTGAACTGTTTCCTTGTATTATGAATCTCATGTGTGATGTTCTAATAATAATGTTCCATTTTTCAGTGCTTCCTGACGAAAGGTGTTCAAATTTAGGTCCTAGCCGGGATGTAAAATGGTTGCAGTCATCTCTCCTGCTGACAGTAAGGCCTGGTAAGTTATGGGCATGCCAGCAGTAATTATGGAGGTTTGCCTGCACCCTGGTGAGGTGCCCTATGTATGGCTGGGAGTGGTCACAGGCTCTGACTCCCTGGTTGGTGATGTCACAGTTGTGTCAGCCCCCAGAGGGTACATAAGGCACAGCACTGATCAAAAGTTAGTTCCGTCTAGTCTAGAAGTTATCAGAGGAAGATCAAAGTTAGTGTATCAAAAGGACTAATGAGACTGTGACCAGGGACCTGGCACAGGTGAAGTATCCCTGCGGGGATAGGGAATCCCTACATTAGGAGGACACACCTTTCAAAGGGAAGTACGGTGAACAATGGAGGGCTGAATACACCCCATTGTGGAGGGCAGCTGGCCCACCGTACCAATAAAGATGTCCTTGATTACCAACACTCTCGTGTGCAAGTGTGGAGTTATTGCACGGAGAGGGGCACCACAGAGGAGTTCCTCACCAGGACCATCCCCAAGTGACCGAAGGGACCCTGATGAGGTGGAGGCGCTGCACTGGATTTAGGTAGGACTCAAGCACACTACCTCAGCTGCCTGTCTGGGTTGGCAAATCCCCACACACCATCATGCGGGAGACTCAGGCGTCCTGTAGCCAACAGGTGCACCACCAGACACTATACCGTAATGGGGACTGGTTAGACCACAGGGGCCAATATGAGATTGGGGGGTCAGACCGGTTCAGAAAAACCGTTACACACAAAAATGTAATCATGTGAAAACTAGCAATAATTTGTGTTAACCGTAACATTTCCCAAAGTGTCACCTATTACATTTGTGGAACCCTGAGGAATCCTATCTGGGCAAACTTCTTTAGGCGACACTTGCACAGGACTTGTGAGACGGACCTCAATAGCCAAGCCCCAATTCAAAATCTCCCAGGAAATGTGATATTTGTGCGGGCATATACAGTGTCTTAACTTTCCACGTCAGTTTAGAAATACTAAATTATGGCCCTTATTCTGTAAGGTGTAATAGCGCAGATTACATGCTATTGCATGAAACGTCATCTGTGCTTATCACACCTTACAGAATAAGGGCCTATATATTTTTTTTTTATCTTTTTACTCCCTTTACCTTTTGCGCCCCCACTTTTGGAGAAGATATAAACACAATTCACTGAAAAGGGACAGAATAGGTCCCTCACATTGACTGCTCTCTAAAAACCTGAAACCTAAAAAAATTAAATATGTTTTCTTCTGATATTGTAAGACTTCAGTGTGCGATAGGTGCCTTTTTCTTTTTTCACTATTTAAGTGTAGCCCCTTTACCCCCACCCTTAGTGAGATCTGCTCTGCTACTAGTGTCTTTGATGTAAGATGGTGCATACCAGTAAGGTAACAGGAGGGCTGAGCACTTCCGTGATGGTGTGGGGATTATCAGAAAAGGTTTAGATGGTACCTTTGTTCATGATTGCTGCTCCTCCAATCAGCGAGGATCCTCTGGGATAGTAGGATGGTCCAGATTGACACCTTTCTTTAGCCCAAGACAGTGAATCACACTTGCATCTAGTTCCATGTTATTTATTGCATTGGTTAAGATCTTACAGCAGGTACATCCCTTTTCTTGCTTCCCCTTAGAAGGTCACTTCAAGGCTTGAGGCCCATCCAAGTTTCCTCCTGCATGGTGCTCCTCCTGCATCCCCTTCTGGGAGCAGGGAAGTTGTTGCTCACTCCACAGGGGGAGTAAAGAGACACACCAACTTTTGGGAGAGAGACCGTTTATGTACCCTGGAGCTGGGCTTGTAACCCTGCCCCATAACAGGGCAGGTCTGATACTGACAGGTGTCACATCTGCACATATGACCAAGCCAGTACCTCCCCCAGGCTGACACTCTCTGACTGTTGCTAGGCCCACCTTGGATACACTTACCAAGGCAGCAATGATAACTGGGTTCAAAGATGAATTAACCCTTCCAGTGCCTGATCCTAGCAGCTTATACTGTTAGGGAGCAGAGGAAAAGGTAGCGGCTGGAGGCTAGGGTACATAAGTATTTGAACTCTATTCATGAGGAGAGTCCTCTCTCCTTGGCACCTAATTCATGATTTGTGTTGTCCTTCAAAACTTAAATGGTATTGTTTCTTCTTTTTCACTGATTCATTCTTTTGTTTTCATGTGTCACGCTGTCAGTCATATTTAAAAACACTAGTCAGCATTCTTATTTTAAATTCGAAAAAATAGATACCTTAACTCACCCTGTTTACTCTGTTTATCGTCCTCCGATTTTAGGTGGTACAGAATCTGCCTACTAGTGGCCAGTTTAAGGATACCAGAAGCCTGTTCCTATGGGTATGAAATCAACAGCCATCCATACTGTAGTCACACTAAAATACTACCAGTTGTCAAAATGCGATGGAAAGTAATTGCTCTTGGTATTTGTTTTTTTTTTTATAATGACATTATGAGACATATGTTCAATATTTTAGGAACACTCCTTTGCTGTCCAAAGAGATTTGGTTAATTAAGTTGTTCTCTTTGTCCTCAGTATATTTTAGCTACTATTTTCTAAAGCCGCTTTGATCACTGAACACTAATGTTTCAAAAAGAAAAAACAAAAAGAGTAAAAGCGCCGAATGGGATGTTAGTTTGAATATGGGCACTGAAGCAAAATGAAAAACAAAGAACAAAAAACAAAAATCAAATAAACATGTGACATGAACCAGTCCAGTGCATATAGGGGTTTGCTAAAAAATGTATATGTATATATATGATTAAAATAATCACAACCCGATGGTAAGTGCAGCTTCTTAAAACAGGGACCCCCCAGTCCCTGATATGAATGTGACAACAATAACAAAAAAAGGGAGAAGCGCAGTCAATGAGGGGTTGTGATTAAACTAATGAACTTTATTAAATGAACTTGTCCCAAGGAAATCCCTCTAGGACAACAATGATAAAAATCAATACATGAATAGTAATTAAAAATAGTGCAGATGGAGTAGATATGCGGTTACACTTAATGGGTCTCCAGGGGATTGAAAACGGGGGTAGCCCGATGGATAGTCTCAATCCTGCAAGTTGTGCACTGCCCGGGCAGGTATAAGTGAAGAGGGGTACCCCAGGGTTGAGACAATGCTAGATGCGCTCACCCTTAAAGTACTGTGGATCCTTGGCGGTCCTGTAGTCCCTCAGATCACAAAAACCGCTCCGGTGCACACTGCTTGGATGTGCTATAGCACGCGATACCACGTAGCCCTCCGGGTGTCCGGGTCTGATGTCACTTCCGGCTGTGACGCACAGACCCTTCCCGGTAGTCTCTGGGCTCCGTCTCTCAGTGCTCCTCCTCCTGATGGTTGCCAATGACCATGTAAACAACCCAGCATGTGGTGTTATCCGCTCCTCTCAAACGCACTGATGGAAAGCAAGCAAACACCCTATTGCTCCTCCTCCTACGCGTTTCACCAAAAGGCTTCATCAGGGATAACGTTACACCATGTGCCATCATGATTTATAGCAAAGTTAATTGCAATAGCTTAATTGCCCAATTGGTAACTTATTCAACTTTTCTAGTATTCAAATGCATCCATTATTCGGACGGACTGGTGCAAACAGTATATATGACTGGTTCATGTCACAAAAAGAAAAGAAAAAAACACAATAATTGTACAAAATGCTAAATGTCATTAAAGTTGATTATAATGTATTAAAAATATTGATACATTGATTTTAAAATTGATGTTTCACAAAGAATAATACAATAGATGAAATAAATACATTCCTTTATAAATTGATTGAAGGTGGTCATTATTAAACATTAAAATTCAATGGTAGATGGTATTTATTTTAATTTTTAATTTTATATTAACTAAATAATTGGAACACATTTTATAATCCACAAACATTATCAAAAATGAATAGCTTATTGACTAGATACAAAAAGATTAATACATAAAGTATATTCCTTCACACATTGATTGGTATGGATCATTCTGAAGCATTAATATGTATTTTTCATTATTGTCAAAGCTAAATAATTGAAGATACATTCTTAACCCACAAACATTTTCAAATAAAGTGCTGACTAACATAAATACGGTAGATCGATGCATAGTATAGATAGTTTATAAAAAAGATTTGAACCATATAAAATCTGATAAAAAATAAAAATGATATCAACTTTTTATCATTAAAAGGTATCGGTGACAGATGTCAACTATTGAAAAGCTAAAAGATCCAACTCTTCATTCAGACCTACTTTGACTATTTTTTACGAAAAGACCCCTCTATGAGCAATGAGCAACGATCGTTCATAATCAAAAGTATAGATTTTATTTTAAAAAATAATTATTTTTTATTTGATGATAAATTTTATATTCAGAGAATCGGAACAGCAATTACGACAAAATTTGCCCCCAGTTTTGCCAACCTTTTTATGGGCAAATGGGAGATAGAGAATATTTGGCAGAACAATCCTTTTTTTAACAACATCTATTTTTATAAACGGTTTATAGATGACCTTTTAATAATATGGAAGGGCACACAAGAGGAGCTTTTAGAATTTTATAACTATTTGAATAATAATGAATTAAACCTACAATTCACCCATGAGCATCATCCGGTCACCATCAATTTTTAGATCTAACTTTATTCAGTGAGGGGGACAAAATTTTAACCAAAACATTTTTTAAACAAGTAGATGCTAATAGTTATCTAGAGCGGACTAGCAACCACTCAAAAGCTTGGATCAACAATATACCCTATGGGCAATTTTTAAGAATTTTTAGGAATTGCTCAAAAGATTCGGACTTTATTGAACAATCAGATGCACTTTATAAGAAATTTTTAGCAAAAGGGTACAGCAAGGATAAATTAGATGCAGCACTTTTAAAGGTGAAGGGACAAAATAGATTGTGCTTGATACAAGATAATAATAAAAATAATAAAGAAATCCCCAAACAGATCAGTTACTTAGCACAGATCATAAAGATAGAGACGACTGTTTATTCATTACAAAATACAATGGGGCCAGTAATGATATCAAAAAGATTCTCACAAAACATTGGGGGATCATATTAAATGATCCAATCATAGGTAAGACATTACAAAACAGACCAGGGATTGTTTTTAGAAGAGCAAGAAACCTGAAGAATGTTTTAGCCCCTACCATTTTAAAACAAAATAAAATCAAATTGAATGCAACAGGAACTGAACAAACCATGTGGTTATCGTCATGCCCAGGTGGCTGCTATAAATGTGGACGTACAAATTGTCTAACCTGCAAACACATTAAAAACAAGTGTACTGAGTATATATCCAACGTAACAGGAGAAAAATTCAGAATATAACAGTTTATTAACTGTAATACAACATACGTTGTCTATCTGCTGAGTTGCCCATGCGGCCTTCATTATAAAGGTCGCACAAAGAGAAGTTTAAAAGAACGTTTTACTGAGCATAGGAGAAACATTTTAAGAGGTTTCCTTGGACATGGGGTTTCCCGCCATTTTTTATCAGCCCATAATAAAGACGTAGGAGGATTATCGATTGTGGGCATCGAACACATTAGTCAAACAACCATGAGGGGTGACAGACTTCTAAAACTTAGGAAACAGGAGACCTACTGGATATTTAAATTACAAACGATGAGTCCAGTAGGTCTGAATGAAGAGTTGGATCTTTTAGCTTTTCAATAGTTGACATCTGTCACCGATACCTTTTAATGATAAAAAGTTGATATCATTTTTATTTTTTATCAGATTTTATATGGTTCAAATCTTTTTTATAAACTATCTATACTATGCATCGATCTACCGTATTTATGTTAGTCAGCACTTTATTTGAAAATGTTTGTGGGTTAAGAATGTATCTTCAATTATTTAGCTTTGACAATAATGAAAAATACATATTAATGCTTCAGAATGATCCATACCAATCAATGTGTGAAGGAATATACTTTATGTATTAATCTTTTTGTATCTAGTCAATAAGCTATTCATTTTTGATAATGTTTGTGGATTATAAAATGTGTTCCAATTATTTAGTTAATATAAAATTAAAAATAAAAATAAATACCACCTACCATTGAATTTTAATGTTTAATAATGACCACCTCCAATCAATTTATAAAGGAATGTATTTATTTCATCTATTGTATTATTCTTTGTGAAACATCAATTTTAAAATCAATGTATCAATATTTTTAATACATTATAATCAACTTTAATGACATTTAGCATTTTGTACAATTATTGTGTTTTTTTCTTTTCTTTTTGTGACATGAACCAGTCATATATACTGTTTGCACCAGTCCGTCCGAATAATGGATGCATTTGAATACTAGCAAAGTTGAATAAGTTACCAATTGGGCAATTAAGCTATTGCAATTAACTTTGCTATAAATCATGATGGCACATGGTGTAACGTTATCCCTGATGAAGCCTTTTGGTGAAACGCGTAGGAGGAGGAGCAATAGGGTGTTTGCTTGCTTTCCATCAGTGCGTTTGAGAGGAGCGGATAACACCACATGCTGGGTTGTTTACATGGTCATTGGCAACCATCAGGAGGAGGAGCACTGAGAGACGGAGCCCAGAGACTACCGGGAAAGGTCTGTGCGTCACAGCCGGAAGTGACATCAGACCCGGACACCCGGAGGGCTACGTGGTATCGCGTGCTATAGCACATCCAAGCAGTGTGCACCGGAGCGTTTTTTTGTGATCTGAGGGACTACAGGACCGCCAAGGAACCACAGTACTTTAAGGGTGAGCGCATCTAGCATTGTCTCAATCCTGGGGTACCCCTCTTCACTTATACCTGCCCGGGCAGTGCACAACTTGCAGGATTGAGACTATCCATCGGGCTACCCCCGTTTTCAATCCCCTGGAGACCCATTAAGTGTAACCGCATATCTACTCCATCTGCACTATTTTTAATTACTATTCATGTATTGATTTTTATCATTGTTGTCCTAGAGGGATTTCCTTGGGACAAGTTCATTTAATAAAGTTCATTAGTTTAATCACAACCCCTCATTGACTGCGCTTCTCCCTTTTTTTGTTATTGTTACTAATGTTTCAAAGGCTGGTTAGTAATTTTTGTACCTGAACTACACAGTGATGCAATACAATTTTGGAGTCTATACGTTAACACGACACTTTCAAAATATATATATATATATATATTAAGAATAGACTTTTGTTTCTAACATAGTCCTTCCTTCCATCTGAAAAAGTCAGTTCTTATTACAGTCCTGTTTACGAAATTGTGACTTTTAAAGGATTCAAAAATCAGGTGTCTAAAAAAGTGGTCATGTGGCTATAACCATGTTTATGTGGGAAACCAAGAGTTTTTGAAATGTCATTACCGTTTTATAGTAAAAATCCCTGTAGCCCTTAACCCTTGACATTCGCAACCTTTACAGCTTACAAATCACTGAGCAATTCTCAGACCTGTCTGTTGTCTTTCAGCCTACGAAACATTAAATCCAGATGTCAGTGATCTAATTCTTGTAAAGCTGTTGTCGATAAGAAAAACTTGTCGGAATCTATTTTTGGTATAGGCCCTAAGACATACATGTTGGAAATCCTAGCATGACATTGTCATGCCTGCATGTAACTTAGACATTTTAAAATAAAATCAAAGCTGTCTTAACAAGTGTAAAGTACAAGTAAAGAACCTACAGTTAGGTAAACTAACCTAATACATATTCATCTCAAATTGCATAGTTTCCATGTAAATGCTGAAGGGACGTGGACTTGTGCAAAAGTAAATAAATGCCAATGCCCATTCTTGTAGTTCCCCATCTTGTCCATTGAATGCTGCATATCATGTCTCCTTATTCCATTCAACAAGGTGTATCAAGCCTGCTATACCATGTACATAAATATTTAATTTATCCAAGTTTGAAAAAGGATCTCAAGTTATATATTTTGACCAGAATAAGGCTTGGTCAAGGCTTATGCACTTCACCAGTTGCCAAGGCAACTGTAGGTCCTATGCTAGTGTAACAGGTATTCCCCCTACCCTCAGGGAATCAGCCCTACTACAGTACTGGTGCTACCTGTTGGATGTACAGAAGGCCTGGTCCTCCGCTCAGAGGGAACCTGGGGTGACTGTGTGTCCTGTATATCTCTATATGGTGCAGCGCCTCCAGCTATGAGGATCCTGGGGTAATAGGATTGACTCCTCATAGGACTCATAGGGTATACTCAAATAACACACTAACAATCAGTAAAATATAACTCCCTTTACTGTGATCCCACAGAAACCATAACATGACACATTACCACACAATGCACAGTAATACAATAGTGACAACAATAGTCCAGGGGTAGCTAGCCCCACTTAGTACCCAGGGTGCTCGGGCACATGTAACCCATTGTTCTGCGAGTAAATCCCCCCCAATGTAATAGAGGGCAGTGCTACCCTTCCCCTTTCATTGGGGCACAAACCTTCCTGGCTCAAGGTCCAGCAGGCCACTTCTAGTTGGAGCAAGTACAGTAACCATGTCCCACTTTGCGGGGTCCCCAACACAAGCCCCTCACACCTTAGGATCCCATGGGATGTATGGTCTGTTGGCCGCAGTGGAAAGTCTCCCTCTGCGCTCCGGTCCGCTCCGATAGGTTCCGCTGGGCTCGCTCTCTATCTTTAAGCCAGCCCTGCACACTATTCTGTAGTGAAGGGAATCTATCTGGGGCCTAGAGGCAGATTTGGGGCCTAGTCTGGGAGCTTGGCGGCTCCCAAGACACTTCCTTCTTCCCTGGCTCTGGATCAACTCCCGTCACTCCCCCTGCACTGCGGAGGAGGTCTGGTTCCCTGAAATGGCAGCTCTGTCTCTCAAAATGACCACGCCAGCCTTGGCCGTGACGGCCCATGTGACCTATCCCCACAGCGGGGGTTCTGAGAGTTGTAGACTGCTATTTTACATAGCCAGGACGTCCCCTATTGAGGTAAGAGGAACACCCTGCTGCACTAGTAATAAATATTTACCTTATTTCATGAGATGAATTTCCCTGGGTTTTTTCTTTCATATTCAGGGAAAATAATTCTAAGATTTCCACTGATTAAAAGCACTTTAGTGGATCTATTCTCTGGGAATGTGGGTGGGGAGCTTGAACTAAAAGCAGTAGGTCTCAACCTCCTAAACATACATCCAGAATCAGATACCTAAAAGGTGATTAGGAAAGGCGCTTCCACACTATATATCAGTACCTGTGTAAGTGACAATGTGTGAATAATTTTAAGCCACTATTAAAGCTACAGTTCAAGCAATATCCTACATATGTGAGGTTTAAAAAAAAAAAAATCAGTTCTGTACTGCTATGCTAGGACCATTCTTCCTCTAATTATAGAGGTAAATAAGAATTGTAATGAGTTAGTGTTAGGACCTGCGAATTGGTCATGCCTTGAAGTGGCTCGCAGGCTTATACGCTTTGGCCAAAGGGTAAACTAAATGACCCTTTTTCAAGAGATATATAGGTATTTCACTGTGTATTTTTGTTACATTGGATGTTGCTCTGGACTTCTTTGTTTCTTGTTGTATCTCCTATTCTTCCGGGTGTCCTGTGTATCGTGTTCCACGTCCTAAGTCACTTCCGGTTGCATTCGATCACATCCGGTGATATCCTATGTGGAAACGGTACACGTTCGGCAAGCTCAAGCTCTTCCAAAGGTTCAGTCACGGCTCAACGCGTTTCGCTGAATGCACAGCTTCATCAGGAGTATCATCGGGATGCATCCAGAATCCACAATATATTAACATCACCTATATACATAGTAATCTTAGTTCAATTCAATATTGTCCTAAGTGACATTCAAATGAAGGTCACTGTGATCACCGTGTAGGACAATATTGAATTAAGCCGCTAGACCTTTAAGGGACTATTTATCAAAATCTTCTATCTGCAAAGCTAGGTAAAAGTGCTGAAAAATCATGTTGATTTCAAAGGGAGTCTTTAACTTTGATAAATAGACCTCATAGCTTCCATTGACGAGCAAAAAATAAAAAAAAAACTAATACATTTTAGTTTCCCATCTTTATTTCATTTAAAGCTACATAAAAGCCTGCAATTTGAATATAATGTATGATTTCTTGTCATGCTATAAATTCCTACAATATGGTAAAATACATGCATGTCTGCCCAGGTTCTTTGACTAAATCAACTCTGCAGTCATTTCAGAAATCCAAGACTCCAAACAATGTCATAAATAGATGTATAGAAGTGCATCGGCAGAATGCTTTACAGATGAGCATTCATTTCTACAACACATTGTAAGGATAGTACTTTCGATGAATAGACCCTTGACTCCATGTTATAACCATATAGTGGCTTTTTGTGCTTCTTCCCTTTTATATTGCACTTTTACTCAGATTACCTCTATTCACTACGATGGCAGTCATGTGTATCATTTTATTTATATAGTGCCAACAATGTACATAATGCAAAATTAAAACACGAGGTAAACCAATTACAAACAATGGGGATAAGTGTAACAGCTAATTTATAACATAAGGCAGAGGGAGACCCTGCCCCAAAGTGCTTACAATCAAATGGTACAACAACTAAACATAGGATAACTTTACGTTATTTTAATAACCTGATGTTATGTCAGTCTTAGCGTTGCGCTGATCCAGAATCTGAAATCGGGGAAGCTAGTATGTCATAAATAGATCTTTAGTTTTTAATATATTATTAGTGTGGTTATATTGACGTGTTGACATTATGTCAGACTTGGCATTACTCTTATCCAGACTCTCCAATCGGGCAAGATTGTTCAGGCGATTTGCCGCAGCTCCATGCAAGCAAATGGTGCAGTGAGTTTCCAAACTGCGCAGTATGGTGCATAGCTGCGCTAAAAGACTGCTATAACCCAGCAATATTCTAGAGCAGGTTGTGCGCAAAGTTTAATCCTGCACCCCATATCCAAGTGGCCCATTATAAGTGGCAAGACGACTGAACAACTGAAGTTTAAAAGGAAGGGCCCCTTACCCTAACAAAAATCATCTTCTCTCCTCAGTATATGCAACTGAAACAATCTTAGGTAATATCCCATATCTGAATCCTGTCTGCTTCAACTGTTAATTAAATTAAGCATTGACACCTAGGCAGGGAACACCCTGTGTAGGAAACAATCTGTTTGAATGTGCCTCAGATGTGCTAATTAAGCAGACAGAACCACTGTCAGGTGACTTTTTAGGCCTATATAAACCCAGTCAGAACAGCTAGTCTGCCTGCAGCCCATATCCAAGTGGCCCACTATAAGTGGCAAGACGACTGAACAACTGAAGTTTAAAGGCCCATTATAAGTGGCAAGACGACTGAACAACTGAAGTTTAAAGGCCCATTATAAGTGGCAAGACGACTGAACAACTGAAGTTTAAAAGGAAGTTCAAAAGAAGTGAGGAAGAAGTGGACACCCCATCTGGCCCTGATTCCTGCATTTGAACTACGCTGGAAAGGAGGATATCATCAATACCAGACTGCATCATTACTGCTGTGATGCTGCCTTTACCATTTATATTTGCTGTGACTTCACTTCTTCTCAAATTATGCACTTCTTTTTACCAGCCTCAGTATGTCTCTAACTCTATTCATATATCTCCATCTCTCCTTCCTTCCCCACTTCTCAGCTCACATGAACTCCTTTCTTACCTGCGTCCTCTGACACCACACAGCTATATCCCTACACTAAAACACACCCCTACAAATCATCCTCACACATCCTCTTCCTATCCATGCTTCTCCTCCTTGCGTCTGGTCATATCTCTCCCAATCCTAGTCCCTTCCTTATTTCTACTTGCTCTCGTCCTCGCCTGCCAAATGCAATCTCTACTCCTTCTGGTGTTAACCCCTCCAACCACATACCCATCCCCTGCCACCCTCCCTCCTCTCTCCCTTTCTCCTGTGCCCTTTGGAATGCTCGCTCCCTTTCTAACAAGTTCCTCTCTGTGCATGACTTCTTTCTCTCTCACTCCCTGCTTCTCTTTGCTATAACTGAGACCTGGCTCACTCAGTCTGACTCTGCTCTGGAAGCTGCCCTCTCCTACGGTGGCCTTTCCTTCTCCCACACTCCGCGCCCTGATGGCAGGGGTGGAGGCGTGGGGCTCCTGCTCTCCTCTCTCTGCCGTTACCGAACCCTTCCTATTCCCCCCTCTCTTGCTTTTCCCTCCTTTGAGGCTCACACTGTCCAGATCTTCTCTCCTCTCCCGGTCCATGTGGCGGTCATCTATCGCCCACCTACCTCTACTCATTCCCCTTCTGCCTTTCTCTCTCACTTTGAATCCTGGCTCTCTTTCTTTCTCTCCTCAGACTCCCCTGTTCTTCTCCTTGGGGACTTCAATTGCCACATTGATGACCCCTCTCTCCCTTGGGCTTCCCGCTTTCTTTCTCTAACCTCTTCTTTTGGCCTTCAACAGTGGACTGCAGCCAGCACCCACAAGGATGGCCACTACTTAGACCTGGTTTTCACTAAAAACTTTTCTCTCTCTGATTTCTCCATTTCCCCTTTTCCTCTCTCTGACAATCACCTCATCCCATTCTCTCTATCTCGCTTCTCCCCTTCGCCAACTCCATCTACTCCCCGGTTCTGCAGAAACCTGCGCTCTATTCACTTACCTGACTTTGAGTCCACTTTAAGCTCCACCCTCTCCTCTCTCAGCTCTGCTACAGACCCTGACAACCTGGTCAGGAACTACAACTCTGCCTTGTCCTCGTCTCTTGATCTACATGCCCCGCTTTCTCTCTGCCGCACTCGCCCTTCTAACCCTAGACCCTGGCTAAATTCCCACACGCGCATGCTCTGTTCCTCCACTCGTTCCTCTGAACGCCTCTGGAGGAAGTCTCACACTCTCGCAGACTTCCTTCACTACAAATTTATGCTATCCTGTTTCAACTCTGCCCTCTCACAAGCTAAACAAGCCTATTTTTCTGCACTAATCAACATGCACAAGTCTAACCCACGCCGACTGTTCTCTGTCTTTGATACTCTACTCAAACCACCCTCAGCTGCCTCTCCTTCCTCCATCTCCGCTCAGGACTTTGCTGACTATTTTAAGGAAAAGGTGGAATCCATACGGCAGAACATCCCCTCTGTTTCTTCCTCCCATCCTACACCTCTTCCTAACTCTCCTCCTGCCTTCCTTGACTCTTTTTCCACTGTCTCAGAGGAGGATGTGTCGCTGTTGATCGCCTCCTCTCCCTCTACCACTTGCCCTCTTGACCCCATTCCCTCCCATCTCCTAAAACCTCTAGCTCCTACTATAATCCCTACGCTCACACACATTTTTAACTCCTCCCTCTGCTCTGGAACCTTTCCATCCTCCTTCAAACATGCAACAGTCATACCATTACTCAAGAACAACAAGCTTGACCCTACCTGTCTTTCTAACTATCGACCTGTCTCCCTCCTGCCTTTTGCCTCTAAACTCCTTGAACGTCTTGTATTCTCTCGCTTGCTCCATTTTCTCAACACCTATTCTCTCCTAGACCCTCTACAATCTGGCTTCCGCTCTGCTCACTCCACCGAAACAGCCCTCACTAAAATAACTGACGACTTCCATGCTGCCAAAGACAGAGGTCATTACACTCTGCTCATATTACTCGACCTCTCTGCAGCATTTCACACAGTGGACCACCCTCTTCTCCTCCACATTCTCCATACTCTAGGTATTCAGAACAAAGCTCTATCCTGGATCTCATCCTACCTCTCACATCGTACTTTCAGTGTCTCTTCTGCTAACACCTCCTCCTCCTCTATTGATCTCTCTGTGGGGGTACCCCAGGGCTCTGTCCTGGGACCTCTTCTCTTTTCTCTGTACACACTCTCTCTAGGTGACCTAATAACATCTTTTGGGTTTAAATATCACCTCTATGCCGACGACACACAAATACACTTTTCAACACCTGTCCTTACACCTGCTGTACAAACCAAAGTTTCTGAATGTCTCTCTGCTATATCATCCTGGATGGCCCTCCGCCGCCTTAAACTCAACATGGCTAAAACAGAGCTCCTCATACTTCCTCCCAAACCTGGCCCTACTACCTCCTTCCACATTACTGTTGGAACTACAATCATTCACCCAGTAGCCCAAGCACGCTGCCTAGGGGTCACACTCGACTCCTCTCTCACATTCGCCCCTCACATTCAAAACATTTCTAAAACTTGTCGCTTTTTCCTCCGCAATATAACAAAGATACACCCTTTCCTCTGTTGCTCGACTGCTAAAACTCTGACTCAGGCCCTCATTCTCTCCCGTCTTGATTACTGTAACCTCCTGCTGTCCGGCCTTCCTGCCTCTCACCTGTCTCCCCTACAATCTATCCTAAACGCTGCTGCCAGAATCACTCTACTCTTTCCTAGATCTGTCTCAGCATCTCCCCTCATGAAAACCCTCTCCTGGCTTCCGATCAAATCCCGCATCTCACATTCCATTCTTCTCCTCACTTTTAAAGCGTTACACTCTTCTGCCCCTCCTTACATCTCATCCCTAATTTCTCGTTATGCACCATCCAGACTCTTGCGTTCTTCTCAAGGATGTCTTCTTTCTACCCCCTTTGTATCTAAAGCCCTCTCCCGCCTTAAACCTTTCTCACTTTCTGCCCCACACCTCTGGAATGCCCTTCCCCTCAGTACCCGACTAGCACCCTCTCTATCCACCTTTAAGACCCACCTTAAGACACACTTGCTTAAAGAAGCATATGAATAGCACTGTGGATATTCTGAACACGATACATAAAGCTTGGCCCCTGCAGACGCACTTACCAGAACTCCCTCCTACTGTCTCTGTACGTTCTACCTACCAATTAGACTGTAAGCTCCTCGGGGCAGGGACTCCTCTTCCGAAATGTTACTTTTATGTCTAAAGCACTTATTCCCATGATCTGTTATTTATATTATCTGTTATTTACATTACATTAATGGCGCTATATAAATAAAGACATACAATACAATACAATACACCCCCATGCCTGCTCACCTCCCGGCTCGCTCCACCCTTCCAGCATCAAATGACGTAGCGGGATCATGTGATGTCACTTTACCATGTCAACGCGATGTCAAGTAACACCGCGGCGTCATTTCACACCGGGTTACCATGGTGACGCATCGCAGAAGACCAGATAGAAGAAGCTGCAGAGGCCCTGCGCGGTCCCCCGGCTTTTAATTTAAATGCCCTGGGGGGACAACACGGGACCTCTGTAGCCGCCGCAGCCCCCCCCCCCTGGAAAATCTCCCGCCCCACCCCCATTTTGCGCACCCCTGGTCTAGAGTCTGGATGTGAGTAACACCAAGTAGAGGAATGACCTAATGTATGTAACGTTAGGTCCCTGCGTCAACCTTAACAGACTTCAGAGGAAAGGTGATGCTCTAATATTGTTTCATTTGCATGTCATTATCAAGAAGTTATAACCCCCCAGGTATAGGGCATTACAGGGCAATTAATGCCCAGGGTGGAAGTTCCTTTAACGCACCAGGGCATTGTGGAGAATGCCTAAGAAAATGATAAAAAAAAAACAAGATGTTTAAAAAAAAACAAAAAAAAACAGGCAACCTCTTTTATCTAGGTCAACATGGAGTGGAGCAGACTCAGAACGTGTCATAAACTTGATAGCTACTGAAAACACGGTCAAAGTTTCCTTTTATTGTAATTTTTGAGGAAGATTTGGAATGTTTAATATGATTATATTTCTTAGTTTAGGCCCAACACTAACACAACCCTTCCCTATTTCACTTTATTCCACATTATCCTTTAGTTGTAATGTAACTTTCCTTTTTCTGGTAAGTGGAGGAGGAAAAGCCAGGGAGAGAGTTTGAGAACATAGGGGCTACGGAGGAAGGGGAATAGAAAAGGAGGAAGGAGAATGGCTAGAAGTAGAAAATAGAAGGATTAAGACACTGAAGATCCCCACCTGATATACTGTGGTTGATGATTCCGTAGTCCTCGTTAGAGATGGGTGAGGTTTTTTTGCGGACTTGGATCCAGAGCGGATCGGCCGGTTCCTTTTTTTCTGCGGATTTCAGAGGATCAATCTCAAAAAGGGTCCATTCGCGTTTTGTGGATTTTTAAAAAACTATTTTTATCATTTCTGCGGGTTCAGTTATCCGTCGGTGGATTCTTAAGATTGCTGAATCCGTGGATTTGATTCTACAAATCCGTCCACGGGTTGCATCCAATTACAGTTTTTCATGAATACGCGCTGATAGAAACCGGCCAAATCCGTTTGCGGATTTTACACCGCGAAATGGATTTTGGTTTGAAAATGCGAAAAAATCCGGGATATGGATTTGCACAGATTCACCTATCTTTAGTCCTCATAAAACTGCTGCCATTACTGCCTGTAAGACTTAAAACAAGAGCCCCTCCTATAACCAAGTGCAGGGGCAAGTTTAAAAGGTGCAACAGTACAATGAAACTGAGCCAAAAAAACCAGTTCTGCCACCCGGAGGACCCATTAAGAACACTTACTGGGGCCGAACACCCAACCCAAGCTGTGACCCTGCACCCTGACTGCATATTACCTGTAGGAGCCGTCTGATGTTGTTGATAGAAATATACAGACTATCGTCTGAGCGGTATACCCCATCCCTTCTGTGCTCGTTACCCCGCCGGTCCTCGAAATCTATGTGTCTCACCATTTTACCTTTGCAAGAGATGATGAATTTACTGATGGCTTTATTTACTTTTTTACTGTTTTTTTATGCCCACCCAGCTGGAGGCCCCATCCATGCTAATCTTGGGATAATGTCAGACCAAATGATGACCGTGTTGATCCATAGAGCTTGCAGCCTGGCGCAATCTTCCTGCATCTGTAAGGTTACGTCAAGTGATGGATCAAGATTTTGTCTAACTGCTAGGGCTTTTGCCGTGATTGGTAACAAGTCTACCCAGTGCATTCCTCTCTTACCAAACCATTGTATTTTCATTCTCTCTGGTGGTATGCCTAGTTGCAGAAGTCTGACCCGTGCTTACTCTTGGGCCCAATGAATAAAAGAGTGGCCTATCAGCCAAACTTTGTGCGCCTTGCTAGGTTTTTCCACAGAGGACACGTCATCTACTTTCCTGCCTTGATCTAATATACATTCTGTATGTGTTAGATTTTCACCTCCCCAATACCTCGATCTGTTCAACCTGCAGCTATCTTAAAGGAGTGTGTCCATACATTTTGGGGATTTATTATTTATAGGATTGTCACGTGTATTACTACTGTGAAGCGCTATGTACATTAATGGTGCTATATAAATAAAGACATACATACATACATACATACATACATACATACATACATTTATGTCCTCTACTTTAAGGCAGCGCTTAAAGATGCTGGAACTTTGTTAGTGGGTTTGAATCACTGTGCATCAGAAACATCTCGCCCCCTTGCGGTCGTTGCTCTGCATACCGCTTTGCTAGCCTGAGGCTGTGCTTATTGTGCCGGCGACGCGACATCACGGCAAAACAAATGTATTGCCGCCCTCGCGTGCGCTTATAGTAAGAGCGGAGCGACGGGAGCGAATTCTTGAAGCCGGTCAAATTTGATTTTTCAGAGGCTGTCGCAACATGTGACAGCCTCTGAACCAATCAAAGACCTGGTCGCCGGAAAGCGAAATACAACTTACTCTGACGGCAACGGGTGACGTCATCCGTCGCATCGCCATCGCCGTCGCACGCACTATAAGCGCAGCCTTACCTGGCGCACCCTCTTATTTTTCTGCTTTTTTAGTTGCACCCACGCTCCTCTGTCCGCCTGATCAGTTTTTGTGCTGTTACTGATTGGCTTGCTTTTTAGAAACGTGACAGAGTCCCTGTATACCTTTGATAATGCCACTTATTCTTATGCTACTCCCTCCTACTGTCTCTGTACGTTCTCCCTACCCACCAATTAGACTGTAAGCTCCTTGGAGCAGGGACTCCTCTTCCTTAATGTTACGTTTATGTCTGAAGCACTTATTCCCACGATCTGTTATTTATATTATCTGTTATTTATTTGATTACCACGTGTATTACTACTGTGAAGCGCTATGTACACTAATGGCGCTATATCCAGGGTGGGCAACCCTATCGCCATTCGCCACTTGTGGCGAATTGGCAGGGAAAGTGTGGCGAACAGGGCTGCCTTGACTCTCTCTGCGGCCCGCGACGGCCCCCTTAGCCCTCCCTCTCCCCTTCCTTGGTAGGGAAGGAGCGCGCTCCCGCTGTCGCTCTTCTCCCTCCCACACCCCCGCCTGCTCCAACCTGTGCTCCCTCCCCTCTGAGCTCGCTCCAGCGTGGTGACGCGCTGATGCGCACACCCCCCCCCCCAGCTCACTCCTGCATACACCCCCCCCCAGCTCGCTCCTGCGTGATGTGCTGCACATCCAAAAATGCCAGCCCGCGACCACTGCCACCGGCCGCCGGCCGCCACCACTGCTGCCGCCGCTTCTTCTATCGGCGGTGCGCCGCAATCTGGTAGGCATTGGGGGTGGGGGCGTGCGGGTGCTTGATGAGGGGGACTGCAGAAAGGGTGCTGGGAAGAGAATCAAGGGTCCTGGGGGGAGAATCAAGGGTGCCGAGGGGGGGGGGGGGAGAATCAAGGGTGCCGAGGGGGGGGGGGAGAATCAAGGGTGCCGAGGGGGGGGGGGGAGAATCAAGGGTGCCGAGGGGGGGGGGGAGAATCAAGGGTGCCGGGGGGGGGGAGAATCAAGGGTGCCGGGGGGGGGGGGGAGAGTCAAGGGTGCCGGGGGGGGGGAGAATCAAGGGTGCCGGGGGGGGGGGGGGGAGAGTCAAGGGTGCCGGGGGGAGATCAAGGGTGCTGGGGGAGATGATGAGGGGGGTTAAATGAGATGGTGATGAGGGCCTGAGGGCCGTTCTATAGTGTGTGCGCTTGCTGCACCGTGTGCGCGCGTGGCAGTTATAGTTGGCCGAGGTTTGTCAGCCTTTCTATAATGGTGCTGCGCGCGCACGGCAGTGAGCGTGGGACCGGCTGACAAGGGGGAGAATGAGGAAAAGAAAGATTTTGCTACCGCCGCTGAAATGTGTGAGTATGTACAATGTTAATAAATAATTTATTAAAGTATTTCTTTATTTATTTCAAACGTATTTATAACACACACACACACAGTCACACACACACTGTGCCTCACTCGCTCACAGCATTCACAAAAAAAGCATGCGTCACGTGAATGGGCGTTCGCACAGGCTCCGGCGCACACACTATAGAACGGCCCTGAGAAACAGTGTGTGTTTAAAATTTTCGCATGCGCAACATAATACCTCAATTTTTACAGGGTGTGGCTATTTTCACTTCTAATTCGCCACACCTGTGGCTATATTGAAAAATAGGTTGCCCACCCCTGCGCTATATAAATAAAGACATACAATACTTATTCCCCTGTTCTGAACGCCCTGACAAAGCAGAAGCAAACAAGGCTGTTTTAAATAACATGATTTCGTAGGGCCCTGCGCATATCGACTGCTGCTTTTCTTATGATTTTTAGCCTTTCCATGGTAACTGGCTCTCTTTTGTCCCTGTTTGCTCTCCCCTCTGCCCCACAAAGGAGGCACCTGATCACAAAATCTTTAATAATGTTTTCCAGTCTGAGGAACTTCAGGAAAAAGGCCATGCTGCTAGCATGCCACCTGCCTTAGTGCGGGACATCCCTGCGTGTTTTTCGGTCAGTTGGAAGTTAATGAGTTGTTGAGTGCCATCAACCTCATCCCTTATTGCTGTGGCCTCCCTGAAAGCTCGCCATTTCTGCCAGGTGTTACGCTTTGCACATGCGTGGGGCTAGCGATTGCTGAAACATATGTATCAGTTCCTCTGTCCTATCTGCCAATCTATCCATTTAAATTTGTGTGCAATTTTGTTTAGCTACCCTAGGACATGCTTTGCCTTCAAATGTATGTTGCTTTCCATGCATCCATGCATAGTAGGACCAGTTGCTGATAGGCCGTTTACCGCATTCGCTACCCCCCAGGTTATCTTCCCTGATGTACTTGCTGCTACGTTTGCTGGTCCATAATTCTGCTGCGACAAATATTGGGAATGTCTCTAAGAAAGCCATGTTTTTGGTTAGACCTGACCTGTAAAGGGACCAGTCTGATGGCATGGGCTCAGCGATCGACAACCCTCTGAAGTATGCTCCAAAGCCACACTCCCCTACTGCATCAGTGAACAACTGCAGTTCCTGATTTGTTTACCTTATACCATTGAACTGGCTGAAGAAAACTTCCCATATTTTTAGGTTTGTTCTCAGCTCTTTTGTAATTTGGATGCAGTGCTGGGGAAATTTTTTTATCCCTGTGGTGCCCCTCTCTAACTTCACCTGGTTAATAATTCTGCCTATGGGAATTACTCTACAGGTGAAATTTAAGAAACCCGGCAGTGACTGCATCTGATTTGGGATCACTTTTCTAGCCTCCTTGAACTGACATAGGTTATCTCTTAGCTTCCTGACTTTATCTGTGGGCAAACATGATTCTTTAGCCACTGTGTCAATCTCAATGCCCAGAAATGACAATGTTTTTGCCGGGCCTTCCGTATTGTCTTTCACTATCAGATCCCATGAGCCCCTAAGTACTTTGAAGTAGCCCCTTGCACAACGGAGAATTGGGTGGACCCCACCTACTGGAAATCGTCTAAGTAGTTTGCTGTCATGCTAGATCCAGTTATGTTGACTATGCAAAAGGAACGGAATGCTTCAAAATATGCACAGCATATGGCGCATCTCATAGGGAGACAGTTGCTAATCTAATATGCCCTTCAAATTTGCAACATGTGAATCTGAAACTGCTTGGAGACAGGGGAAACAGCCACAAAGCAGATTCTATGTCAATTTTTGCCATGAGTGCTCCTTTCCTGTAAGTTTTTATGATACGTGGCATTGGTCCTGGTCTATGGCATCTTTTACCCAGCTACCTTTAGGATAGGAGAGGTGCTGTATGAATTTACCTGGTTCTTTTTTCAGGACAACACCTAAGGGGGAAATAATCCGTTTGGGAAGTAGGGGTGTGGTAAGGGGACCCGCCATGTGCCCCAACCTTAATGTGTTTTTGGATTGTAGCCAAATTTAAGTTATGATTAACTTGCCTAGCTTGTATGTCTATTGTATGGGCATCCTAAAAGCCTTCCAAACATACTTCAATAAATGTCGCTTTTTTGGGATTGGGGTAAGTTTGCAACAATTGCCTCAGGCTGCTAAAGCTGACCGGTGTTGGGGCCCTTATAAGGGACATTTTTCCCCGCCTGATTGTAAGTGCATCGTCAACCCAAGGAATTTTTTGCGGGATGGTTTCTGTCACACGTGGGCACTGTTTATAATTGAATGCCCAGAATTTTCCTTTTTGCTCCTAATTTGTAAGGAATCGGGGAACACGTCCTTTGTGGCGTGTTCCCTCCTTACCTGCTGCTGCCGCACCGGCCACTGTTCCTGCCCATGCGCGCTCCCCCTCTCTCATTACAGAGCGCGCACGCACCCGCAGCTCTTCTAGCTGCCGCACAGATCCTGGTCCCGCCTGCCGCATGTGTTGCGCATCTCTCCCGTGCAGCGCGCTCACGTGCGACGATCCCCAGCTGCGTGGCAAGTCTCTGCCTTGTTGCCTGCAGCCTATCCCAGCTCCGCTGGGGCCGCGACTCCGCTCCGCCCCCTGTCCCCATTGGTCTGCCCTGTCTGTAAATACTTCCTGCTTCCTCCCATGCTTTGCTCAGCATAATCCTATGTAGCCTCGTGAAGATCACTTCTGTTGGGCAGTGTTCTAGTTTCGTTTGCAGTTAACCTCTTGTGTACCGACTCGGCTTGTTTGTGGACACTTCTGGATTTTGGACTTTGGCATACCCTCGAATACGGCGATCCCTGGAACACAGCATATGGACTCGGACTACGCTGCTCTCTGCAACCCCAGACCATGGCTTACAGACCCATACTATCCTGTCTTCTCCAAACCAAGAACTCGACATCTCCTATACTCTCCAACCCAGACCCGGCAATGCTAAATTACCCGCCTTCCAGGCACGCCTCCGCAGCTGCGGGTGTGTGGTGTTATACCTTCCCACCTCAGTGCCGGGATCTTGTCTTGCTTGTGGGCAGTGCGAGCGTTACATAATTTATGGCTGACTCCCTGGCTGCCCATTTTGTAAAGGGACCAAACTTTCTGAGTGTGACTAAGCATAACCATCGATCAATATCTCTGGACCCAATGTTTAAAATGTTGTTCCCTTGTTCGTGTCAGGGTCCGCTGCTGCGGTTGTTCTGCCTCTACCAGCATGGCCGACATCTGAGGTTCATTTGCCTTCTCAAAAATGGAGGAAACCAGGAAGTGACCACACCTCGCCCTCAACCAAAATAGCCATGATGACTTCTTATGCCCATTCTTAAGTGGAGACTGTAACTGCACCTCAGCTATACATTTATAGGGACGTCGTTCACCCTTAGCCAGTGCCCAAGCAAGGTGACTGATCCTTGTGCTCCTGGACCCCATATGGTATCCTGCTTATGCTTTGCCTTTGCTGAACCTTTGCTTGCCCTTGGATTTTCTTTGACTCTTCTGTCCTGATCTTGGAACTGTAACCCCGACTACGCTCCTGCACCCTGCTATGACCTTGGAACTGTGACTGAGTTCCCTTCCAATCAGGACTCAGTCCCAAGGCCTGTCACACTGCCACGTTGAATACGCTATATTCCATATGATTGACCCCTTTCTCTGGTTGCTTCTCGAACAGACAGCTCCCTAATACAAAGAAACTCCTGAGCCAGTTAAACATGGTCTTATGTCTACCCTGGCCTGTTGACCTGCTTTCGTCCATCATCTGTGCTCACTTTTGATTAGCCAGACTGTCTTTAGACATCTCAAACATGTCGATATATTTCACTTTCATTATGACTCGCCAGCTTGTACTGGTTAGGTGTGAATAAAGGGAGCTAATAGTAGCACATGCATATGTGTCATTACCGCTGCAAGCTGGAATGACCCCCTTGTCCCTGTGCACCTTTCTCTTTGCTAGCTGTCCCTGTGCCTCCCAATTCTTGCTAGCTTTCAACGTTTTAATATAGACTGATTAATGGACGGTAACTGTTTCTTCATTAACCTAAACATTGGGGGTCAAATCTGACTCTGAGCTCTCACTCTCACTATCACTTGAACCCTGGGACTCAGAATCGTACATTGTATTTACATAATTTATATGCTCATCTGAGCCTACCAGCTGGAGACCTGGCTGATCGCCCCAACATCCTGCCGTGCAATCCATGCTGCATGATTTGCCATTGGTGTTGTGCGGCTCATTGCTGCTACGTTGTGGCTCTGTCAAGGGTAAGTTGATCAAATGGGGGTTTGGTTGGCCGGCCTCAGGGGGGGGCTGTGGCCCCAGGTGGCATCGGTCTACTGGGACATGGACCACGTGGGTCATGGATGGCCCTTAAATGGCTGAGTTGGAGCGCAAGCTTGCCCAGCTGATGTGGATGGGATAGGAATGGGGTTGGCATGGCTGTGACTGGGGGATAGGGCATGGCGGTGGGATAGTAGAGTGGCAGGAGATTTGTAGCAGTGGGGAAGAGGGCTGGTGTAGTGCTGCTGGGTCCTGGAGTGGGCCAGAACTCCATCCCCATGGGGGGTGAGGTGGAACTCTTGTGGGCTGGAACGAGTGCTGGATGCCACCTGTGGGATGGAGGTACCTTTCCCTGCAGAGCGCTCACAGCATGGAGTGGTGGATCTGGTATTGGTGGTCCCGGGAGGCAGCAGGCTGGGTCTAGGAGGACCGGCGTGGAGACGTCGAGGGCTGGAAAAGGCATCAGGGAAGCTGGCTGCTCAGTGAAGGACGTGGTTGCGAGACCTATCGATGCAGGAACAGACAGCAGGTAAGTCTCTAAAAAAGAAATTCAGAGAGTTAGTAGTTCTTACTACTGGGCCCCAGGGTATTTAAACCCTAGGTCCCGCCCGTTTTGCATGCCCGGCCAGGAGTCGGATGTCTTCCTTCCCCCCCCTATGGGCATGTGCGCTAACGTTGAACAGCCTCGTAGGAGAGAGATGGGCGAGAGTGGCCCGAAACGCCATCTTTGAGAGACACTTAGCCATTCTGATGTCTGTGCCTTTTCTTTAAATACAGAAGCAGCCAATGAGGATTTTCAGCCGAAAACTTCTGCTTCGGGGTATATAGAATATAGCCCTATGTACTGATGACCAAGGCCGGCGTAAAGGCGGTACCGTCGGTGCCACTACACCGACCCCGCGCTTACAGAGGCCTCACACTCTTCCCCAGGTGCCTTCCACTTGTCTTGGCAACGCAATGCCATTTGACGTTGTGATGACTAGACTATGCAGGGACAGATGCTGTCAGATGATGCCAATGTAGAAGGTAAGAGCCGAGGCCCAGCACATGTCCCTGCATCGAGCCCCGCAAACATCTCAGCCAGCCCTGCTGATGACTATAGATTTCTCACAACACTTTGCTTCCTATTCATGATGAAAGCAATGTTAAGCAGAACTGGAAAAGATACACATTATAATTAAATACATTATAGGAATTTTAAGGCATGTCACTTGTTTGCTTTTCTGTATTAGCTTTTTCCTTGGATCACTTAGGCAAGACTTATCTTATGAGAAATGATCGTTTTAAACTTTTAAAATAATTTACCCTAGTTCTTAATGGAAATGACAAATGTAAGACATGAAGGAAGTTGTACATATCTCTAAGGGAAGACTGTTATCTTGAGTTTATATATCTGATAAATATTTATACAAGGTGCTAAAAAGCAGTGCATCCCTTCCTCACAATTATTTGGACAGGATGGCTTATATCTTTCTTTACTAAGTAAACATTGTAGCAGGATTCTAAACCATTTTTAGTGGTATTAGTAGAAACTAAATATTTATTAGATTATTAAAGCCACACAGGTATTATTCTACGAAGAGCATATCGACCACAATTTAAACGGCATAGCCAGGTGATATAAAGTCTCTCTGTGATCTCCTCTCTCATGATATCGCTTTATTTAAAATAAAAGGGTAAACAACCATAATGATCTATTATTTCCTGTTATGCAGAAGGTTGTGGTGCATGTTACTTAAACGTGAAATCTCACCATATTTATGTCTTTATAAAATGTTTTACCAGGAAGTAATACATATGTTATCACAATCAAAAGATTCAGCACTCACTGACTATAAAATAATCTAGTACTACGGGTTATGCCACAAGAAGAAATAATTTAATGTACACACAAAATAGTACAAGGAGTAATGCAGCACAATTGCAACACACAAACACATATAATCAAGTGGTAATTGGGGTGAACACAATAGGGAAGAGGGAATGCAACAATCAATGGGAAAAAACAGTGGGGACAAAACACACATAGGGGTAGAGTAATCAGGGGGGCAACGTTTCGGGGACACACCCCTTCCTAAGGCCTGTTCCCTCAGGTCTGAAAAGACCATAAGGAACGTCCCCTCATTACCATAGTCTTGGTGAGTGCTGTCCACTAAATTTGTAAATACATATGATATATTTATAACAATTTATGGGGTTTTTTTTAATATTTTTTCAGATTTGCCAGAAAAGTGTAACTTTAAATAACACAATCAGAATGAGCATATAATGTGAAATGTATGCTGCTTTTTAAAGTGCCACATACCTAATTCATGAAAAAGTGCTGTGTATTTATAATGTAACATTTCTTTGACTGGATGAAGTAAGTGGATCGTGATGGAGCATGAGATGTGTTTCTTTAAAGCTTTAGATACTGTTCCACATAGGAGATTACTTAAATTGAACTGCTTGGGAGTTGGTGACAGAGCTACAGTGTGTGCTAAATGCATCTCTCTTTGAAGAAGTGACGGTGACCAGTGGAGTATCACAACGATCAGCACCGGCGGCTCTCCCCAGCTGCAGGCCTCCCTCACTGAAAGTCCCACACCGAGCATCTGACATCAGCACGCGTAGGGCCTCCTTCTTATGCCGGTGCGCGCTGGAAACTTTGCCCAGCTGGCTTCCGGCGCGTGCCGACGTCAGAATGGAGTGTGCTGACATCAGAAGCTCGGAGTGGGACAGTGTTGATGTCAGTGTTGGTGGCCCCCAGCAGGATAGAGCAGGGACCCGGCGGCAACGAGACGATCGGCAGCCAGGCCCGGCCAGAGGTCAGGCCCAACTTCAACTTGCAGTGCCTGCCAGCCGGGGGCCCTTTCAGCCAGCGGGTCCCGGCTCTCCCCCCTGTCGGCGGCCCTGATGGAGCGAGTGCTCATCAATGTTTTTTATTAGGCCGCATCCAGTGATGTCAACTGGGCAATTCCTAGCCTGTAACACTTTGCTGTTGCGCACGGGGGTGGGGTATGTCGAGGCATTTTGAGGGCACAGCTGTGACATCACGGAGCTGGTTCGCCGTCATTGGGCGAACCGCTCATGTGACTCGGCCATCACGCTACAAATACATATATATTTGTCTCCTGAAGCTGCTCTCCATTGAACGCTCACATGCATGTGCAGGCGCACTACACATGTTCACATTGCCACAACGTGATTCATCGCGCAGCTCTCAAGTGCGCACGCAATCATCTAGGGCACGGCCTTAGTCGACAGATGGCAGGGCTGGAAGGAAAAGTATAACTTTTTGTAGACGATACCAATATCTGCCACAATATTAACAAACTTGACATTCCAGGAGTGGATGCACAAGTTGTTGAATGATTCAGGTAGACCAGAGGAATGGTCAAGAGCAGTGGTAGTCAACATGATATACCTCAAAGGCCTCATCCTAGGCTCTTAAACCCTCAAAAACTCTGCTCTTTACCCAAATTATAAATACTGTACAGGCATGATGACCTCATCAAGTGGACAGTTACAAAACGGTGTTTAGCAAAGAAGATAAGCACGTTATAAAATGCTTGAGTAAGAATTCTGGTTCAAAGCGCTTAAATAACATCAAACGCCAACGGTATCATAATCTTAATGGTTTAGATTAGATTACAATAGTTTAACTACTATACGAGCTATGAAGAAAAAATGCCTATTTCTCGTTTAATAAACATGAACCACTCATATCTGATACTGGTGTATCTAGTACTTGTTGACATAATACAGTGACATCAATTTAGTTATCATCAGTTGTCTACGTTGTGCTTCTTAGGTCATGTTAATCTATGTACATAATAGACCTATAATTGTGCAAATTTTCATGGGCAATAGAGGGAGAAATATATGATATGATGAAAAACTAAAGAGGTCCCTTTTTCCTGAACATGGTGTGACATCATGCTGAGGTGACATCATGTTGCCATGACAACACCGCATCAAATGACGCCGTGATGGATGTCATACGCTGCAAAGGAGGACTGCCTCTGAGCCTACAGGCGGCAAAAAGGTAAGTCCGCCACTGTCTACTGTCATACTTTTGAGCTCTCCTGGGTGTGACTCATTTATATTGGGACTCTACTAAAATAGCTATTCTCTCTCTCTCTCCTGTTTAACTGTGTGGTTAGTGGCTTTTTATAGACGTGATTTAAGCAATGTGATTTGTGTAACCAGTTCACCTGAGAGCTACTATTCCGCCCTTTGGGTTGGCAGTAAACCCTGGCACAATCAAATTGCCAGTAGTTGATATGGGGTTTTCCCCCTCCGAGGAGCTGCATTTGAGTGACAACGGGTGGTGGTGAAATCTGACCAGGGCATGACCAATCATGAGCCAGACCTGGTGCCCTCCTCCTGGCAGTACTTAAAGGCAGTACCGCCCTAAATTTAGAGAGTGCCTTCCCCCACTTGAAGAAGGCAGGTCACACATTGGAGAGGCTGCATATTGGGTCTACTCTATTACTCTTCCCCTTGGGGGAGAGCAAGTGTAGACCATCCCTCTGCCTCTGCTAGGGAGGTGGGGAAGAGCTGCGGGTGCCCTTGGCCTGTAGTGACGGTCCAGGGACCATCATCCAGTAAATAGCTCAGAGACTGTATTTGGCAGAATCTGCATTGTTCCTGTGACTATACAGAAGAGCAATAAACCCGTTCCTGTTGTTATATACCTCCTACCTGGTGCATGACCTTCCGGGGGGGAGAGGTAATAAATTCTACCGTGGGAGATCATCTTCAGCTCCTGGAGCCTACGGCAGATGGAGGCGCTGCACTGCTAAAGAAATATGTGGGGTATGAACCCCAGAAGCCTGGTCCTGTGTCCCCACTACCATCGGCAGACGACTCACCCCCTCCTGTTACAGCAGGTATCATGCACCACACGATCCGTAATGGCCAAATCTCCCACCGGTGGGGAAACACCGTTACATTTGTACTACAGAATACAGGTTTTTTTTGGCTAATTTTAATCCGCTACTTATGACAGCACTCTTTGACAAGGACAAACTCGCAGCTACTCTATGCCCCGATCTATATGTGGTTTGTAGTAGCTACAATCAGCTTCACAATGCAAGGAGAGTAACCAACCTCACACTGATGAGACCCAAAAGGTGAAAACTGCTGTCTGTGAGGAGGTTTACTGGCAATGCAATTATTTAACCCAGGCCGCGCTGAAAATGCTGAGTAATACGGCAGGCAAAAACGATAATTTGTATGTCATTACCCAGAATCCTTGCTTGCAGTGGAAGCACTGTATGCTGAGTGACTATGGGGAAAGGTTGGGTTGTGGGCCTGTGAGACGTGAATGTGCTCATAAGTGTTTTTTTTTAATCTAAGACTACAAATACAAGTAGATATTAGCTTAAAAAGAAAGATAAGCACCACTGTTGATTTAAAGGTGCAATTTTGCATACTTGATAAGGTTATACTTGTAACCCCTCCTTGCCCGGCCCAAAGGAGTGTTATGTTGAGGTGGTGTGAATAGGTGCACGTGTTTACCTTCTCTCAGGGCGTTGGCATCCGTGCGGGCTGTGTTGTAAGTGGTAGTTGTAATAAAGGGTGCCAGGAATTGTTTTTGACAAACACGTTTTCTTCATTTACTAGAGTCATACATTATTCATTCCTGCATGCTCAGGCAGCAAGGAGGCTCATGTCACCTTACTCACACTTGCTTGTGATCTGAGGCTTTCGGCCAACTACCACGACTCTATGCTGGGGTGCAGTTTCTATCAAGGATCTCATCTTCCTGTCATCCTGTGCAGATCCCTGCTAGTCCCTACTTTCGTTTGCCAGCGTGACTCTCTGGGGACCTTCTCGAGAAATCCCCTGGCTTGAGCGTCATGCACATCTTCCTTAGAAAAGGTAGGATACTCCTGACCCTCCATTATAAGTTGCCCTTGTTAAGAACAGTAAGGGACACTTTTCCCTAACTGAAAAATAATAAAGGTGACCATGCTCATTAACATATAGTTACACACCTAAAGACAGACGGTATATACAGTGAGGCTTCTCTCATCTTGTCCTCCAGGAACCTAAAGACCTTGAACCTTCTGCAGCTCTATTTATACCAGGGCTGCACAACATATGGCCCGCGACGGACCCCCTTCAACCCCCCCTTTCCTTACCCCCCCCCTTCCTCTTCCTTACCCCCCCTTCCTCTTCCTTACCCCCCCCTCTTCCTTACCCCCCCCTCTTCCTTACCCCCCCTCTTCCTTACCCCCCCTCTTCCTTACCCCCCCTCTTCCTTACCCCCCCCCCTCTTCCTTACCCCCCCCCCCCTCTTCCTTACCCCCCCCTCTTCCTTACCCCCCCCTCTTCCTTACCCCCCCTTCTTTACCCCCCTTCCCTGGTAGGGAAAGGACGCGTTCCAGTAGGAGTGAGCTCCTGCAGTCTGTGCGCGCTCTCACCTAACCTCCTCCCCCCTCCAGCACGGGGATGCGCTCTAGCAGTGTAGCGCGACCCGGAACTTCTGGGTCTGCTGCTAGAGCGCATCCCTCGCGCTTCCCTGCCGCCGCCGCAGGTAAGCAGGGGCTGCGGGGCTGCTGACATAGTAGGGGGGCTGCGGGGCTGCTGACATGGGAGGCGGGGCTGCTGACATGGGAGGGGGGGCTGCTGACATGGGAGGGGGGGCTGCTGACATGGGAGGGGGGGCTGCTGACATGGGAGGGGGGCTGCTGACATGGGAGGGGGTAGGAGGCTGGTGACATGGGAGGGGGGCTGCTGACATGGGAGGGGGTAGGGGGCTGCTGACATGGGAGGGGGGCTGCTGACATGGGAGGGGGGTGGGGGCTGCTGACATGGGTGGAGGGCTGCTGACATGGGAGGGGGTGGGGGGCTGCTGACATGGAATGGGCTGGGGGGGCTGCTGACATGGGAGGAGGGTGGGGGGCTCTGACATGGAATGGGCTGGGGGGGGGCTGCTGACATATGGGGGGCTGCTGAAATGGAAGGGGCTTGGGGGGACTGCTGACATGGGAGGGGGGTGGGGGGCTGCTGACATGGAATGGGCTGGGGGGGCTGCTGACATATGGGGGTAGCTGCTGAAATGGAAGGGGCTGGGGGGGACTGCTTAAATGGAATGGGCTGGGGGGGCTTCTGAAATGGGCTCGGGGGCTGCTGCTATGGGCTGTGGGGCCCGACCCTGTTTTCCTTGTGAGGGGGGAGAGTGGTGTGAGTTGCAGGGGGGGGGGGGATTGGGGCAGGAGTGATGTGAGTTGTAGGGGGGGGGATTGGGGCGGGAGTGATGTGAGTTGCAGGGGGGGAGAGTGATGTGAGTTGCAGGGGGGGAGAGTGATGTGAGTTGCAGGGGGGGAGAGTGATGTGAGTTGCAGGGGGGGAGAGTGATGTGAGTTGCAGGGGGGGGAGAGTGATGTGAGTTGCAGGGGGGGGAGAGTGATGTGAGTTGCAGGGGGGGAAAGTGATGTGAGATGCAGGGGGGAAAGTGATGTGAGGTGCAGGGGGGAGAGTGATGTGAGGTGCAGGGGGGGAGAGTGATGTGTGTTGCAGGGGGGGGAGAGTGATGTGAGTTGCAGGGGGGGGAGAGTGATGTGAGTTGCAGGGGGGGAGAGTGATGTGAGTTGCAGGGGGGGAGAGTGATGTGAGATGCAGGGGGGAGAGTGATGTGAGGTGCAGGGGGGGAGAGTGATGTGAGGTGCAGGGGGGAGAGTGATGTGAGGTGCAGGGGGGAGAGTTATGTGAGGTGCAGGGGGGGTGGGATGTGTGTGGTGTGCAGGGGGTTATTGTGTTTTTGATGTGGAGGGGGAGTATTATGTGTGTGGGTGAGGGGGAGAGATGGGGGTATGAGAGATAGACGGGGAGTATCACAAAGGTTGATAGTGAGGGGCTCTGGGGGAGATATGAGGATGATAATGAAGGGTGCTAGTGGTGATATGAGGATGATGATGAGGGGTTCTGTGGGCGATATCTGAGGATGTTGAGAGGTGCTGGAGGAGAAATGATGATGATGATGATTTTACCCGTGCAGCCCAATTTTTTTTTCCTTGGAGCAGTTTGGCCCTTCTCACTTTACGAGTTGTGCAGACCTGATTTATACCCTTTGGTGATATTGCTCTGTCATTCTGACCCAGATGGCAGACTAAATATCTTCCAGAAGGTGGGTGTATGGAGCTTAATGTATACTTAGTGTCCTATACTATGTACTTTGCAACAACCCATGCAGTAAACCCTATAGGGGCCTTAGCTCCTTAACAGCCCATGCAGTAATAGATTTCCCATTAGGCCCAGACCGGCGAAATTTTGATGCAATCAAAATTTCCGCCCCATATACATTTATCGCGCTCTCTGGCCTATGTGTTGACCGCCTTCTTGCTGCCACCCTTCATCTCCTTTGTAATCCCAGCGTGAAATGACGCTGTGGACGCCCCAAGTTATGGCAAATGGCGTCCCATTGCCATGGTAATGTAACGTCACAATGTCAAATGACATCATGATGTCATGACGTCGCATTACCATGGCAACGCAACGCCATGTGCCGTCACATTGATGATGTCCACAGCATTATTTTATACTGGGATTCCAAAGGAGACAGAGCCCATTAGTGATCCCAGAGGGGGGAAGGGGTTACATACTTTTAATAAACTCATAAAAGAAGACTATCTAGAGTCCATGGGTGATATTGTGAAGTAAAACACAAAAGCACATTAGATTGTAAGCTTCCAGGCACATTGTAGCACATGTGGACCCAGGCAGTCTTATTGGGCATATTTACTAATGCAGTGGTTGTCAAACCATTTATGAAAGGCCAATAAATGTAATTAAAATACACTTAAATAATGGGATATGGTTAACTATCCATTTTAAAAAAAACTGTCTAATTGGGGTTCCCCGAGTGCTTAAAAATAAACCTTGTTTTATAAATTGATTGACACCCCACAATCCATTGGGTTCAGCATTATTTTATTGTTTAAAAAAAATTCTAGTGAATTTGTGGATTGCACTTTTAAAAATTTAACTAAAAACATGGTAAAAAAATAATTGTTTTCTTATTTTTTTACTATTAAAGATTGTGCCCTACACCAAAACATGCCCATCGTCGGACCAGAATGCAGCTGTACAAAACTAAACAGGAACTCCATGACTATAACTCTGAAATGTAAAAGCCCGGCTTAAAGGTTGGTACTAAATTGGCACAATCTAAATGTTGACATACATCTGGACTGGTGTTTTATATTTCATCTTGAATTTCTGGTTTGTAGGCATCCTAAATCTTATTCCACAAGACTCTTTCACAGGAAATCTGTTTCACCATGAATTTCTTTCCTAAATTGTGTAATTAAAAATGTCAAACATCTGGACACTGCAGTATATAACCCAACGGTGCTCGTTTTGAAAACACATAACAAAACAGAATTAGGTACGTTTGAAAAATACTGTATACAGTAACTAAGATAGATTTACAGGAAAAGTAAGAGTTCCTCGCATAAATGTGCATTTATTTATGCAGGTATGCAGTAACAGTGCAAATATTTGTACGGTTCCTGTTTATCCAGCGAGTAAATAGTTGATTCTGTTGGTCAGACAACAATTTATACTATTTCAAACATTTATAAGTGAACCACTCTGCATTCAGGACAGTTTCCAATGCAGTGGGGCGGAGTTAAAATGACTAGTATAACATAGTGTGGTAAACATATGAAATGAAGGAGAACCTTGTTCAGAAGTGGGACCTAGAGAATGCTATGTTATCCCACAATTCCTGGAGGCACTGATGTTCTGTGCCTGTGCATTGTACTTTGTACAGCAATGAGAGGCCTGTCAGCAAATCAGCTATGATCATTGGATATGGTTTCTAGCTGTTCTACCTAAATTATATTCAATATATAATCAATGACTGAGCTGCTGATTGAGCCGTCTATGCTGAAGCAGGCATAACCCTAATACCTGGCCTGTTGAGAACTGGAATTGACCACCCCTTTATAAATTAATCTAATTCAAAAGGCATTGACTTTACCACCTAGCTTTTTATTTTCCTTACTGGAGTATACATTCCCCATTTGGAAATATAAACTTTATAAAATGATATGAAATCGCCCAGATAAAAAAAAACAAAGCAATTTAGCTCATTTTGGCCTTTTCATGATATTATAAAGATCAGACGACAGGAGTTCCCAAAAAGAGCTTGCTGGGGTTCTGTGTGTTGTTTGTTAACCTATTCTCAGCTGTCTCAGCTGTTGGAGGTTAGTGGCTCCTCCTTCCCAGGCTTTAAGCTCGCCCCTCCCCACTTCCCAAGTTAGTAGGTCCTTTCATTCTACTGGGTATAGATCCAATGTTGGTCTTTCTCCCTCCTAATAGAGGTAAATGAGAATTTTAATCCTAATAGAGGTATTTTAGTATTTTATCTGGTACTGTTAGGACTTGCGAACAGGGTCTGCCTTGTCGTGGCTCGCAAGCTTACAATGCTTTGGCCAAAGGGTTAAACTAAATGACCCCTTTTCAAGAGAATATATAAGTATTTTACTGTGTGTTTTTGTCATGTTGGTTGTAGCATTGGGCTTCTCTGTCGTCTGCTGTATACTGTATATATGCCACGCTCAATAGCACTCCTTTTTGACACACACACTTTATATATATATATATACAGTGTTCGACAAACCTATACATTTGCACGCCCCGGGCGAGTGGATTTAACATTGTGGCGAGCTCCTATTGGCAAAAGCAGAACACGTTTGATACTAGGTGGCGAGTAGATTTTTTTGTTCGGCGAGTAGATTTTTTGGTGATTTGTCGACCACTGTATATATATATATATATATATATATATATATATATATATATATATATATATATATATATTGTGGGGGCTCCGGGGTTCCCAAAAAGAGCTTGCTGGGGTTTTGTGTTTTGTTATTATAAAGATCAGTACTACCTACATTAAAAAGAATTACTGCCCACGCCCCCTTTGTTTTTTACATGTACAACGAAGCAGGGGGTCTCCAGAACTGGTTCATTGAATCTCTAAGGAACTCCTGCTTCCTGGGATACTTGCCGGGGAAGATACCGCCGGGTCCTCCCATCCTGGGAAAACAAAATGGAGGTTTAAATGTTCTGCATGACGCGGGCCAATAGGAAACAGCAATGTTATTTTTCGTGGCTTCCTATTGTCTCACTTGATGCAGGAAATGTAAACCTCCATGAAGTATCGGCAGCACCTTCCCTGGTAAGTATCTCAGGAACCAGCTGAAGTGAATGCGGTTTAGCTCTGGAGTGACCCTGCATTACACCCACGCTGAAGGGGGGCATTTAATTTTGAATGCACCTTTAGTTAACAGTTACCAATCCAGTAGTAAAAATAAAGCAATAAATAACCTATATTTTTTTTATGACACTATAATACATTGCACTTTAAAACAAAATGTAAACATGCATCCAAATATACCCAAATACCCAACATTTACTCCATGGTACACAGCACCTCCATCAGCCATAAGCTCCAGATGTATGGAGGCGATCTCCTACGGTAGAAACGGTTACCTCTCCCCCCAGTGGGATCAAACACAAGGCCGGAGGTATATTCAAATGGAACGGATTTATTCCTGTACACTCATAGTAACACGGCAGTCCTGCCCAATACAGTCTCTGTTCTGGTCTCCAACCTTGGGATGGTCCCTGGACCTTACGGGTCAAGGGAACCACAGCAGTCCCTGCTCTTCCCCAGCCCTCTAGCAGGACCAGAGGAAAAGGTAATCACTCACTCCTCCCCTTAGGGAAAAGGACCAGGGCCTGCCATTGCACAGCAGCCCTGTGGGATACCTTGTCTCTCTCAACTGTAGAGACACTACTGAATTTGGGGTTGCATCTCCCTTAAGTACAGTGAGGGGGAAAGTACTAGGTCTGAACCCAGGATCGGGCAGAACACAGACCTAGTCACACCTCTTCCCCTGTCACTTAAGGAACTGCCTGTGTGTGGAAAATCCATGATTGGTACTGGCACTGCCTGCTCTTACCAGGACTTGCATGCCAGTGAGAGCAGAATGGTAGCCAGAACCATCCATGGCTACATACACGTACACCAAAAATCAAAGTTTTTAACAATCATATCAAAATAAACTGTATTAGACTACATCAGGTACTACTGGTGACTTTGATTAGGTGAACAAAACGCAAATCGGTGAATAGTGAAATGTGCTAAGGAATAGTAAAAATGATACTGTCCTCAAAAAATAGTGTCAAAAAAGTACTGTAAAAGCAATATTACACTCACTGAGGGATGTCCAATGGATCACTGGTAAAATCAATAGAAATTCTCAAAGTGAAAAAAGAAAAACATAGCATAAAAACGTTTAATAAACAAGATCTGAGAAAAAACCTCACATGTTCCCAGTCTTGTCAAGCAGTACAGTAAGTGTGTTAAGATACAATAAAACCTCGCTGGACAGCATAACACTCCCGATTTCCATCTACCTGGGAGCGGACTGCTGTGACTGCCGACTTCAGGCTGATCAGGAAACCAGCTGTGTGCCATTGTGGTAACATGTATCCAACATGTAATGCTTGAACAATCTGTTTGGATGTACGTGCAATACTTACCTGCTTCACATTTAGCGTAATATATTAGAATTACTACACCATGAGAGTTGTGCGCTGTCTTTGGTCTTTTTCTACCAGTACTACAAGATATTGAGCAATCTTTAATGAATAGAAGCAGACCCTCTGGTTGTGTATTTAAAAGTTTAGCATTTGTATCACAATATAATAAGTTTCACTTGTGTGTATTGGACACCTTTAATATATCAGTGCATGATACCCTGTATCACTCGCGGTTTGAGATACAATCACTTGTTATTCTTCTATTGATATCATATGTTTCACTGCAAGATACACAATTACGTTATAATCAATTGTTTATAAATACTTATTCACACTTTGATGCGCGAAGCTATATACTTTTTTTGTCTCTATATGCAGCAGTACCTGTTTTAAAGCTTTGTGTCAACTCCTTGTTAGCCAAGTAAGGTTATATCACCCTGGGCCTTAAACACCAATGTTTACCTCTTTGCAATATGACCTTAGTGTATTTATAAACTTCATGCACAGAGCTACTGTAGGTACATGTAGGTGCTCCATGTAAAAATAGTATTGTGAACTTATATATTCATACATCTATATGCAATCCCAGAAACATGTTATACAAAAGCATCTAACAAAAAAAATTATATTTATCATGGTATTATGTCTCCTTTATTCTTTTCTCATAACCTCTACCTGCTTTCTAATTGCTATATGTATACTACTAAACTAGATAGTCTGTCAGTTCTGCTATACATTGTTTTGCACAAATTCATTTAGGGTTCAAAAGCACATGATGGTTATTGTTTTTACACACAGTTTTGTTTATTTATCCCTTGTTTATCCATTATTATTCTTTGATATCAATTCAATTCTAAGGAACTTTTAAGGTTGAGCTTTGGATAAAGTAAATATTCAGCCCCAAAAAATTATTAACTGTATATAAATATTAAGTGACAGAAGAGAATTAGAAGTAAACAGCCCTTGTATCAAGACAAAAGTGTTGCAAATCTTCAAGAAAGCAGCAACAGATGTATTGAATAACAAAAATCTATTGTTTTCAATGGGATTATTTTCATTGATACTTCTGGTGCACTTTTTTGTTTTGCCTGACAATTACACCCCTTTTCCATTGATACATAAACCCCAAATAGTTTAAGAAAACCAATAAAGAATGTGACAGAAGAAAGTATAATCACACTGAGATAGTCAGGTCAAGGAGTCAACAGAAGAGATAGGAGACTAGTGAGACTAAGCAGAGACAACAGATGAAAGATCAGAGAAGCCCAGTAGACAGTTCTCATGATAAAATATAAAATAAGAACTTGGTTCCAAAGTGATGTGATCTGTGGCCTAAAAGGGGTTAAACTTCTCAGTTTGGTTGGTGGCAGTGTTGCATTGTTCTTAACTAACAGCTGCCTGTGTTAGGCCGCGGGCATGGTAGCACAGACCCCTCTGAGCCGCGCTGAGCAGATGAACTTACCCCCTTCATCTGTAATCAGCGCTGCTTTAGTATCCCCTTCCGCATGCGTGCGGAGGCTCAGCAAATTGAAGGAGACAGCCAGATTTAAAATTTCGGCGCTGAGGGGAGCGGAGGAGCGGTCAGGTGACCGCAACCATCCAATGGGAATGAGTGACTAGCCCCGCCTCCCGCCAGGCCTCCGCTCCGCCTCCGTCATGCCTCCACCAGGCCTCCGCTCCGCCTCCGTCATGCCTCCGCCACGCCTCCGCTCCGCCTCCGTCATGCCTCCACCACGCCTCCGTCACGCCTTCGACCCGCCTTTGCCCCCGCCCCACCCCCAAAGCGGGCTCACTGCCTCACCTGCCAGGACGCAAAAAAACACCAGCTTGAGCAGGCGAGGCAGAGCAGGAGAACGGCTCAGCGCGGCCCGACGCACCATGCCCATGGCCTTACTCGTGTGATATGTCACACAACTGTACTGCATTTGTACAAGTAGTGACAATGAATTTCCCTTTCTTTTGTGCTTACTTTTTCATAGCACATTTCTGCAATAAGGTTGCAGTCAGCAGCAGTCATTTACAACTGACTGTCCTGATATTTACTATATGCTTTTTGAGCTGACGTTATATATACATACTATATATTGCAACAGCTCATACCCCCCCCCCCTGCATTTTAATCCAAATTCAAAATGTAGTTCATTTTAAAATGACAGTGAAAATATTACATTGTTAAGATGTGCTGTTATATTACGTAAGAAGGTTGTATTGTTCCAGTATATGGTGAATAGACTAATCCGGGGTGCGCAAACTGGGGGGGTAAGCAAGTTTTTTTTTGGGGGGGGGGGGTGGCAGTTACAGAGGCCCTGCTCTCTTCACCAAAGCATTTAAATTAAATGCCGAGGAGCATGCAAGGCCTCTGTAACTCACTTACCTTGGCTTTGGGGGACACGTCGCCATGGCGTCAAGTGATGTCACATGACCCCGCGGCATCATTTGATGCCGGAACAAAGGTAGGGGGGGAGAGCAGTGGGGGAGAGCAGGCAGGGGGGGCGCAGCACCAAAGTTTGCGCACCTCTGGACTGATTAATAAGCATAAAAGCAAATTGCCCTGTGAGCTTAATTTCTAAGTGGTATGTATTGTATGTCTTTATTTATATAGCACCATTAATGTACATAGCCCTTCACAGTAGTAATATGATTGGAGAGTTGCATAGACTCGGGAGAAGGAGTGGTTCAGTGAGTAAAGACACTGATTGACACTGAGATTGTTGCAGGGGAACCTGGTTCAATTCCCGGTGTTGGCTCCTTGTGACCTTGGGCAAGTCACTTTATCTCCTTGTGCCTCAGGCACAAAAACATAGATTGTAAGCTCCATGGGGCAGGGACCTGTGCCTGTAAAATGTCTCTGTAAAGTGCTGTGTACAACTAGCAGCGCTATACAAGAACATGCTATTATTATAGACAGTAGGGAAAGGAATAAGTGCAGTGGATGACAGTGCCTCCCCAAGAGCATCAGTAAGTGGATCTCTGGGGAGAAATAGCCATCAGTCTACGCAATTCAGAAGATGGGGTTTGATATTGTATTAAAGAGGGGGAGGGGGGAGAGAATGTGCTTGGCATATACTAAGTTTGAGGCATTTCCATAGGTAGGAAACAGTTACAGAAAAAGATTTTATGAAAGAGAGCAGCTGCGGTAAAAGGGATAGAAAAAAGCGTGTTATGAGCAGAGTAAAGCCTTGAAGTTGAAGAAGAGATGCTAAACTAACCAACTCACCTTTCTCCTCCGCAAGGTACTTTTGTGGCGGTAAGAGGGTTAACCAGGCCAATAATAAAGGTATTGTGCCCGACTAGTTAACCCTAAACTGTGTTGGGACAGAAGGGGTTAAAATGTATTGCAACCCTCAGCCTATGTTTTCCCCTACACTACCTTTATTGTCCCTGTTTTGCAGCTCTAAAGCTAGCTGCAATTAACTGAATTAATGAAAATGTGCTAACTGTATTTGTGACACAAGGGGGAGCTTCTAGCGCTGAATCAAGCGCTAAGTGAAGAAGCGTGCCGGTGAATAAGTAGCTGCTTTGAAGATGGGTATCACTCCTAAGCCGTAGACCTCTAAACCGCAATGTCAATTGGATAAGTGGTTTGTGATCTAGCTGAAGTGCCGTCTTATCAAAATGTACTGTATCCAGCGGTCTTGTTATCCACTTAAGCTGAATTGTTGGCGTGTGTCTGCGGTTACCAATCAAAAGCCAGCACGGATACATTGTATGCCGGCTTGTAACCCAGACCAATTTGAAGTCAAACCGCAAACCCCATCACAGAGCCCATTCAATTAAGTGGATAATTTGCTCTAGGAAAGAGCTAACACTCTAATTTTTGGAGTGCAGTCAGTTACACATGTACCATGAACATACATATGAATTTTGTATTTGTTACACATGCAGAACATACATTTATAAACATACTGTATTTCAATGGTGTTTTAAATGCAAAGGCAGGAAACCTTTCTGCCAGTCCGGCAATGACTCCATTAACATGCCCATATGTTATGGATGAATGAGCTGAGGGATTTTTCATCTCTGGACTTCAAAGGGCACCCTGCTAAGGTGGTGCCCCAGTGTCTAAGAGAAGTCCGGAGTTGAAAAGCATCAGAGACCCTAGGTGTTAGGGTGGCCGGGATATTGTTAAGTTCCAGATACCGGTGTGAAGTATGGGTACTTCACATTTGATATCCAAACCCCAGACTTGCTGTCGCCAGGTAAGAGATTGGGCCCGGTATGCTAAGTAGCTCAGGTGTGAGGTTAGCACATGCTCTGTGCAAACCGGGAAGCAACTTCTGCCCTCTTTGTAAGGTACTGGCAAGTCTGGGATAGGTGGGGAAAATTATTCCCACGAGAGGATTCGTTGTATATGTTAGGTATAGGACCCTTAACCCTATAAAAATTCCTGCAGCTCAGTCCCAGTCAGATTCATCTCAGATTTTACCAAGACGCATCCAAGTACAGCGTCAGCAGTTCCGGAGTGTGAGGGGTTAACTACACCGTAACGAAGAATTGCACCCCTCTTCCAGAATTCGTTTGAGCTTCCTTTTACCTCTGTATGAGGGGAAGCAACCACAGTGAGTCTTGTCCATTTAGCAAAATGCCAGAACCTCCCAAGTTAAAAAGGTGGGGAGGGGTGAGCTTTGGGGGCAGGTGCCACCTACCTCTATTTTGTTGTATACATTTACCACACTCAGTAGAACTCATTTTGGCATAAATATATATTCATGATGTGGTGGGTGTAGGAGTTTGAGCTAGCTGGAAATGTGTGTGTGGTGATCACATGATATCCTTATTTTTAATAAAGTCCTCCAACTAAGCGGTGACCTGTTTGTTACCTCTCTCTATGATGCACAGGGGTTATATCAAGAATGTTACATTTTCTTTGAGGCTGGCAGCCCAGAGTCTGGCTATCGTCCCCAGCCTTCGATAAACTACACATATTTCACCTTTAGTGGGCCATCAGTGATACCTCCCCTCCCCCAGTCCCAATTAAGTCCTCATTGTAGATCAGCACAGACACAGAGAAGGACTTCACCTGTCAAACACAATTTCTTGTATTTTTAACACAATTTCTAACAAACGTTAACCCCTGAAGTACCAGATTAATTAAAATACTTAATATTCCCCGCCATTTTTATTACACCTTAAAATGAGCGATGGGGCCGGCTTACACGCCAGTCTCCAGACTCACACAAGTACCACCTTCACCTTGGCATGATGAACCATCCATATCGTCCCAGTTAGGGGTCTACGACCCTACTAGCTGTCTCTTCCTCTGACTCTCTATATCTCTCTGAGAGCCTTGCTTTCTTTTCTACTGTTTCTCTTGCTCTTGGGCCCACTCACTTGCTCAGGCTCTGTGATTAACAGAGCAATTGTCCTATTAATGCACACACATTTTTAGCATCTGTGCTAATAAGATTATGTTTGCCAGTATATAAGGGACATATCCCAGCATGCTTAGATACCTCCCGAAGAAGCGCTAATTAGCGAGAAATGCGTAGAGGCTTGTTATAGTGTCCACAACAAATACATATATATTTAGTTGTGTGACTAAGTTCGGCATCTGAACCTCCCTAAGACGAGTTACTGATAGCGCTGCTCTAGCTAGGCAGCAGCTCTCGCGAGATAGCCAGCTTGACCTAGAAAGATCGCTCCGGGTTTACTTCCGATTTACAACCGTGTGGTGATCTGGGTCGGTTCGAGGAGAGGGGACTCTGTGGATCTCGCTGTGTTGGCGTCGGAGGTGTGAGGGGATTATACCATTCGAGTGGCTGAACTTAATTGCACGTTTTTTTAAGTTACTGTGTGTTAAATAAATGTGCAATATTTTCTTAACGTCCTGTCTTCCCTGTGCTCCTTTCTTTTTTTGTGTATGAAATGTGTCCCGGTTGATCGTCGGAGAGTTTTGGAGCTGCGTGAGGAAGAGGATCAGGCAAGAGACATAATACGATTGACGAGCGCAGTCTCAGTTGGAATTGCGGTAATTTTTTGCTCTCTCATTCTCTGCCTCTCCCACAGCAGTCAGGGCCTGTACTGGCCTATCACAACTGCTCAGGTCTGTAAATACTGTCAGATAGAGAGTGTGCGTCCATACCTGGAATTATTTCACAGGTTCCTGAGTTTGTTGGGTCACAGCAGTCTCATACTGGGTAATCATCTTTTCACGATCATTACCTAGCAACACATTACACTGTGAACCCTTCCTTTTACCTCTGTGAGAGGGGAAAAAACCATAATGGGTCTTGTTCCTGCAGCTAGTGAAATGACCTTCCAAGTTAAAAGGGTGAAGGAGGAGGAGTGAGCTCTGGGGGGAGGTGCCACAGCCTCCAAAGAAACATAGGTTAACACAGATACCCAGCAAGCTCAAACTCCCCCACCCACCACAAAGTGAATATATATTTATGTCAACCAGAGAGCTACTGAGCGTGGCAATTGTATATAACAAGAGACAGGGGGTGCCCAATGCTGCATCCAATTGACAAAACATATAAAGTAAAATACTTCAATAATAATAATTGGTTATTTAGTTAACCCTTTGGCCAAAGGCGTCATAAGCCTGCATACCAACGTCAAGGTATAACCAAAATAATGCAGGTCCTACACTACACTGTGAACCCTTCCTTTTACCTCTGTGAGAGGGGAAAAAACCATAATGGGTCTTGTTCCTATGTCTCTTTGGAGGCTGTGGCACCTCCCCCCAGAGCTCACTCCTCCTCCTTCACCCTTTTAACTTGGAAGGTTATTTCACTTGCTGCAGGAACAAGACCCATTATGGTTTTTTCCCCTCTCACAGAGGTAAAAGGAAGGGTTCACAGTGTAGTGTAGGACCTGCATTATTTTGGTTATACCTTGACGTTGGTATGCAGGCTTATGACGCCTTTGGCCAAAGGGTTAACTAAATAACCAATTATTATTATTGAAGTATTTTACTTTATATGTTTTGTCAATTGGATGCAGCATTGGGCACCCCCTGTCTCTTGTTATATACAATTGCCACGCTCAGTAGCTCTCTGGTTGACATAAATATATATTCACTTTGTGGTGGGTGTGGGAGTTTGAGCTTGCTGGGAATCTGTGTTAACCTATGTCTCTTTGGAGGCTGTGGCACCTCCCCCCAGAGCTCACTCCTCCTCCTTCACCCTTTTAACTTGGAAGGTCATTTCACTTGCTTCAGGAACAAGACCCATTATGGTTTTTTCCCCTTCTCACAGAGGTAAAAGGAAGGGTTCACAGTGTAGTGTAGGACCTGCATTATTTTGGTTATACCTTGACGTTGGTATGCAGGCTTATGACGCCTTTGGCCAAAGGGTTAACTAAATAACCAATTATTATTATTGAAGTATTTTACTTTATATGTTTTGTCAATTGGATGCAGCATCGGGCACCCCCTGTCTCTTGTTACTAGCAACACATTAGCAGGAATATCATTGATTATTCCTACCTCCCGCACATTCTGCCCAGTACCCCAATTCAATTATACCTTTGCATCTGGCACAATGTGGTGGCCCCCTCCCACCATCCCCATATGCAGAGTCCTTCCAGTAATGATTTCCTCAGGTCGCACCATTTGTGGCCACACCACGGTAAGTGTAGCACCTGAGTCTCTCAGTCCTTGGGTGAGTTTCTGACCCACCATGACCGGCTCCAAGTGGACACCTCTGTTTTCTTGCGACCCACATACCGCACAGGCACCTAGGCCCACTCCTCCGGAAGCAATTGCAGGCCTCTTCCTTTCTGGGCAGTTGGTGCTGATATGTGCCAGCGGTTTGTAGGCAAAACACCAGCGTGTGTCCACCTGTCCTGGCGTGCCAACCTCCCCCCTCCCCCACCAAAAAAGAAGCATCCCAAAAAGAAGCCTCAATAGGAGGAGGTTTCTGGGGGATTTCTCCATATTTATCCCCCCTTCAATCCTGGGACCCCCTTGTTAATCGCTGGATTCCTGTTAGCCACATAGTATTTTGCAAGCTTGCCAGCCTCTGTGGCTGACTTAGGACCTTGGTCCTTCACCCACTCTCTCACTTCAGGTGGACACAGGGTTAAACATTGCTCACGAACTATAAGATCCAATAACCCAGCAAAACGTTACATTTCCAGCCCCCCAACCCACTGCTTGCACAAAGATATCCGACGCCCCACCAGCTCAGAAAAGTACAATCGTTCTGAAGGGCTCTGAACTTTTGCCTGTAGATTTTATGGGTGATATTGAAATGGTGCAGCATGCAGCTTTAATGGCCTCAATCTTTGTCAAGGTGTGCAGGAAGATCAGCGAAGACATTCAGGGCTCTTTCATTCAATTTGGGCATAAGATACGCTGCCCACTGATCACGTGACAACTGATGCTGTCTGCAGGTTTTTTCAAAACCATGCAGGAAAGTGTCCAGCTCCTTATATTTTCCCAGGCTCTGGAAATGCTCCATACAGAGTTTGAAAGAGCTGGACTCTCTGCTGCTTGGTTCTGGCGATGCCCTCTGGAGCTTGGCAAGTTCCAGTTGGTGACTTATGTCCGCAACGTCTCGCAACCTCGTGTTCTGCAACCTGTCTTTCTGCTTCCTGGTCTGCAGCATACTGCTTCGTGTTGTACAGCATATCTCGCTGCATTGCATTCTCAAGCTTGTCTTTCTCTCCAAACTTCTTGCTCTTGGGACTGGGTGATGAGCTGCAACCAGTCAAAGAATGTTCAGTCCGCGCTCTTGCTTCCTATGAGTGCAGAAAAGTAATTTCTCTCCTTCCTCTTGCAGCTCCTGTGATTCGAAGTGTCTCCCCCCACTCAAAAGATGGATCCCGGCGGAAGACTCCGTCGGCAGAACCAGGCAACCAAGAAAAAAAGCACAGGTGCGCACCGAGGTAAGGGTATGATAATATAATGTAACAACAATAATGTAAAAACTTACATACTGTATAATTAAAACTTAGTTCATCTCCAGGTCTAAACGATGTCCTCATCTGTTAGGCTCCACCGTAGATCAGCTAAGGGGGCGGTATCCAATTCCTTACAGATAACAGTCCTGCGCGCTGGGGCTGACTCTGTGGCACTCTCTACAGTTTCACCTCCACGTGTATCGGCGTGGTGTGTGATGAAGTGCACATGCGTAGGAAAGAAGCCCCCTGTAGCTGTCCGAGGATGCCAGTCTGTTAAGGAATCGCGACCGGAGTGAATACACTTAAGTGTATGCCAGCCACCAAGATTAAGGTAAGCTGGTTACACAATTCGCGATGCGTTTCGTATAACTGGTATACTTTATCAGACGATTCCATTAGCTTTTAAATTATTGTTGTTACATTATATTACCATACCCGTACCTTGGTGCGCACCTGTGCTTTTTTAAAAAAAATTTATGAGCTGCAACCACATTGCGTCATCTACTGGTCCCAGGTACATGAGAGTAGTCTGCATGTACACATCCAAGGCACTGGGCAGGCTGAAAACTGCTGGAATCATCAGAATATGACAGTCCTGGGTTCCTTGACCCCTCAACAATTTTCAGGGCTACGCCCCCCTCGGTGCCACTGCTGTGGTTGTCCTGGCCCAGTATAGCATCCTGTTCTCATTTTCTAGCAAGATTTGTATCAGCTTCTCTTGATTTGTGACCAGACTTTGGCGATCCCGCTCCTCTCATTGAGTCATCAGCGCCTCTTTCGCCTGCCATCGTTATACATCAGCCATGTATACTAAACTTACCGTATTCAAAATAAAAAGATAGCGAAAGAAAAATAAGTGTGGCAGGGTACGAAACTGTCTGCTTGTATGTTTCATAAAAACATAGCACTGAGCAATAGCTTTGGGGTACTGAGCTGTGATCTCTTGCAAGACTCACAGAGGTCAGTGATTTTTTTTAGGGGTTTGTTTGTCCCACAGACATAAACACAGACCACTAAAAAGCTCTGATATTAACAAAAATAAAAATTGTTAGCCCACCGCTATGCCACCATTTGTCACATACGGCACACCTGTGACCACTTGACCTGCATATGGGACAAGGGTTAATACACAGCTACCTAGCTGACCCACTTTTCACCTTCCGCAAGGGTCCTTCAAATTAATAATATCTCCCCTTACTCGGCCCCAATATACCATGTAAGTCACATGCTCACTGGTGTGCAGTTCGTGACGGATTGGGATGGAGTGAGGGGAGATCTTATTCATTTGCGTAAGGTGAAAAGTGGGCCAGCTAGAGAGCTGTGTATTAAGTCTTGCCCCGTATGCAGGTCACGTGCTCACAGGTATGCTGTACATGACAACTAATTAGCAAAAAGACTTATCAACCAGCTGAAATCTTGTCTGTATGATGAATGTGTACTTATTTATTTTACTTTTTTCATTTAAATGAAGAGGTGGCACATGTGTGTAGTTAACTGATTTGAATGTGTATTAGCCCCACTAGCAGATCACTTTCCTGAAGTTTTACTTCTGCTTATGTGAAGTGTTAGAACATTTTCTTCTATATATTCGCCTGGACTAATGTGACTAATGCAATGTCCTGGTCACTAGAAGGTTGATTAGATAAGCTTCCTAACACTGCATATGGCTAAGAGGTTCCTGGGAAAGCTTTTAACATAAATCATCCAATCAGCAATTCATTTAGATTTGGTCCTTTTTAGAAATGACTTTTAACCTTTGGTATCACACACTGATTATTCGTCGGCTATTTCCAGTCCTTAGGTTATTAACTTCTAGTACATATCATATGTTTGGGCTATTATGTGGGCTTGCATTAAAGCAGTATTATAAAATATTCATCTCGGCCCTGCAAAACACACACACACACACACACACACACACACACACACACACACACACACACACACACACACACACACACACACACACACACACACACACACACACACACACACACTAAAATAGGGGGTTATATTGATGCTTAAAGAACATTTATCAACGTGATTCTCTTAGCATTAATGTATCAAGATATTTTAGCCTTTTTTGCATCAGTGAGTGGAATGGATGATTTTAATTATTAAATGTTGCAATAGTTGGACAGGACATAATTTCTTAATCTGATGTTCTGCATCTTGTCATATTTCTCCTTTCTTTGCTAGTTTATAAAATCTGGCGAGCACATCTGCATCAAATATTGATTAACACATTCTTACAATTAACGTGGATACAAGGGAATGGAAATAAAATGGTTTGTATTAACTCCACACTGAAGTCTGCAACATACAGTATTGGCACATTTTTATCAAGCAGTTTCCTGCCATAGGACATCTTCTGGGGTTTGAAGACAACTTGCAGTCCGTTGACTTGAATAGGCTGTAAGGTATCTTCCAATGCTGAGAGGTGTCTTATACGGCCAGTAATATACTGTAGTGGGCGTTTGCGCGCGCGCGCCTGTGCGAACGCTCGTGCACGTGACGCACACTTTTTGTGTGTATGGTCCGTGCTGCTGTGAATGACAGGCTTGGAAGGATTCAGGGAGGGATACATCACTAACCCATCCGGGTTAATTCGGTGTGATACCTGCGCATAGTTTTGCTGATATTATTGGATCTTCCCCGGTGTCTTTTCTGTCATCTTTTCAAAGCCCATCATTCATTTTGGTTGTCAGCTCATGCAGGGAAAAGCGCAGAAGGAAGGTGCCGAAAATGATTTTTTACATAATCCAACATATGAGGGTTATCTAGTGAAAGAACCAAAACCAATTAAAAACAGCCACAGGTTTACCAAGGCAAAGAAATCCTACAGAAAGCAATACACACACACACACACACACACACATATATGCGCACACACACACATACACACATACACACATACAAACACACATATATATACACATACACACACACAAATACATACATTGCAGACTGAGCGGTAGCTGTACGAATACATACTTTTCGGAGTCTTCTCCCCTATCGGCCGGCTACACGCTCACTGCCATTCGCGCACGCGTGGCCCTAGCATAGAATCGCTGGCTAACCACAGCCAATTATAAGTGCCGCGCGCGCACGGGGCAGCAAGCGCACCCACTATAGTCCGGGCCTAACAGGTTGCTGCTTAGTAAATATGGCCATAATGTTACCAATGTTGGCAATGACAAAATGTGACATGTCCATGTTTTTCCTGTGTAGATATATACTGTATATATATATATATATATATATATATATATATATATATATATATATCTGTATATATATAATATATCTGTTTTATGCTGCCAGTTGGAGGATGGAAAAATTACAAGAGGGTCAGATATGTGCGGCAGTGATTTGTAAATGTTGCTGCATATTGTTCCACAGAAATATAATTGTAAATTGCTATATATTTCAAAGGTGCTAAATATTCTTATTATTTCTAGCTAATAAAATATCACAAGTGGATGTATACCTGACTTGGAATATGAGAGTCCTATATTATCACAAGATACCTATTGGTTATAGCTGTTTTTCTTAGATAAGACAGTAATGTAGTGAAGGATCTAATTATCACTACAAATACTGGGGATACTGGCAGCAAAATAAATAAATGTATGTATATCTTTATTTATATAGTGTCATCCAGTACAGAGCGCTTCACAGCAGTAAAACATGTGACATAATAATAACAACAACACATAATGAGATTAAGCGCTTCCGGCATAGACGTAACATTAGGAATAAGTAGTCCCTGCCCCGAGAGCTTACAATCTAAGCTGACCAAAAGATTAAGGTCATGGCAAGGGAATGATATGATATTGAGAATGTTAATTGTGACATTCTGTATATTGTTAGTGAAACACATAAAAAAAAAGTGAATGTGTTATTCTTTTGTTTTCTTTGTGTAATGTAGAATGATAATACCAGAAAGTTCACTATAACATCCTATTCCTCATGTCTGATTTTAGTCATCAGCGCTGATAAAGATGACCTCTAAGTGTGTTTTACATCAAAGGCTGATGAAGGGTTCTGACAGTCTGGATGTCAGTGTAGTAAATAAACCATTAATCACACTGCCAGGCCATGAAATAAACTTTTTTTTCCCAGAGGGTATGACCCTTTTGAAAGTCACTAATATAAAACACATCTTTTCTAACCTAGTGGTTGCTCAGTGGTATGGTGGTCACTGTGCTCTCTAGAGGTGGCCTTACTTTATGTCAGAAGACCAATTAAGGGAGGTCAACTCAATGTTCCAAAGATTGTAAAATGGCATTTAAAAGAGAGTATGGTCACAATAGTTTTAACACATCATTGCACGTCACAATGTTGAAATAGTTGAGCAATGCCACATTCAGTTTTATATACTATATATATACTATATATGTATATATATATAATCAAAAAATAAATAGATGATACCGTTCTGTGGCTAACGTATATATCATCTATTTATTTTTTGATTATTGAAGCTCGGTTAACACGGTACTGATACCTCTACATGTATATATATATATATATATATATATATATATATATATATATATATATATATATATATATATATATATCATACACATTTTAAGTTATGGTGGGTGGAAAAGGTGGGTGAAAAAACCTCCTACGCATTTCGTAGTTAAAAACACTACTTCGTCAATAGTGTTTTCAGGTACGAAAAGCGTAGGAGATTTTTATTGACGTTATTTGCTGCTCTACTCACTTCTATTACCCTTACTCTAGCAGTGCGGCCGTATCTACGGGGTTGTGACTGTTTCTGCCACGAGCGCTCCTAACTGGCGCCTGTGCAGTGGCATCACTACATGTTGCCGTGCACTATCGGTGCTTTAGTTTGGGCTGAAGTTGAGTATCTCCTGACTGTTTCCTAGAACGCGACTGTTACCTATAGCTGCACCATAGATCTGCCTAACCATACTCCACCGGGTCATGCTGGTAGTGACGCTGCGAGGTGGAGTGCGGACGGTATTGAGGGCGATACCGCTGGATTTCTGATGCTAGAAAAGACCTGATCCTGTACAACGGGAGGTGATCTTCATCGAAGAGACACGTTATCTCTACCCACTCCGAAGAGGATTCCTTGTGCCCATTGGTGTGGGGCCTCCTACTACAGAGAGGGATATCTGCTTTGAAGACTTCCATCGTGAGACCAGATGATGAGAGTGTCCTAAATGATCCGGTTCCAGCGTTGGTAACACATGTCTTGTTACATGATATGCTTCTAATGATTTGTTTTGATGTACGCAGAATACTTACCCTTTTCTCTGAACCAATTTTTGTTACTAAATGTTATTACACTATGAGCGTTGTGAGCTGTTTTTTTGTCTTTATTCTGTTTTAGTGTGTGGTGTGCTGGGCCACCCCGGTTTTACAGCTGCAGACGCTCGCCTATTTACCTTATCAAGGTTATGTACTTTATACTTATTTTGTACACTGTAGATGTGGATAAAGAAATGATCCTATCAGGTGCATCAGAATAATAAAAGCAGTCGCTGCAGATTGAATATCACAAACATATGAATGTAAAGTATTTAGATGGCAACTGGCCCAGCTCTGGGCACCAATGGTTGCAAAAGACTCACGGTTAAGGAGAACGGCAATGCTGTGTTGGATCTTCAGTAGTAATGATGTAGTGTTGCACCGCCAACCCTGTCGTGACTGTGACGTCACGTGGGGCGGTCAGGTGACCGGCGGTGATCTCCTCCGGTGTAAGTGGGGTAAAGAGATACCCGTTGCCGTGCCTCGGATAGGCAGCTTGAACTGTTGTGGCACCGCTAACTCCAGCGTGATAGCAGCATCGCATGGGGCTGTCAGCTGACCGGCGGTGTTCTCCTCCGTGTCTCCTCCGTGTGCAGCGGCTGCTCGGCGTGCGTGTCAGCAACAAGTAATAGTAGAATTCCTCCAGCAGCAGCGGGAAGATAGCGAAGCACAGCCGTAAGAAGAACCAGGGTGAACATAGGTGGTGACTAAAAAAAGAATTTATTGCACAAACATGTGTAGCTGGTGGATCCTTTGACGCGTTTCAGCCCTTAGGCCTTTGTCAAATTTTTTTTGAAGGTATTGTGGCCATCCAGGGACACCGTAGCTGAGCCAATCCGGCAGTGACGTCAGTGGAGGAGACGCGCGCTATCCACTCTGTTGTTTGAGAACACGAGTACTCCAGAAACCTCCCCGCACGCTTCCAGCACGTCCAGTAACCCGCAGCAGACGGCCAGCCCTGGTTAAAGACCCCGTACCAATGCACATGTCCTACTCCAGGACGGTGAGTAGGATTTCAGTTTTACCTGGTGGAGCAACAAGGCTTTTTTCGGCCAATAGTGCTGGGAAGCCCTCAATTCGTTTATTCACAGAAGATTATCTACTGTTTATTTTACAGTTCGCATTTTATACCAATTGTATTAACAATTGTTTTAACCATTAAATGCTCCATATTTTCATACATATGTCTCACATTGTTTAAGGGTAATACACCATAGTGGTGCTTGTATTTCTCTTGTCTCCCTCTTTGAGCTATTCCAAAGACACCTCAGCACAAGACTTCTGTTCCAGCCACTTACCCTCAGCGCCATCAGAGGTTGTACCACCCACATCTTGCATATCTGGTTGGAAGATCCCAGATTAAACCTCCACGGCAGCTCCAGGACTACCTACTCTCTAGGACTGTATCCCAGGTTTTGTTTTTCCTGTTTGTTCAATATTGTTGCACTAGCGCTTGTACACACTTATTTTTAACACGTTTTAGTACATAGGCGTGCACAAGCGCAAAAACGTCTGCGATTTCTGTGCATTCATTTTATGCCAAAAATGCCATTTGTGATGCTTCATACATAAGGCCCCATTGTTGTGAGCTAAGTAGGAATATCCATCAATAATGATCAATTATTCATTTTAAATTGTTTTTTTTTATAATTGGTAATCAATAGGTTTTAGTAAAGCGTATGGTATGTTATTATATTCTATTATGTTTTAATTGATTCTCTCATTGAAATATATGTAGCCATGCTGTAAAATGGTCTGCAGTTTCTTCTCCTGCTGGCAGTAAACCTGGTAAGTTACAGGAGTGCCAGCAGTAATCATGGAGGTTTGCCCTCACACCCTGGTGAGGTTGTCAGGAATCGGCGTTCTCCACGCTCCCCACACAGAGCACTCCCTCCCCGCAGGGTGCCCCTGGACACACAAAACAATCCTGCCTTACCGGCCTCCACGGCTCCCCGCCCCTGCCGCCGTCGCGGGATCACTCCCCTCGGCGATTCCTCTGCTCAGCGCCGGGGGCGCCCACGCCCTCCTGCACGCACACCTGCACCATCCACTGGCTCGGTTCACGCGCGTACACGAGTTACGGAGCACGCTCAGTCTGCACACTCTTATTCCCGTCCCCCGGACCTCAGGCTCCGCCCCCGCACACTGCACGGACATACTCAGGTTACCAACAAGACTCACCTGGCCTGTTATGCCTGCACCAATCTGCAGTGTCTCCCTGTAGCTCTTCCTGTCCTGCCTCCGTTCCTAATTGGACCTTCCTGCTTTATCTAGCTCCTCTCTGCTCTCAGTCTTTGCTCGACATAGTCTCTGTATGGAAGTACTTCTGGATTCTCTCAGTGTTTTCACAGGTTCTGACGCAGCTCGTATGACTACCCCCTCTGGCTCTCGATCTCGGCACTCCTTGGACAACGCACACTCTGGTATCCCCTTGAACTCGGCTTGGACTACGACCTATCTCTACTCTCCACTCCCTGACTTCGGCAAGGCATCCTTCACTCTATCTCTACAACCGGTACTGGCAAGTATTGTCTACCTTACTACACCTGGCCTGGCAACGCTTCATACCACACTCCGGATACGCTCCCTTTGCTGCGGGTGCGTGTATTACCACTTCCCCCTTCAGCTCAGGGGACGGGTCTGGTCTGCGGGCAGCACCGGCGTAACATTATGTCGAGCCCACAAGACGCAGACCAGACCGAACTTCAACAGTTTCTCTCCAATCTGCTTCAGCAAAACCAGGCTATGGCGGATCAAATTGTGGCACTTACACGCCAGGTCGCAGTACAACCAGACAGGGTACCGACCGCGACTCCGCCAGATGTAAGCCCCCACTCCGCAAGCGCAGTTAGCAGCTCAGATGTAAGGATTCCTCCCCCCAAGCCTTATGCAGGTGAACCGCAAGATTGTAGGGGTTTCATAAACCAGTGTGAGGAGCAGTTTGAAATGGCCCCCCATCTCTACAATACTGATCGCAAGAAGGTAGCCTACATTTATAACCTCCTCACTGGCAGCGCCCTTGCTTGGGCTTCCCCGGTTTGGGAGCGACGTTCTGACCTTACCCAAGATTACCCGGCATTTAAAGCCGAATTTCAACGAGTATTCGATTCTCCCGCTTGTTGGGAGATGGCATCTGTTTCTCTCCTCCAGATCACTCAGGAACGGCGAATGGTGACACAGTATGCTGTGGAATTCCGGACTCTAGCAGCCGAGACTAACTGGGGACAAGAGGCTCTCGTCTCCGTATTCTGGCAAGGCCTGGCAGATCCCATCAAGGATGAACTCTCTTGCCAATCCAGGCCGGATCAATTGGAGGTCCTCATTGATTTGGCTGTCCGAGTGGATCAAAGTATCCAGGTACGCCGCTCAGAGCGTCAGCGCACTCGCTTCCATAACTTTCAAGTTCCGTTCTCCAGTACTCCCAGCAACACTCCTGCTTCCCCAAGTGCTACCATACCTCTTCGTCCTGCACTGGAGTTGCCAGAGCCAATGCAATTGGAGGTACAACGCATCCGCACACCGATACGGCAGTTCCGCCACACCGGGGGATTGTGTTTCTACTGCGGATCCATGGAACATCTGGTTCGGGAGTGTCCACTGCGTCCGGGAAACGGGAACACCCAGTGAGTACAGAGGGGCTCTCTCTTGGTGTAATGTCTCCACGTCCCGTTTCTAAAGGTGAACTCCCTAAGAAACTTACATTTCCAGTCTCCCTTTCAGGCGATAAGTTCAAGACTTCTACCGCCGCTTTCATTGACTCAGGAGCTGGAGGAAACTTCGTGGATCTTGAATTCGCCAGGTTAAACCGCATACCACTCGTGAGAAAGAAGGTTCCCATCGCACTCGTCGGTATCGATGGACGGCCTCTTACCCCGGCCCACGTCTCCTTAGAGACGGCTCCCTTGCTTCTGTCCTCACATCTGCACAAGGAGATCTTAGTTCTCGATGCCAATCACGCTCCAGGGATACCCATCACCCTTGGTCTTCCTTGGCTACAGCTTAACAATCCTCTCATTGACTGGACTTCCTCTGCTCCCATTTCCTGGAGGCCGAGGTCAGGCGAGACTCATCAACTGCTGGCCAATACCTCTGTTCCCGAAGTTATTCTACCTTCCGTTTACCATCAATTCCGGGACGTTTTCAATAAGGTACAGTCAGACCTCTTGCCGCCACACAGGACTTACGATTGTCCAATCAATCTAGTTCCAGGTTACTCCCTACGCAAGTCCAAGACCTACCCCTTGTCGTTACCAGAATCTCACGCTATGGATGAATATATCCAGGAGAATCTCAAGAAAGGCTTTATTCGTCACTCCAATTCCCCAGCAGGGGCTGGGTTTTTCTTCGTCAAGAAAAAGGACGGGTCGTTGAGGCCTTGCATTGACTACAGGAGTTTAAACCACATAACTATTAAAAATCGTTACCCCCTTCCCCTTATTACCGAACTGTTCGATAAATTACAGGGGGCCAAGATTTTTTCCAAGTTGGATCTACGTGGTGCCTAAAACCTGGTGCGCATCAGGAAGGGGGATGAATGGAAGACGGCCTTCAACACGCGTAGTGGACACTACGAGTATCTTGTAATGCCTTTCGGCTTATGTAATGCTCCCGCTGTCTTCCAGGATTTCATCAACGACGTCTTTCGTAAGGTACTCAATATTTTTGTTATTGTATACTTGGATGATATCCTGATTTTTTCCAAAGATCTCCAGGACCATATACGCCACACCTCCTACGTCCTTTCCTGTCTCCGTGAACACCATTTGTACGCCAAACTGGAGAAGTGCACCTTTCATCAGACCTCTACTCCGTTCCTGGGTACATCATTTCCGATGAGGGGTTTATGATGGACTCCGGTAAACTTCAAGCAGTCACTGAATGGCCAAGACCCAACTCTCTCAAGGCCATACAACGTTTTTTAGGGTTCGCTAATTATTATCGTCAGTTTATACGGAGTTTTTCTACCACTGTGGCACCCCTTACTGCGCTCACCAAAAAAGGAGCTGATCCTCCTGCTTGGTCATCCGAGGCCATCTCCGCCTTCAAGACACTCAAGGAAGCCTTTATATCCGCACCTATTCTCCGTCATCCCAACATTGAACTTCCCTTCGTCCTGGAGGTCGACGCTTCTGATTGCGGCGCTGGTGCCGTTCTTTCTTAGAGAACCACGACCCAAGATAAGTTACATCCCTGTGCATATTTTTCCAAGAAATTCTCGTCTGCCGAGAGGAACTATGACGTGGGTAACAGGGAACATCTGGCCGTGAAGATGGCTCTTCAAGAGTGGAGACACCTGCTGGAGGGGTCGAAAGAGCCGTTTACTATTCTCACGGACCACAAGAACCTTCTTTACATAGAGAATGCTCGACGCCTTGGTCCACGACAGGCTCGTTGGGCTCTTTTTTTTTCTCGATTCGTATTTCACCTTTCCTATATCCCCGGGACCAAGAACGTAAAGGCAGACGCACTCTCCCGAATACATTCTTCTGAAGAGAGGCCAGATGAATCTTTGGAGACTATCCTTCCACTTGAGAGGATTCTCGCCACGTCTACTTTCAAGAATCTTGACAAGATTTTGCACTCCCAGAGACGCATTCCCAAGGACTTGGTCGTTCCCGACAACAAACTCTTTGTACCTTCCAAATTTGTTCCAGAGGTTCTGTCTTGGGGTCACTCCTCTAAATCTGCAGGTCATCCAGGTTTTAAGAAGACTACTGATCTCATTCGTCGGAATTTCTTGTGGCCAAGGATGTCTCAAGATATTCTGGAGTTTACCCGCGCCTGCCCCACGTGCGCTCAAAGCAAGACTCTCCGTCAAAAGCCTCAGGGTTTTCTGTTACCCCTTCCAGTTCCCGACCACCCCTGGTCCCACATTTTGATGGACTTCATCGTGGAGTTGCCCAGGTCCAGAGGAATGAACACTATCTTGGTGGTCGTGGACAGGTTCTCGAAGATGTCCCATTTCATTCCACTTAAAGGATTACCCATCTCCCCCGCCCTTGCTGATATCTTTACGGAGCAGATTTTCCGGATTCATGGGATCTCTTCATCCATTGTTTCTGACAGAGGTTCTCAGTTTGTATCCAAATTTTGGAGAGCTTTCACGAAGAGATTGGGCATCTCTTCTTCTTTCTCTTCCGCCTATCATCCTCAGTCCAATGGACAAACGGAGAGAATCAATCAATCCCTGGAGAAGTACCTGAGATGTTTCATATCCGATTTCCAGGATGATTGGGCTCAACTCCTCTCTTGGGCAGAGTATGCCGTCAATTCTGCCAAAAACGAGTCCACCCGGGAGTCGCCCTTCTTTATAAATTATAGGTTCCACCCTCCCTGTCTTCCCATCCCTAACATTCCTTCTGGAGTACCAGCCGTAGATGAACGCATTTCTTCCCTCCAAACCGCATGGTCCAGGATTCAGTCTACCCTTCTCAACTCCTCCCGCAGATCGAAACTACAGGCCGATCGTCGTCGTCGTCGTTCGGCGCCCAGTTACAAACCAGGGGATTTGGTATGGCTCTCCTCTAAGAATATCCACCTCAAGGTACCATCTCCTAAACTGGCACCTAAGTTCCTGGGTCCCTTCCCTATTTGTGAACAAATCAATCCCGTGGCATACCGGCTCCAACTACCACCCAGTATGAAGATTCCCAATGTCTTTCATGTGTCCCTCTTAAAACCATTCATCTACAGTCACTTCTTTCCGGATCAGACTCGTAAACCGGATCCCATTACTGTACAAAATAACGAGGAATACGAAGTTCACTCTCTTTTGGATTCTCGCCTAACCAGGGGTCAGCTCCAGTTCTTGGTACAGTGGAAGGGCTTTGGCCCTGAAGAGAGATCCTGGGTACCTTCAAAGGACATTCATGCCCCGGCCCTTCTTAAGTCCTTCAGGAAAAAGTTTCCGGACAAACCGTTCTTGGACCGTCCTGAGGTGGTTCCTGAAGAGGGGGGTACTGTCAGGAATCGGCGTTCTCCACGCTCCCCACACAGAGCACTCCCTCCCCGCAGGGTGCCCCTGGACACACAAAACAATCCTGCGTACCGGCCTCCACGGCTCCCCGCCCCTGCCGCCGTCGCGGGATCACTCCCCTCGGCGATTCCTCTGCTCAGCGCCAGGCGCGCCCACGCCCTCCTGCACACACACCTGCACCATCCACTGGCTCGGTTCACGCGCGTACACGAGTTACGGAGCACGCTCAGTCTGCACACTCTTATTCCCGTCCCCCGGACCTCAGGCTCCGCCCCCGCACACTGCACGGACATACTCAGGTTACCAACAAGACTCACCTGGCCTGTTATGAGTGCACCAATCTGCAGTGTCTCCCTGTAGCTCTTCCTGTCCCGCCTCCGTTCCTAATTGGACCTTCCTGCTTTATCTAGCTCCTCTCTGCTCTCAGTCTTTGCTCGACAGTCTCTGTATGGAAGTACTTCTGGACTCTCTCAGTGTTTTCACAGGTTCTGACGCAGCTCGTATGACTACCCCCTCTGGCTCTCGATCTCGGCACTCCTTGGACAACGCACACTCTGGTAACCCCTTGAACTCGGCTTGGACTACGACCTATCTCCACTCTCCACTCCCTGACTTCGGCAAGGCATCCTTCACTCTATCTCTACAACTGGTACCGGCAAGTATTGTCTACCTTACTACACCTGGCCTGGCAACGCTTCATACCACACTCCGGACATGCTCCCTTTGCTGCGGGTGCATGTATTACCACTTCCCCCTTCAGCTCAGGGGACGGGTCTGGTCTGCGGGCAGCACCGGCGTAACAGAGGTGCCCTATGTATGGATGGAAGTGGCCACATACTCTGAGTCCCCAGTTAGTGACAACAGAGTTGTGCCTGTTCCCTGAGGTATATAAGGCACAGAACTGCCCAAAGTTAGGGTTGTGAAGGTAGTGAAGAGTTGTTGCAGTGCATTGGAAATGAAGGGTCCACTAGTGCAGTAACTAGTGGCCAATTTCTACATCAAGCTTGATAAGAGCCACACTGTGTCCAGGGACCTGACACAAGGGTGATCTTCCTACAGGGAGAGGGGATCCCACTCCATTGGGAGGGCGTACCTTTTCAAGGGACAGCGTAACAAAATTTGCGGCTGAGAAAGCTGGCTGTGAAGGGCAGCTTGCCCATACGAGATCAATAAAGATGCCCTGTTCAAAGAGAACCCCACTGTGTGAGTGTGAAGTTACTCGTCAGTGGGAGGCACCACCAAGAAGGAGTTCCTCATCAGGATCCTCTCCCTGCGGATGCAAAGACCATGATGAGGTGGAGGCGCTGCATGTGATATAGGTAGGACTCGCACCCACTACCTCAGCTGCCTGTCTCGCTTGACAATCCCCAAATACCATCATGCGGGAGACTCGGGAGTCCTGTTGCCAACAGGTGCACCACCAGACACGACCATGTAATGGGGTTTGGTTAGACCACACGGGCCAATATGCGATTGTGTGGGTCAGACTAGAGGGAATACCCGTTACATTTGGAGGCGCTGCTGAGATACCTGTCAACAGGACAGGCTTTTGCGAGGCACACTGGGAAACAGAGAAAGTGTCTGCTGCCACTTTGTGCTGCGTGGGACGGAGCCAGGGGTAGTCAAGGGAGCTGCTGGAGCTGCAGACCGCAAGGACGACCTGGGATCCTGCACGGAGTTAGTGGGGCTGGAGAGGGGTTATAGCTGTCCTAGTCACCTTGAGGTAGTGCTAGTGGTGGGACGCCTAAAGGGATAAACTGGTAACGTAGTTAAGGAATCCTGGAGAGGGTCTGCGCTAGGCTAGCCAAAAGTAGGTAGACGCCCAAGTACTGCATGGAAGAGCCAAAGTACTCTAGTCCATTCCAGACCACTTACCGAAGGGAGCACAGACTGGGAAGAAGGAGATACAGCAGACACAGAAAGAGTGAGCCTAGCCTGAGGTAGTGCAAATACGAGTCAGACCTACTTTAGGTACACAAGGTGATGCACAAGGCAATCTTTATTGTATCGGTGTGGCAGCTGCCCCACAGAGAGGAGCTCCATGTACAATAATCCAATATACAGTGGCCCAATGGCGACCACAATAATGGAGGATCCACGCGGTGCGGAAAGTCCAAGATGGCAGACGGAGGCCGAGAGAGAGAGCGCACATGGCATGTGTGCGGTTGAAGAGCAAGCTACAGAAGAGACTTTTGTGAGCCTGCTGTGGAATGGTGCGAAAGCTGTGGTTGCACCATGTTGGTCCTGCCTAGGACCTTGGGGTACTAACTCTGAGGACAGTGAGGAGAACATTGTTGTGAGATATGAGAAACGTGATGGACTTGCTTGTCAGTCGACGTACAAACAGTCAAAAGCTACCTCAACTGTGAACAAGATTGACATTGTAAACCAAAATGGCAGTTCCCGCTTCTCTGGGACACCGCATGGGCCAGTTGCAGAAAATGTTGCAAATGCTCAACTTGCAGAGAGTTGGCCAGGAGTGGCGCCAACAGGAACACCCCACCCTGATGGGGAGTATGGCGCGAAAGCTGGAGCCGCGCCCTCATGGACTATGACTAGCTCAGCCCCTGTGCTGGGTCATCAAACCAATTTAAGGGATCTCCCCCTAATCTCAACCAGGGGGAGTGGTTTCCAGTTTTGGCAGATGCGGATGGAGAAAGCTGGAGGAGGGGTTGGCAAACCAGCCCCTGCACTTCAGTTGCGAGGAGCCAGCGAGCAGAACAGACCACTAGTGAGAGTGCCTCCTCTAATGACTATGGCCTACAAATCGGAATAAGGGTCTTTGATATCTACCCATCCCTACTCGGCCCCAGGAGGCTTCCTGATACTTTGAGTGGCGGGTACAGAGACAGCGGCTTGCCTATGCCTACAGTGTCATCTGCCGGGGGGTGCTGTGAGCACTACAGCGCGATGCGCTCAATGTGGCCTGCAATATCTGTGGCCAATGCCCACATTCGTGCCGGTCCAGGCAGTAGAGGCCGCGGGAGATGTCGCCATGCTATCGGCGGAACTCCCCGGTGCGCTCTGGAGGGAGTCTACGGATCCCGGAGAAAGGGGATCGGGCTCGGCCATCAAGGCTGAGTCGGATGAGAGAAACGGTCACCGACACGGTGATAAAAGGGAGGCTCACCGTCGATCACCGAGCGGAATGCCCCGGCCTAACGCAAAGTTGGAGTCCTCGAACGAGGATCCTGCAAGTCCTACAGCACTGACAGCCCGACCGCCGGTGAGCCACAGCAGCAGTACTGTCAAGCGAATGCCACTCACCTGTGTGGGCGGTGAACGGAGCAGAGTGTCGCCCATACAGCGGCAACCCAAGTGGCGAAGTCCCACGGCCGTGGTGACCAGCGGTTCAGATGGCGGCAGATCCACCCCGACACCACGGAGCGGTAAGCAAAGTCCATGCTTTTAGCAGGCTCCGAGGGTGGCGACGGCGGAGGAGGGACGGTGCCAGGCCCAAGCGGTGCCACAGAGGAAAAAGGCATTGCCGGATGTCGTAGTGGAGGAAGAGGTCTCGCTTGGGGACCCAACCCAAGTTGGCGGAGATCCACGTGCGTTCCAGGACATCGTTTCCAGCGGCCAGAGCGGAGCCGACTGGGAGATGACGACGCCTCTTTGCTCGAGCAGTGTCCACCGGTCGCCAAGGTCGAAGAAGAGTGGGCGATCGATACGAAAGCCGGAGAGCAGTGGGACCGGAGAAGCGGAGAGCCCATGCGGTGGCACCGGACCAGGTAGCGGTGAAAAGCGGGTCATAGCCCCGCGAATACCGACTGTCCGGCCCTATGGCCAAACCCCGGCCCAAGCTAAGCCCCAAGCCTTAGTTAAAGCCCCAGCCCCAATCACCTTTTCCTTTGGCTCCTCATCGAGTTTAGGGATGTCAGGGGATTCCCGGGTCACCTCCGAAGAACGGACTGGGGGCAGCTTGGACTATGTTACATCCGACGATGGTTTGGTGGGCGGCGGGAGGTACACTCACCAGGTATCCATGTCCAGTGACTGACCGAGTACGGTCAGTGTCACTATTGCTAGTCAGAAAAAGAAGTCAGGGTATCAAGCCCAGTCCGAATGTACTTCCGGCATATCCTCAGGGGGTGTACCAGAAGGGGAAGATTTAGCCGAGACGTCCCTAGAAGAGATTAAGGAGACCCGATGGTGGGCCCCCTTATTTGAGGGATACGAGGCCTGGTTAGATAGAACCAGGTTCATCTTGGAGCGAGATGGGGTGGTAGACTATTGGTGGGCCAAGGGAGAGTTCACCGAAGAGGGTCATTTAAAAGCGATGCAGGACCGATGGTACGACATTAGTCGAGGGCTAATAGAGCCATTGGGTCCAAGCAAATTGGACGATCCGGCAGAACCGGACGAACCCGTCATGGGTGCTGCCAGGCAGGGTGGGTAACACCAAGCTGATAAGGGCCAGTCGAGCGGACAGGACCATCGTAGCCAAGTACAAGTGCTCACATGGGCTAGAGTACCCCTATGTCCCCGAACCCCTCATGCAGGAGATAGAGGATCACAGGGATGGGTGGCTACGAGAAAACATAGAAATGTATATGGTAAATAAAGGGGGCGCGATTACTGGGCGCAGAGCGGAAGAAAGGATCGCCCAGCTAATGCGCGTGTGGAGCATTGGGCGCAGTATATACATGCACAAGGCTGTATATAGACATGCTGTATATGGCTTGCCCCGAGAATACAGCATCACTGTAACTGATATGGCGGGTCGGGAGGTGAAGAAGCCAGATCCTCGCCACTATTATTAGGCAGACAGTATAGCGAGGTTTGGTTCTAAGATAAATGCCCCCTGCTGGTCAGTGAGCGTTATACCGTTAATAATTATGAAAACAGTAATGTTGTTTTGATTAATTATGTGTTCCATTTTACAGTGCTTCCTGGAAAAAGGTACACCAAATTTAGGTCCCAGCCGGGCCGGTGGGGATTCACCAGGGGGAGATTATAGCCATGCTGTAAAATGGTCTGCAGTTTCTTCTCCTGCTGGCAGTAAACCTGGTAAGTTACAGGAGTGCCAGCAGTAATCATGGAGGTTTGCCCTCACACCCTGGATGGGAGTGGCCACAAACTCTGAGTCCCCAGTTAGTGACATCAGAGGTGTGCCTGTTCCCTGAGGTATATAAGGCACAGAATTGCCCAAAGTTAGGGTTGTGAAGGTAGTGAAGAGTTGTTGGAGTGCATTGGAAATGAAGGGTCCACTAGTGCAGTAACTAGTGGCCCATTTCTACATCAAGCTTGATAAGAGCCACACTGTGTCCAGGGACCTGGCACAGGGGTGATCTCCCTATGGGGAGAGGGGATCCCACTCCATTGGGAGGGCGTACCTTTTCAAGGGACAGTGGAACAAAATGTGTGGCTGAGAAAGCTGGCTGTGAAGGGCAGCTTGCCCATACGAGATCAATAAAGATGCCCTGTTCAAAGAGAACCCCACTGTGTGAGTGTGAAGTTACTCGTCAGTGGGAGGCACCACCAAGAAGGAGTTCCTCATCAGAATCCTCTCCCTGCGGACGCAAAGACCCTGATGAGGTGGAGGCGCTGCACGTGATATAGGTAGGACTCGCACCCACTACCTCAGCTGCCTGTCTGGCTTGACAATCCCCAAATACCATCATGCGGGAGACTCAGGAGTCCTGTTGCCAACAGGTGCACCACCAGACACGACCATGTAATGGGGTTTGGTTAGACCACACGGGCCAATATGCGATTGGGTGGGTCAGACTAGAGGGATTACCCGTTACATATACAAAAACAAATGTGCAGAAACTAAGTATAAAATATAAGTATTTGTTGCCAAGGTTGTGAAAGTTTACCACTGGTTATAGCGTGTGTGTATAGCACAAACATCAAAACAAAAGCTATGTACATCAAGCATGTCCATGTGCAAACCTTGCTGCATCTGCCATTTGCCTCGCAAGGGTACATTGAAGAGTTCAGATAAGGTGTAATACCAGGAAAAGCATTTCTTTTATTTACTGTGCCCCACATCTTTGTAGTGTTTTATCTGCAACTTGTGTCCAACTTCTCAGGACACTGACCAGATATAATGAGTGAAACTTGTGTGTAGAGGGCTCAGTTACTTACCATTTCCCCAGATAGAGACAGAAAAGCCATGAAACAGCATTGTAAATTCCTAGAAAAAGCTCGGTGGGAGGATTTGGGAACTTAAAAAACAGATGTGTCTGTAAAGGACACCAACATTATACCGTGTCCACTGGATCTATTGTACAAATGGCAACACTGTCAAAGAACTATAATCATGAGAAGAAATGTGTGGCATGATACCTGTCCTAAATTATACGTGACATATTTGTAGGTAGATACCCCATCTACGCTTCTATTTTTGGAAACAGATAGAAAGAGACAGACCACAGAGGTTTTTTGGACCATCTCTCCCGGGGTAACTATGAGGCACAGCTGTTCCAATTTTTTATCTACCGTATCTCTTTCAGTATTGCATTATGCTTTTTTTGTGGTTAAGTATATTAATGGGTGGATCCACACTTTCATGCTAAACACCCTATCATTTTCTTTGTTCAATTTTGTAAAATCAGAAAAGTAGCGTTTTTTTAGTTTGTTTTTAGAGTGATACAGTAAAATTAGAGATTTGAAACTGGTTGTAGGATATTTATTACTGGCTTTTAGGGGTTTGGAAATATTGACCAGCAAAAATACAGTTTGTGCATGCTCCTTCACCCTTGGGGATAGCATCTTGGATTGAAACTTCGATATGTCATAGCCTGTATCTGCACACATAATTATGAATGTGAGATTTGTCACACGTTGACCTAGTCCATGTTACACAGTGATACATATACATAATGAGCCACAGGGACATAATCCCATACAATTTAATTGTCCCTAAAATATTTTAAGAACTTGGCACAACCCTTTACTCCGATTCCAGATCAATAACCAAGTATGGTCTCACTGGTGATTAACTTGTCCCAGTATCCATTGACAGACATAGAAATATCAGTCCTTGCACGGAGGCCATAGTTTGTTCCAACAGAGAACTGTGACAGTTCTAATATGGAAGTGAACCTTTTTACATTTCAAAGCTCTTTAACCCTCAAATCGTTTTTCTCTTCCAGGTCCTCGCAGTCGGAGCAGCAGCCACCCATTATAGATCATTCGGATAAGGAAAACATCACTAAAGGATGTAAATTGAAGCCCATCTTTATTCCACCTTTAAAGAATCAGTGTGAGCACACATGTGCCTGGTTAAAGCAGACTGGGGGCCTATTGAGTAGCTTGGATAACTAACTCGTCGAGATTTTTGAGCAGTTCCCGAACGATATGGCAAGTTCCAGCTCAAACACACCGAGCGGAAGCTGAAAACAGCTCCAGATCGCTATTTTGATCAAATCACGCTATTCTAGTAGCCCCAATAATCTCATCGGGGCTCTGAAATAGAGGGCTTATGACAGATCTCATCTCACCACCCCAACGGTGGCGGGATGGGATATGCGAATAGGACTTAGAAAAAAAAATGTATTTTTCCTACATTGGATTGAAGCCGGGAGTTTGTGGAGCTGATATACTTTAATAATAGCTCCGGAGACCCCCGGCTTCCATCCTATGTAATAGAAATACATTTACAGGCAGCTTCATTACCTTAGCGGCTAACTGCTAAGGTAATGAAGGGGTTAAAACACCAGTGTTCAGTTTATTGTGGGTAGCAGGGGTGGGTGATGGTGGTATTTGGCCCATGGTGGGTGTTTAGGCCTTGCGGGAGGAGTTAACCCCTTCATTACCTCTATGGTAATTAAGGGGTTAACCCCTCCCGCTACCCACCCAGTAGGCATAAAAACCCATAACAGGCCAAATACCACCTTCACCCACCCCCGCTACCCACAATAAACATTAAAATACAATACTAGCCAATACACCCATTGATTACCAGTGTTGCTACCTATTTTTTTATTTTATTTATAAAAATGTTTTACCAGGAAGTAATACATTGAGAGTTACCTCTCGTTTTCAAGTATGTCTTAGGCACAGTTATAATGACAAATACATGGTTACAAATACATAGTTACAATGAGTGAAAAGGGTTATACAGTACATTATATACAAGACATTACATGCACAGTAAAGATAATATATATTATAGGCGTTGTGGTAAACTGCTCCCTTTATGTAGTGCTGCCACTTGCCCAGGCTCTTCCTGACACAGGGTTTGGTTTCTATAAAAGTGGGACAAACACGTGTATACACACAAGGTGAACTCAGCACTCAACCTTCAGTGGTTTTTTTCTTCCATTAGTGACACTAAACATTTTTAGACACCGTCACTTTAAGAGTAAAATAAATCATAAAAGGAAACATCTACTCCTGTCAGGAGTCTAACTCACATGCATATCCCTATCTACAATATTGGCTGGCTAAGCCAGTTACAAACTTTAAATAACACACAGGTATAAAAACACTGAGTCCTTAACTGTGAGATGGGGACAGTGTCCCATTACATACTCAGATGCTGCAATACGTGGGGGGGGTGGCGTCTACCCCGAACTGGATACTGGGGAGCAGCAGTTTTCCTCCCATCCTCCAGGCTCTAGGAGAGAGACTGGAACATCAAACCTCACTGCAATATATTCCTGTTCCTTAATTAGGAGAGCAGGTGAGGGAAACCAGAACCATTGTAAAGTCTGGTATGGACTTCCTAATCACCAGCCTTAGTGACTGAATCTGTGGAGCGGATCACTTCCATATTAAATCTGCACTTCCTTCTATAAATTAGACAGAAAGTTGCCCATTATCTTGGGACTATGTCACATAGTGTTCCATACATCTCTTCTCAAACCCTTCATACAGGATCCTCAGTCTCCAGCTTCGGTGACCCCGCCTGAACCCCTCTTGGTCAAGGGACAGCAGGAGTACGAAGTACAGACCGTCTTGGACTCCAGGCTCTCCCGTGGTAAGATCCAGTACCTGGTTCATTGGAGGGGTTTCGGCCCGAAGAGCGTTCTTGGGTTCCTAGGGACCAACTGCATGCCCCTAAACTTCTTCGGGTCTTTCATCACAAGTTCCCCACCAAGCCATCTCTTTGGATGTTCGAAGGCCGCCCCTGACCGGGGGAGGGGGTACTGTGAGGATTGTCCACCTGTCCCACCTCTGTGACGCACTCCGTGATGGAACGGGTGACACATGCCGCGTTAGCAGGTTGGGGGAAACCGCACATCCCGCACTTAGGCCCCGCCCCCGTGATGCATCCCGTGACAAAGCGGCTGACGTGCGCCGCTCTACTAGGCTGGAGGACACCGCACGGATCTCACTCAGGCTCCGCCCTGTGACATCACGGGTAAGGCGCACCACGCACAGGCTACGTGCAAGCGCTGCACTACCATGGGCACATAAGGGGTTAACTCCATCTCCAATTACCCTTCACCCGCACTTCTCCCCGCAACTGCATATCAGTGGACTGAATATATCAAGGTGGCGGGTTTCATTCATTACTCTGCAGCAGTGTGCTGCTCCTCCATTGGCTGCTTCTTCCTTTAATACTCAGCCAGCTCTACTGCAAACTGGTTTATAACACATTGTGTTTGCCTCAAACACCCTGCTGCCTTGTTGCTGTCTTGTCTTGCATATCCTGTCCCTGTTTTGACCTCGGCTTGTATCTGGACCTCTGCCTCTTTGCCCCTTGACCTCGGCTTGCTATTGGACTTCTACCTTCTCTACTCCTGGACCCTGGTACCGCACAACGACTATCCGACTTCTCCAATCCCTGACCACGGTGAGTATTTACGACTGTTCTGATCTCTCCTATCCTGACCCAGCTACATGACCTTACTCTGCACTGGGAGCACCCGAGGACCCCCAGACACCAGTGGGACCACTTGTGGGCCCCCAGGCACATGTGGGACAACCTGAGGGCCCTATGACACCCATGGGGACCACCTGAGCACCCCCAGACACCACCTGAGGGCCCCCAGACACCCGCAAGGACCACCCGAGGGCCCCCAGACACCCGCGGGGACCATCCGAGGGCCCCTGGACACCGTGATAGCAACACTCAAAAAACAGGTGAATTAAATGGCCGGCGATTATTTTTTATAAACGCTTATAGCATAGGCCCCTTAATGTCCGTATCCCACACTTTGACAAACACTGCCTGCTGCAGCCGAAATGTTGGACTTTATGACTTGCTAAAACACCTTTTACATCCAAGTCCCATGAAACCCTTTGTGGGTTTCTATGACTAGCTGAGCACAAAGGGCTACAAAGGGGTTAATATGTACATAAAACTACACTAGATACCCCCATGCCCACCTAGTGGCAATGCTTTACTAACTGCTATGATAATGAAGAGGTTAACTCATCCCGCCACCCTACCTGGAGGCCTAACCACCCTCCCCATGGCAGCTACACCCTACCCCCATACCCCCAACCCCCTGCTAGACTAATGCCCAAGATCTCTATTAGCCAAATGTGGCTAATAGTGGTTTTGGGCATTAAAACAAAAACATGAGTCTGGCCCGGCGGCAACTAGAGGACCAGCAGCCACCGGGACCTCTTGTCCCGGCTCTCCTCCCCTGTTGGCGACCCTGAGTAGTATAGTGGTAACATCACTGCCATTGAAGCCTAACTTTATCCCAGTTTTATATCCGTGTAACCTTATGAAAGGTCACTTTATCTCTCTGAGTTCCAGGTACCAAAATTAGATTTTAAGATCTGCGGGGCGAAAACTTGTAGATAGAAAGTTATATGTACTGCGCTGCATACACATGTAACAACGAATAATTATTATTTCTATTATTATTTACTTTGCAATCGCCTGCTTCTTCATACCGATTTCTTTCTGAGAAACGTGAATCCAGATATCTTCACAAAGCCGAAGAAGCTACTGCATAACTTTTTTGAACTTTTTATAAACTTTAGATTTTCTTGCATATTTTTATCTTGTTGGTGATTATTTAATTTATTTTTTTAGAGTAAAAAAGACATATAATACAAACAGTGGCAATTCTAAAAATGAGTAATAATCCCGTCTGGCTATTAAGAAACAGCTATAAGACATACAGTATGTGTTTTGAACTAATACTGCAATTAAAGGATATTTAATATCCATGTAACTAATAGGTCTGCTATCACTGTTGAAAATCTTTTATTTCCATGGTTCACAAGGTCAAAGACATATCTCATGTGCGAGCCATACAATCGTGCAGGATTAGTGTTCTGCATTCTACTTGATTGTTTTTGTCATAAATAGCATTGTGCCACTAGCACAGGTGTGGCTCGAAGACTGAGCAACTGTTTGAACCACCTGTGCCGAAGCAAGGATAGCCGTAAAACGTGACCTGTTGGTGGCCCTTGAGGACTGGAGTTGCCCACCCCTGCTCTAGCAAGTTCTGGAACTGATACAATCAAATCAACTGCTGTAGATTAACATGGAGTGCAAAGTAATTAGTCAACTTCAGTCCCTATCCCCCAAGTACACACTCTTTTTTTTTCTTGTCGCTAATATAAAGAGAAAAGGGGATTTTCAAAGCTGCAAGCTTGACCTAGTCTGACCTAACATTTGATTACCTACATCACGGTTCATGGGTGAAAACCTGTTACATTGTATGGTCCTCATACTGCTTGTAATTGATATTCATTAGAACTCTACTGTTTAATTTTGGTCCCCTAGGGAGTTCTGGGATCATCTTTGTTATCTGCTTGCTATTTTGTAGAGCCGGCGCTCCACACACACACACAGAGCCATTGGGGGTATGAGGCAGCTGCGGATAAAGACAGAGACCACCTAATGCCATCTCAGTGGCTGTTTAAAACTGAGTCATCGCAATAGCCAGAAGGCAGCTTTTATCCTCCACCACAATGAGGCACAGATAATAATAAAGTTCTGAAAGGATTTCCGGAAAGTTTGAGTCATATCTGGGAAGCAATACCCAGGAGATAAAACCAAGCCGATTTCACCAACACATAATATAACAGTTCAGAGCTATTCAAAACGTAATTGGGTGACTTTGATTTTCGACAGGTGATTGTGAAATTTGTTTAATTTTAATTGTTAGAAAAAATTTTTTAAAATTCAGTGACCGATTCAGTGAATCAAATACTGGCACGGAGATCCTTTGTATGTGCTCCATTTTATTTTCGGATTCATTTTTTTGAGGTCGTTTAGCACTTATACTAACAGTCATATACACACAGTGACATTAAAAACAGATATATCCTTTATATAATATGCTATGTATTTATTATGTAGCTCTTATAAAATACATAGCAATGTACATTGGACCAGAAGCACAAAGAAGGTGCTAATCGTGTTAAAAGCTTACCATCCTTTGTGGATCTGGGCTATAGAAGTTTGCAGGCACAAGGACATTGATATTTCCATCAAAGATGTTAAACTAGAGGATTGAAGCCATAACCAATCCATAAAACACTTTCAAGTTTATAAGTGTTAACAACTGTGAATGACTTGCCATTTAGTGAATACAGCCCACAAATAGCACTTTTCAAAAGCTGTGCTATTAAATATATCAAGATGCTTCCAATTCACTTGGTGGAATTCAATGTTCAAATTCTGTATCACGTCTGCCTTTTCTAGCATGGCATTTCCTTCCATGATGAATGACTTCCTCAGGTCCCGTTGAGGGAGGCCACAGTAAATGTTGGCACAATTTTTTTTTACTTATCCGCAGTTCCAACAAACACAGGAGGTGTATTTTTCAATAAGCACTGCATTTGCTGTAAAAATGGATAACTAGTGACACATATGCAATTACTTCCGCTATCAAATAACCGAAAATAATTTACTCACATTTGAAGTTTACATTGTAAACAAGAAAAATGCATACAATGCGCACCAATGCGCACGCAGTGCGAAACGCGTAGAAGTCACGACAGGTCACTCTGCGCGTATGCTGACAGGCTGAGACGGCGTTTGCAGGGAGCTTGGGCGGTGGCAACATCTCTGCGGTGGCCTGGTCCGGACCCTTAACGTTCACCGCGGAACCCGCTTTGGGCTTCAGTGTAAGTCTCCGTCTCCCCCTGACAGCCTCAGGCAGTTGTTCAGCTACTACTTTTAGCCATATTACGGATACATATATCCCGTTTTATTGAACATTGTCTTCTTTTTTTTATATATTTTTGTTATGTTGTTTATAGATTTAGTTTAATTAGATACATTTTATTATTGATGTGGTTTCTGTTTATTGTAAACTCAACCCGGATCTATGGCTCATGTGTACTGAGGTGGGGTTGGATCCCCTCAGTTATTTTTTGTTTTATTAATAAATAAATCATTTACATTATTTTAATCTCTGGTGCGCATTGTGTGCATTTTTCATCTTTTCATCTCAAGGTGTCCCCCATTTGGGGGTCATTTTGCTTTAGGAGCTCATTGGGGAGACGCTCTACACACATGCTGCAAGGGGATTAATGTTTCCAGCAAACCATATACCTGCAGCACGAGCGCTGAATTTCGTACATTCTCTACATTGTAAACAATGAAATTATCAGAAAGGTGTAAGATTCTGTTGGTCTGACTCGGTTTGGATTGTAAATTTTTTTAAAACCGAAACAAAGGACCCCCTAAACCACACTTACTTCTTTCCCACACTTCTGTTTTATCCCTTTGTCTGCCGGGGAAATTTGTGATTAAGCTGTAAATGTGGAAAAGTGAAACAGGAAATGCATGCTGTAAAGTAGCACAGGGGCACTGACGGCACCTCTCCTTGGTCAAAGAATTAGTAGAGAGGGTGCGCGTATAACACAGCTGGGCACGGCGTCAGGCTGCCAGTGCTGTCTAATGGGTATTATGGAATTTTCAGACTAATGTGATAACCCTATCTAATAAAATGAATGTTAGAATTAACACCTTCAGATGAGGAACTTTAGATAATTAGTAAACCCTGTCATCATTTATGTTACATTTTAAACTGGTGACATACCAATTTTACATGCTAGATTGCAGTGACAATAAATGTTTGATAATGTTTGATAAACAGAAAAGAGAGGCTGATATCCCCCACCCCTTCAACTGGTTGTGCCCAGATTAAGGCTTCTCTCCTAGCCCCTGGCAAGCTGTCATCAGACCTGGTCACTTTAGAGAACAAACTGAACTGTTTGGCCTTATTTACAAAGCAGTCTTAATAACAGGGTTTTTTTCTCTTGTATACTACTGATTTTTTTGTAGCCACAAATCTCTGCACCGTAACATTTACGATCTCGTTTTTGGTGCCTGAGGCACAGGGAGATAAAGTGACTTGCCCAAGGTCACAAGGAGCTGACACCGGAATTTGAACCAGGCTCCCCTGCTTCAAACCCCACATCCTTGTTTTTCAGAGTCAGCGCCTTTACTCACTGAGTAACTCCTTCAGCCATAAGAGACCTTCTCTTGAAGTCAATGGGCTGTACCAGGTGTCTACCAGCACCAGAAGGTGTCTTATGGCAGAAGACAGCTTTTTACATGTAGCTGTGAATCTCCTAGTTGAACAAAAGAAACAACTTGCTTGATATTTTATATATCTATTACTCCTAATTTTTACACCAAAATTGAGGAAAACCTTTAGTAATTCACACTAGGACATCAGCAAAATTGTACAATGTTTGCTGGATTTTTTTCTACTTTTTAGCATTTGTACATGACTTTCCTGTATGTAAAAAAACCCCATTGAAACAATGTTAATGCTTTTCTTTCATACCTCTGGTGTGACATTTTGCAACATTTTTGCAGCTAAAGGTATTTTTATATAACTAGACCCTGTAGTCTTGTTTAATATTTCAGTGCATTAAAATAAGTTTGATAATTGCAGTTTCCCAGCCACTTTATGATCATTTAAAAAAACCATAATGTAGTTAAAAATTATTTTAGCCACTATGTTAGTCTGCCTGTTTCTTGCATTGCCGGCCCTTCTCGCGTTGCCGGCCCTTCTCGCGTTGCCGGCCCTTCTTGCTGTCCGGCCCTTCTCGCGTTGCCGGCCCTTCTCGCGTTGCCGGCCCTTCTCGCGTTGCCGGCCCTTCTCGCGTTGCCGGCCCTTCTCGCGTTGCCGGCCCTTCTCGCGTTGCTGGCCCATCTCGTTATTGCCAGCCCATCTCGCATTGCCGGCCCTTCTCGCGTTGCCGGCCCTTCTCGCATTGCCAGCCCATCTCGCATTGCCGGCGCATCTCGTTATTGCCAGCCCATCTCGCATTGCCAGCCCTTCTCGCATTGCCGGCCCTTCTCGCGTTGCTGGCCCATCTCGTTATTGCCAGCCCATCTCGCATTGCCGGCCCTTCTCGCATTGCCGGCCCTTCTCGCATTGCCAGCCCATCTCGCATTGCCGGCGCATCTCGTTATTGCCAGCCCATCTCGCATTTGCAGCCCTTCTCGCATTGCCGGCCCTTCTCGCATTGCCAGCCTATCTCGCATTGCCGGCCCATCTCGTTATTGCCAGCCCATCTCGCATTGCCGGCCCATCTCGTTATTGCCAGCCCATCTCGCATTGCCAGCCCTTCTCGCATTGCCGGTCCTTCTCGCATTGCCGGCCCTTCTCGCATTGCCAGCCCATCTCGCATTGCCAGCCCATCTCGCATTGCCAGCCCTTCTCGCATTGCCAGTCCTTCTCGCATTGCCAGCCCTTCTCGCATTGCCGGCCCTTCTCACATTGCCGGCCCTTCTCGCATTGCCGGCCCTTCTCGCATTGCCGGCCCTTCTTGCAGTGAAGAGGAAATACTCCAGAAAATACTTCTGCAAACATTATCTTATAGTAAAAAAAAAGTGTGAGGTATAGGCAGCACTCCACTAGGATAGGCTAGGAAAATGAGGAGTAGGTGCAAGGGAACATTGGAGGAACCCCAAACCCCTCCTCAACAAATTACAAATAAACACAAGGGTTCCCAGAACACAAATGTGTTAGTGTGCTGGGAACACTTGTGTTTATCTATTATCTCCCAGTGTTTGAATTTGTAAAGAAAGAAATACAAGAGTCAAAATACACTTAAGACAACACAGAAATTACAACTTCTTCAGATCTTTCTTGGACAGCATAACGTTAATGAGAATAAAACACTGAGCTGCTCAGAAGTGGTCTAGATGGTAAAATAAGGTTTCTTTTTAAGTCTGCTAAATGTGGCAGATAAAAAGGATTCTCATAGCTGGAGGGAACAAGGGGAGGAGAGAGGTCCTTATCAGGCAGCTCATTAACTGTTGGGAGTCTTCCTTTAAATGGAGTTACAACTGTGTGATTGTGTAAGTCCTCTGTATGTCTAACGCCCCATATCACTCTCTTTATTTCTGTTGTACAGTTAGGTCCGGAAATAATTGGACACTGATACAAGTTTTGTTATTTTGGCGGTGTACCAAAATAAATTCAAGTTACAGTTAAATAATGAATGTGGGCTTAAAGTGCAGTCTATCAGCTTCAATTTGAGGGTATTCACATCCAATTGGAGGAAGGGTTTAGGAATTACATCTCTTTAGAGCCCCCTCTTTTTCAAGGGACCAAAAGTAATTGGACAATTGACTCAAAAGCTGTTTCATGGACAGGTGTGGGCTACTCCTTTGTTATTTCATCATCAATTAAGCAGGTAAAAGGTCTGGAGTTGATTCCAGGTGTGGCATTTGCATTTGGAAGCTGGTGCTGTGAACCCACAACATGCGGTCAAAGGAGCTCTCAATGCAAGTGAAACGGCATCCTTAGGCTGCAAAAAAAAAGAAAAGCCATCAGAGAGATAGCAGGAACACTAGGAGTGGCCAAATCAACAGTTTGGTACATTCTGAGAAAACAAGAATGCACTGATGAGCTCTGCAACACAAAAAGGCCTGGTCGTCCACGGAAGACAACAGTGGTGGATGATCGTAGGATCCTTTCCATGGAAAAGAAAAACCCCTTCAAAATTGTGTCAGTGTCCAATTATTTCCAGACCTAACTGTATCTTTCATGAACTTGATGTAGCCAGGCACCCTCCGGTCTCCCCGTGCTTCCGTTCCCTGCCCCCCCCTCTCCTTACCCACAAGTGGCAGGGTGACAGAGTCACTGGCGGTTCCCTCTGCAGGTCGTCGCCATGTTGGTGTATGCGCGTGCACGCGTGAGAGTTGCGCATGCGCGGAAGTGGCGAGGAGCTGCCCGAGTGCCTGGGAGGTTGCGCATAAGCAGGGCAACTCCCAGCGGCCATTTCAGGGTGCGCACGAGTGCAAGGTGCGAGCGGCAGCCATTAGAGGGAGAGCATGAGGCTCCCTATGTTAAAGGCTGCAGACAGAACTACAAGCTCCATGATGCTCAGGGGCAGGGATACCACCTGACACCAGGGAGCCAGTAGGGCTGCAGGATTCTGCTGGAATAGCAGGAAAGACTACTGCATGCTGAAACAGGAAGCAGCCAGTGAAGACCAGGAGCCTGAAGCTGCAGGTTAGGTCCACGGAGCAGTGCTCCAGGGATTAGGCCAGAGGTAAATCCCCAGGGCCCAGTTAGTTCCCTGAGTCACTGTAGAGAAGGAACTGTATTGTGTAGGGAACTGCCTTAAGACAGAGACTCCTTCACTGTACTCATAGAGAGAGAGATGCTGCAGGACATTGCTTGAATGCCAGTGCAGCCTGAGTGCTAAGAGAGTATCTGAAACCATAGCAGAGACAGTTTGCAAAGGATCATCCGGCTAGGGATCCCTCCCCTGTAGAGTCAGCATGTGTATCCATTCCTACAGAGAGCAGCGCAGTGCGGCGTGGGATCACTGTGTGGTGTTGCTGAGTTCCAAGGATTTTCCTGATCAGGAGCAGTGATCAGGGAAGTAGTATAATAAGTGCACCAACGGGCCCCAACACAGGGAACGCTGTCCCTCACACTCACACTAACTTCATAGCTGGTGGACACTGAGAGGTTAAGTGCCCTGGCACATTGGTACACCAAGGACTAGGGTGATATAAAGACTGACACTAAAGTGGTGCAACCATTTACATGTGTGGGGTGATGTGATGATATTCATGCAGGGGAATGGCATGCTGTTTATGTATGAAACGTTATGCAAGGGTTATTATTATTATGCTAAGTAAATACTGTTTTATCCAACTGTGTGTGGTTATTGTATATGTTGGTTCTGATAAGGGAACACTCCCCCCAAGTTGGGATCCCTCATCAGTGGAGGCGCTGCACCCAGTGTAAGTATACCCCAGGCTCCCAGTGGCGGATGCTCGGGCCTCTTGTTAGCCTCACAGGTGACAGCAGCATCAGTAGTATAGTACCCCAGGGGTACAAGGGCTACATTTATATTTCATTTTGCCCCTCCATTGGCCAGAGGATCTTGCAAAACATATTTTTTTTCCCCATGTGTTGCCCATGAGGAGGTTTATGATGCCTTTTTGACCAACTCTGTACTTAGTTTCATCTATGCAATGTGTTACAGGCTCCTCTGGCAAAGAAGGGTTTTAAGGATTTTCTTTTGACCCACATTGTGATTACTTTTTTTTGTTGCAATCTGTCCCAGGCCACGCTGGCACTGGAGAGGTTAATAGTTTTTTTTAGGACCTTTGCTTTACTTAATTTTAGTTTTGCAATGTGTCGCATTTCATGACTTGCATCGTTTTGTTGTTATGTGTGTGTAGCCCTCCCTGCCCGGCTGCTTAGGAGTTTACATCACATGACTGTATACAGTACATGGCTTTGCTCAGTCTCTCTTACCTTGTCAGGGTGCTGGATCCACGCAGGCCGGGCGTACAGTAGTTATGCTGATGGAATAATGAAGGGCTCCAGGAACTTTTATAGTACAAACAGGAGCTTTATTAACAGCCGTTGATAATGTTCTTCACATCAAGCCAGTTGTTACTATATACATGTTAACTGGTGTACAACCATGCTTGTACTCTTTAATTGTTCCCTAGGTAATCCTTACTCTCTCATGCTAGGAAGGCGTTTAGGCTTGTTGCTGTTACTATAATCTTAAGTGGCCATCTTCTGCGTAGCGTCCATAACTCTTTATATCTTTTGGGCCCATCTTAGGTTACATAGTAGTTACATAGTAGTCCGTAACTCTTTATATCAACTGGGTCCCAGCTTAGGCTACCCTTTCTATCACTATCCTGGTGAAAGGGTACATCGTGCCTCTCTTAGGCACTCTGTGTCAGAGATGAGGGGGACTCTCAGCAGGGCCGCTCCGATTAGATCCCAGGGCTACAACTTGGGTAACCCCAATAGGACATAGGCTTCCTCTGTAGGAATCTGTAAGCTTCTGTTCTTCCATGGCTGCGGATGCTAACTGGATGCAACACACAGTCTTCATGTCCCCTCGCTGCCGGCACATCTCCCCGACCCCCCCCTTGCCCCGTTGGTACATCTCCCCTCGCAGGTGGCACATTTTCCCCTCCCTCCCTCCGTTGGTACATCTTCCCCCGCTGCCGGCACATGTCGTCCGTCCCCCCGCTGGTATATCTCCCCCCCCGCTGGTACATCTCCCCCCGCTAGCGGCACATCTCTTCCCCCATCCCTCCCTCCCCCGCTGGGATATCTCCCCCGCACATCAGACATCACACACACACACAGAGACACACACAGCCCCCATCCACGCAAGGACACGCCCCCTCCCTTAGTAGCCCCGCCCCCCACCCCATGCTCCTGCTCTAACAGATTTGCTGGACAGCCGAGGGAAACTTAGAATGTCCATAATTTGGGAGGTGAGTCACAGTGGAAGCTCAAAATAGTTGCGTTGACCTACAAAGCCGCAGCAGAATGTACAGTGAAAGTTTTGTGGTGCTACGTGGTGCAGTTTCTGAGATTTCGATGCTTCAGACATACAAACAAACAAACAGACGTAATCCAACTTAGAATTATAGTATAGATTCTGCTAACAAGCCTCCCTGTATCTCAATGTTCTCCTTGGCAATCTATCCAAAATTCTGCTGCTAGAATAATTTCACTTTTTCCCCAAAACAGTCCCCTCTCATCATCTTCTTAAATCCCTATCCTGGCTTCCATCAAGTTTCCGATCACCTATAAAGTTCTCTTTCTTACCTTCATGGCTCTCCACTCATCACATTACATATCAGGACATAAAAACAATAATTTCTTCCTTAGCAGGTCTTAAAATGAGGTAAATACAACCTCAGATAAACAACACATGACATATTACACCGTGTCATGATTTAACAAAAATAAAGCCAAAATGGAGAAGCTATGTGTGAAAAACTGAGTACACCCTTATTGCTTCCATTGGAACTAAGATGCTAAGTAGCAGACAGGTGCTGCTAATCAAAGGCCCTTGATTAATTGATCATCAGCAAGTGTGACCACCTCTATAAAAGCTGAAGTTTTAGCAGTTTGCTGGTCTGGAGCATTCAGGTGTGTAACACAATGCCAAGGAGGAAAGACATCAGCAATGATCGTAAAGAAGCAATTTTTGCTGCCCAACCAAACACAGCATATCAGCACAAACACCTTATACCAACTGTCAAGCACGGTGGTGGAGAGGTGATGATTTAGGCTTATTTTGCAGCCACAGGACCAAGGAACCTTGCAGTCATTGAGTCGACCATAAACTCCTTTGTATACCAAAGTATTCTAGAGTCAAATGTGAGGCCATCTGTCCGACAGCTAAAACTTGGCTGAAATTGGGTCATGCAACAGGACAATGATCCCAAGCACACCAGCAAATCTACAACAGAATGGCTGAAAAAGAAAAGAATCAAGGTGTTGCAATGGCTCAGTCAAACTCCAGACCTCAGCCCGATTGAAATGCTGTGGCGGGACATTAAGAGAGCTGTGCATAAACAAATGCCCACAAACCTCAATGAACTGAAGCAACGTTGTAAAGAAGAGTGGGCCAAAATTCCTCCACAACGATGTGAGAGACTGATAAAGTCATACAGAAAACGATTACTTCAAGTTATTGCTGCTAAAGGTGGTTCTACAAGCTATTGAATCATAAGGTGTACTTAGTTTTTCACACATGGCTTCTTCATTGTGGCTTTATTTTTGTTAAATAAATCATGACATGGTGTAATATGTCATGTGTTGTTGTTCATCTGAGGTTGTATTTACCTAATTTTTAGACCTGCTAAGGAACAGGTGATGTTATTATGTCCTGATATGTAAAACCATGGAATTCTTTTTCACACAACTATACATCACTTACTCCCTCACCTGCTGTCTCTGTAAGTCTCCCAACATACCGCTTTGATTGTAAGCTCTATGGGGCAGGCGTTTTCCTTTCCAATTGGACATAAAGGAGCAGACCTGAGATACCCATGATATATGTTAATTTGTTATTTTAAAACACTTTGCATATCTTATTAGCATATCTCCCAGGTATCTAAGGGGTGCTCCTTTTTGTGCACAGGTGTCTCTCTAGTGTTGTATAAAGGTGTGTTTTGAGAAGTATATATAGCAATTTGGACTTTAAGAAAGGAGCAGTGCTTTCTCTCTCCCATAAACCCATATGACTGGGTCTCGATAGGAGTAACGCCACCTTTAGGTAAGACAGGAATTACGGGAGCCATGTTATTTGAGGCTAACGTGAGGCAGTGCTAAATTACCTGATGTTTAGCCAATGCTAATGAGTTCAATGTTGGCCGTTGTTTTTGCATATAACTACCTTTGTGTATATCCATTAAACTCAGGGGAAATAATGTCTATAACTAATTTAGGTAGCAAAGTAGAATTTCTTCCGCCAGGGAGAAGATGGCCGTGCATACACTGCATACACTGAATACACTGAAGTGCCAAGGAGAGAGACTAATGCCGCTGGGTCACTTAAAAATCATCTTTTATTGGAATCAGCAATCCATAGAACTCCGCCGCAAGTACCTCGAGGAGGACACTCTGACGCGTTTTGTGCCTGGGGCACTTTGTCAAAGAGTGCTGGGGTTTTGTATTCACCGGCTACTTTGGGGGTTTGGATGGTCCCGTTGGAGTTCCTCTCAGACATCCTCATTTTTTTATACTTGGTTAGCCCAACCCACATTAGAGCTTAATTGGATCAAGACCATTATGGATGAATTAAAACTGGATTGGTTACACTTACCTTTGATGTTTATCTTCACATCTACTTATCAGTGCCTACTCACATGCTTTTGAGCTCTGTTATTGGGAGGTTTCTTCCACCTGTTTCTACAACTAATTTAGGTAACCTAATATTAATTGCCTAGATTTAACATAGCTTAGTACATCTGGAATGTAACAAAAAATACTTCTATGATTAGAATGGCATCTTAGCAAAGTCTGTGAGAATACCACATAGGAATAAAAAATTATTGCGATAGGTACATGAGTAATTAGAGGAAATGAGAAATAAAAGACAGATACTGTATGAATATGCATGGATGTATTAATTAAAGTCTGATATTAGCAATGCAAAATTGCCTGAAATTGCATGCAATTAGATACAATGAAAATATGGTATTTTCATAGTTTTCATTAACCATTATACATGCAAATCTAATTTACCCACCATGTAGGTGAAATAGGGCTTTTGCACTCTTTCTCTCTCTATTTTCCTCTCTCTGAAACCCCTTCATCCTTCTCCAGGAAAGTCCCAATATCATCTACCTTACTAAGGCAAGATTTCTGCCCATGACTATGTGCGATACGCGCAGCTTGGATATCTGAATTTGCCTCATTTGCATACACAATTGCATATTGTACAATATTGCACAGCCAGAACCAAATTGCATAAAAAAGTTGTTTTTGCATGGTTTACACGTGCAAGAAGTGTTTCATGAATATGGTGAGATTCGAAGGCGTGCAAAAACATCCCAAATTATCTATGGCTGGGTTGGTCACACGAACCTTTCCTGCTATCCGTTTAAATGTTTGCCTATTTCTATGCAGACAATTCCCCATTTGCCTGTTTCCGCCACGCAGGATGTAAAATACATGGAAATGCTAATATAATGTTGACTTCTGGGTTTAAACATTGTATCTATTATTACCCAGAATGCTGCGCAGTTGGTTCCACAGGCATCGCCATGTTGGTGCTACAGGGTTGTTGAGTTAGATGTACCAATCAGTGCACTTTGTGTTTATGTAGCATTGCCCCCTGGCATGTTTGCAGGGAACAGAGCAAACAAGATCAAGCCAACTTCCCTGCAGTATGTTCATGGGTCAGTGATAAGGTTGCCACAGTTAGTAAGTTGTATTTTTTATTGGAGAGCTGTGGGAGCCATAAAGACAGGAAAGTTTATCACTCAGGATTTTGAAGCTGACACCACACCAGTGTATGCACAATATGTGCATAGTGACATTTACATATGTTCCTTTCATCTTCACTTTTTAGGGGAGTTCAGCTTACATTTTAATTTCAAACATTTTGTTGAAGACCTGTAGTTTTTAAATAAATATAAATGACTTGGATACGGTGCACTTCCAGGATCCTGTGCACGAATATCCTAATATATGGCACACACGCTACTATCTATAATAATGCACAATTACATTATATGTTCGGTACCCTTGTAAAAATGAACGTACTACATTATAAAGTACAACTCTGTAGGACTCTACTTTTGCTGTAAAAGAGAATTAAAGCAGCATTGTGAAATGCACACCACAAAAAGGTGCTGTCCCATGTAGGACCATCATGAACTAATACAAATATTATGTTTACCAAATTAGTTGGGGTTTTGATTTAAACCATTTTCAAAAGTTTAATTGTTAGCATATAAAAACTATCTGAATGTCAATATTGTGTAGTCCACCCCAATCAAAATGTAATTAGATCAATTAGGGAAGGGAGCAGGACAATGAGGAGATAAGACTGAGTAAAGTGCATTAAACTCCATTCTAACTTTCAGGTTACCATGTTAACACATGTTCTGTATTAAACAACACATCAATGATCTAGTTTGAACATATTAAACATATCAGTGTCGTTGGTTCAATCTGCCCCTTACTGAGAGGTCAATAGGAATGTTTGTGGCTGCATATTGCAAAGGAAGATTCTCAATGGTTTATTACCATTCACTTGGAGGAGGGGAAATATGAACCAAATCCTTTTAAATTGAAAGTGGCGCACTGTAAAAAGGTGCAGAGTATCTTTACTCAGTTTCAGGTGTACAAACTGTATTGTCGATTCAGATTCAATATTACAGGATACTCTATTTTGTAAGGACTATAAAACTGTTATAGAACATAGAAATAAATAGCAGCAATCCTTTGCCCTATAAATTGACTGGTATGTTTCTAATCAGAAAGACACACGCTGTATAGTTTGTGTCACCGAGTACCTCACATGAATTAAACAGATACGCGGAGAGCGGTCCATGCCAGACATTAGGATCCCACCTAATATAGCTGGACAGTTTTCCCACACATTTCCTAATGTTTACATGATGTTCGGTTAAAGAAATAAGAAAGCTGTTTTGTCAGATGGGGTAGCCTACTGTTACTGTGACTGCTCAGAACCTCAGTATATACAGAGTCAGCATAACCAGCAAATGGTCACATGGATTTGCCCTGGACACACAGAGCTCTGTGCTTCTAGTTTGTTTATGCAATAGTGCTTTGAGGTGCATGTGAAATTTCCCTGATGTCCATAAATGTCAAACAGGGTATCAATTGCACAGTGAGGGCTTCTCCTCTAACATCTTAGAAGAGACATGCAAACAGATAAGATTCATTCTTCTTAATGCAAGATGAAAAAAAAACAGGCTTGTTAAAAGTCAAAATCTTAAAAATTCGCCATGCACTTATACTAGTGATATGTGAAGGTTTCATTTGACCACTTTTATATACTGGTTTTTTCCCCTCACAGAAATATAGACTCAGCGTAGGTTGGGATACATTTTCATGGACTAACTTTGGGCTTCTTCATAGATTAAATTATGTACAGAGTTTATAGGTTTACTCCTCAAATATGCTTGTTACAGAAATATTTTTATTTTAATTAATGATAGAGATTTTGTTACAAGTAAATATTAATATGAATGTTTGGTTTATTTCCTGAGATGTGCAGAAATGCTGTTACGACCTGCATAATAAAACATGCATTATAATCTTATTATTAGTATCATTTATTTGCAAAGTGCCAACATATTCCGCAGAGCGGTACAGTGGGGCTGCCGTCTGATATCAATTATATAAACAAAATGACAATCCAAACAAGGACATAGAAGCGCAAACAGATGCAGACGGTAATCAGGGCTCTGTGCTTGAGAGCTTACAATCTAAAGGGAATAAGGCTAGGGTGACCAGACATTCCTGGTTTAGCCAGAACAGTCTCGTTTTTTTGCCCTCTGTCCCGGTGTCTTGAGTCTGACTAAATGTCCTGGTTTTCTATATAAATGCTGTCAAGCGCCGATCGCGCATGCATGGCCGGCAAGCACCGAACGCGCATGCGCGATGGTCACTCACCAGTAGCGCATGCGTGATGGATGCTCGCCACCGCGTATGCGTGATGGGTGCTCGCTGGACGCGCATGGGCAACATATGTCCCTGTTTGTCCCGCAAACAATATGGTCACACTAAATAAGGGACAATGTTGAAACAAAAGATAGTATCTGCTCATTGTGGGACGCGCATGCCTCAGGATGGAGTATGGTCCAGCTGCACAGCTGGTCCCATTAAGGTTTGGGGGTGTGGATGTTAGGGGGTGTTAGCGTGGAGTTTTGTCCATAGCTGATCTTAATAGTGTTGGGGGACCGTGGAGTGGTGGATGTTAGGGGTATGCCAGATAGGCTTCCTTAAAAAGGCAAGTTTTTAAACATCTGAAAGCTGGGGGAGAGTCTGATGGTGCCAAGGTGGGGACTTCCAGATAGAGGGGGTAGCACAGGAAAGTCTAGAAATGTCAAATGAGAATTAGGAAGTAAAAGCTTGTAATCTTCTCCACACAGTAAATTGTTTAATTCTATGGATAAAAATATTCACCATCTTTTTGTTTTCAAGATGAGCATTGATTTAGAAAGAAAATGCTGTTTCTAGATTAGGAACATTACAGCTGATCCTGTAAAAAAAACAAAGTAATGCTTCCTGTTATAAGAAACATAAGCCGCGCAGGAAGGATCTGGCAGCCATTTTACGCTATCCTTGGTTGCTAGGTATGGATTTTATTTTTTTAAAGTGATGGTAGCCTGTCCTTATAGTACAAGTAAAAAAAAAAAAAAGATATATATATCTTTTGGGTGGGATTGCACGCTTAACGGTGCTTCAATCCTCAGCATAGTCCAACTCTTCCCTCCCCCCAACCCCCCCCCCCCCCCAAAAAAAGGATTTAGCATTGATTGATGTTTTAGTGACATATGTGGTAACCTACTTTAGCTTGATAAGATCTAATTAGATTTCGGTAGAAGGCTGAGAACACTGGGTCCTGTAGACGGTGTTAATTTGCCCACCAGCAGCAGAATCTTATGGCCTAGGTGTCAGTTGCAAGATAAATATTGTAATTTGCTTAGCTAAAACAGAGCTTCCAGGATGCATCATTTAAGACACTATTATCAAGCCATACCCTGCTGGGACCAGTGCTGATTGAGGAGTGTTTAACAATAGAGACACTAAATAAAAATAGGGAGGTGGAATACAAATGCATCTGTTTTTCCTACATTAATATAACTAACTGTTGACAACATGCAGCCCTACAGACAGTATTATACCAAGGGAACCGGGGGGAACAGAATGACAACGAATCCCCCTCTCCCATGTACCTTATATTACGGTGACATACAGCTTTCAATGTGTTCGCAGCCTGCATTACCTTTTAGAAAATAATTATCACTATTCTACCAAAAAACAAAACAATTATCAGCTTGGGTGAGTTTATAGCTAAACTAAGAGTCGTAATTAATTTTTATTTAGTAAATAATTGTATGATAGTACCATTATAAGGGACCATGTTGAAATGTACAAGAAGCAAAAAGGTGACACACTGGGGGGGCTCATTTGCATGCCATTACCCAGAATCCCTGGCTGCAGTGGAAGCACTGTAGGCTAAGGCCCCGTTGCACGCGTCCGGGGCTGTCTTGCTTGCTGGCGGTGCGTGCAACTCACTGCACCGCGATCTGCGGTCTGAAGGAAATGTTTTCTGGCGTGGGGGGGCATGGCCAAAATGGGTGGGAGGGCACGGCCATGACGTGAGGGGGCGGGACCGCCCCTCAGCCGTTCAGCCCCTCAGCCGTTCAGCCCCTCAGCCGCTGAGCCCCTCAACTCCTCAGCCCCTCAACCGTTCAGCCCCTCAACCGTTCAGCCCCTCAACCGTTCAGCCCCTCAACCGTTCAGCCCCTCAACCATTCAGCCCCTCAAATGTTCAGCCCCTCAACCGTTCAGCCCCTCAGCCGCTGAGCCCCTCAGCCGTTCAGCCCCTCAACTGTTAGCCCCTCAACTGTTCAGCCCCTCAACCGCTGAGCCCCTCAACTCCTCAGCCGGTCACACACACAGACAGGCACTCACGCACTCAGGCACACACACAGACAGGCACTCACACACTCAGGCACACACATACACACACACAAACAGGCACTCAGACACACACATACACACACACAGACAGGCACTCACAAATACACACGGGGGGTGGTGAATCGGAGCCCGGGGGATCGGAGCAGTGGGGGAATCGGAAGGGGGATCGCTGACACACAGCTCGGCAGGCGAATTAACCCTGTCACTGCTAGGGGGGCCTTCAACCCAATACTGACATTGTCCCGCAGTACATGAGCAGCGCGTACAACGGCACACACACACACACACACACACACACACACACACCCGCGAAGACGAGAGAGTCTGTGGGAGGGAGCAGGGGGGACTTCCTTGGTGCTGCAGAGTTTATTTAAAATCGCTGCTTTCCCCCCACACTCTCCTCCCCGCTCCCCGAAGCCTCCCCTCCTCATTGGCTCACAGCCACACCACGTGACACGTCGCCGCTTGGGATTACAATTCTCTTGCATCCCCTGGCGGCTGACGCGTCACAGCGTGTAGTGAGCCGTGCAGCGAGGGGGGACTGGGACCGGCTCGGGAGAATAACATCAGATGGTGCGTAGCGAGCGCGCGGCCGCACGGGCCGTCCGAAGCAGCGGGACCCACGCCTAAGGCCTCCATCAAACAGGCTGCTACACGGACGCGCATCCGCTTTTGCGAGCCTCTGTCTGCTGGGCGATGTGTGAACATCCCCAGCAGACAGAATGACGTGATTGGGGGTGTAACTTTAAAAAATAAAATTGTGTGTGTTTGTAATCGGCTGGCGAAGTACGCGTGTCGCGGCTGCCGCTTCAAATTTCCACTTCGGTTGAAAGCTAGAGTGGCAGCCGCGACAACGCTGCACTTCACCGCTGGGGGTCGTTTCCTGTTTGAAAACTCCCACAGAACACAGCGAAAATGGCGACGCGCACGTCGCATTGCGTTCTGTTTGAGCGAGGCCTAAGAGATAATGGTGAAAGGCAGGGTTGCAGCCCTGTCTGAGATATGGGAATGTGCTCACAAGTGGTATTTTTATTTCTAAATGCCAAATCAATATATAGAAATGTAGCCCATGTTCCCCCCCCTCCCCCCCCCCCCCGCGCAGATTGGACCTCTAGGGTGTAGTGAGGGCTGGCTACATGTAATTGGGTGGTGCATACCTGCTTGGAACAGGAGGGCCTGAGTCTCCCTCATTGGTATGGGGGATAACAGGGAAAGGCTTTTGGGGTATATGCCTCCATCTTCTTTAGCAACGGTGCAGCGCCTCCATCTTCTGACGAGACCTATAGGGATAGGTTAAGATCCTCCCAGAAGAAGTCCTGGTCCCAGGGCGAGCGATCTTAAACTCACACACAGTCTTTATGTAAAATAGCAGCAATGTCTTTATTGTCCTTGCAACAATGATACAGCACACAGCAGCAGCAGCAGCAGTTAATGTACAGAAGGGCTTCCAAATGTACAGGTATATTCCTCCACTCCTCTCCTCCAGGCTGTACCCTAGCAGAATGGGCTGTTGGGGGGGGCTTCAATACCCCAACCCCCACCTCCAGGATATACACTCTGGGTGAGGGTAGATCTCCCCCCTCACCCCCTCAGCAGGGTGAGGGGCATTGGTCCACAGCACTACAGTGCTATCAGCTCTAATCAGTATGGCTGAGTGCCTTCTCTCCTGTTTCCTTGAACTACCAGACCATGCTTCTCTCTGTTCAAGCACTCTTCACTCTCACAACTCCAACAGACTGAACACTGACTGAACACTGACACACACAGGAGCAGCCCACTAAATAGATACAGCCCTGCCCCTTATGATGTCAGCAGGACCTCCCCTCTGTCTCAGGCCTGCCACAGAGTAAGGGGCCTACCTCTATCACAGAAAGGCAGGGCTTGGTGGGGGAAAACCCATGATTACTACTGACGCCTGCCCTTACCAGGGCTTACTCCAGTAGTAGAAGGATAGGTAGCCCACTATTTCTTACAGGGGCTACACTCTCCCTCTGGTGGAATCCAATGGTCCCCACTTGGACCTAACTTTAGCAGCACCATCCTGCAGAGAACAAACCTGGGAAACAAACACATTGCAATGTATGTTATTTTCTTGAGCCAACCACCAGGTGGCGTAACAGTCACTCCCAACGGGAAGAACCACTAATGATAATGTTTTGGGTCAGGCTTTCGTACCTTCCTCCAATTATGGTCAGTTATGGTAATATAGTAGGGCTGTACGACCCAGACTCTGGCCGGTATATCACGCTGTGCATGTATATGCACCGCCCCACACTCCAGGCCTGAACCACCTCACTGATATGGTCTTCATTGTGGTAACCCGCCTTACCAAACCGTGTTCTCAAATATTCTTGTACAGCCGCTCTGAGCCAACTATCTCTATTCTCCTCTATTTCCCTCATTATGGGTTCAGGCACATAAGGGTATTCGTACCCATGGGACTGCTTAAACCTAGACACTATGGCTCTGTCTGCTCTGCTTTATTTGGGCAGTTTCTTAGGACCCGCCCTGCTTGGCAGTACCCAAAACTCCGGTTCTACAGGAGCAATGTCATCGTACAATATACTAGGCCCCTTAGGCATGATGATCCCTTGCTCTATCTCCTGAAATCAGTGTTCTAACTCATCCACCACCTCCTCGGGAGTATAGACACCTACCGCCCACCAATGATCAACTATGTTGTTCCTGATCAACAGGAACCTGGTGCGGTCCATACCTTTGTGGTACCAAGTGTACAGGGGTGCCCACCACTTGTCACGGTGCTCGTATGCTGACATGGGGCTAGAAGTACTTGTCTCTGACTCGGTCTGTGATGAGACACCGGACGTACCCGCCTCCGTAGAGTGCGAGCAGCTGCGTCTACCCTTGGCATTTATGTATTTGTAGGATTCATTTTGGAAACCACCTGGCTTACCGGCCCTGCCTCCGCAGTAGTATGGGACCCTCGGGCCCTCCCTCTAGACACAGGAGAAAAAGGTACATGTTTAGGCATACGTATCACAGCATCATATGGTACCTCCCCATCAGATCCCTAGTCACTTAATTCCCAATCCCGCAAATCCTTGGAGTACTTGGGATTCTTACTCAATTTATCCCCACTAGGTCCCTGTGTCATGACTCGTGACAGGGCAGGGGCAGTGGCCGGGGCAAGGGCGCTAGGGACTGGGGCTGGGGCAATGTCCGTTTCCATGTCCAGTAAGCGGGTAATCCCGCGACCAGTGGGCAGTTTGCTTGCCCTCTCTGCTGAGCCCCGCGAACCTCTGGAAGGACCTTGGCTACGCAGGGTGGCCATGGCAGCGGCCATAGTTACTCTCCGCGGGGAGAACAACGCTCCCGGGCCTCTTTTCCAGTCGGACCCGGAAGTGATGTCATCATGGCTACCCGAGGAATCCCCATCCGCTCCGTGGTCATGCACCGGAAGTGCGTCGAGGACCGGAAGGGGCGGTGGTGGATCATCGGGTCCGCGTACGGGTAAGTAGGCTGCACGCCTCTCCTTCTCGTCCTCTGCAGTGGCCGTCTTCGCCTGGCGGGAGTAAGGGGGTGGTGGAGTCTCCTTACCGCTCCGCTGCAGGCTGATGTACTCGGATCCCTCTCGATCCGCCTCTGACGCCATCTCCGCCGCACTGGGAGTCACCACGGCTGTGGGACTTCTACGGGCCTCAGGCCGCACCAGCGCTCGCCGTCGGGGGTTGTCCAGACTCGTCTGCTCCCTCTCTCCAGTAAGTGGACTGCCATCTTTGTTACAGCTGGGCTGGTTCGCCGGTAGGCGCATCGCCACTGATGAGACACCATCTTCTTCCTCCGAAGACGACTTGGTCGGATCCTCCGCTAGGGAGTCACCTGGGTCTTTTGCGGCACCGCCAGTGGGTAGTGGTACAAACGGGCCCGCTCCGGTACCTCCACTGCGGTCGCGCTCTTCTCCGCCGGATCTCCGCACGGCTCTGTAGTTGGGTGGGCCTTGGCTCCCACCTCGGCAGGGGTGCAGGGAACTAGGGCAGCCTCATCGGTCGTCTCCGCCACCTCCGTTAGTGTTCCCGGAGAGGCACCCTGAGGGGTCTTGATCATTGGCCATAGCTCGGTAGGCCACAGGTAGAACGTGCCACATTGAGGGCATCGTGCCTTCGTGCTTGGGCCCGGTCCGGGTGTCCTGCAGTGTACGCACAGGCACCGGAGGTACTCTCGGCCATCGAGTTCCACTACCAGGAAGCCTCCTGGGAACTGGAACGTGGTCATGCTTAGCTCTGACATACTTAGTTCAGGGGTGGAACAGTTCAATGTTTCAGCTCCTCTCTCTGTGAATGCCAGATGGAAGTGAAGTTCCTCGCTCTCACTTCCTGTGCCTGCCTTCGCTGGGGAGGACGCTCCTGATTGGCTCTCCTTGTGCCCCCTCTCTCTGGTGGAAACAAGTGGAGGGGCACTCCTTCTTTCAGTGGGACATGGCCTGGTCTGTTGGCCAGTCACAGCACAGGTGGGTGGGCTTTTGGCTTTCGCGCCGCTCCGCTCCTTTTCCAGGGGATCTGGGTTTGGCGCCAAACCCCTGCACACCTCCCTCCACATCTCTCTCACAGTCTCTTTGCACGATTCACGTGCGCGCTCCAGGATTAGCGGGAATCGCCATTTTAACTCGGCTTCTAACTGCTGGGCCGTGGATGGCACTGCTGTCGCCATTTTGGACTCTTTCTTGCTCCGCGGAGCACATGTAGTGACGGGCACCATCTTTGATGAGCCCTCCAAATGTATATCACCACTATTCTCAGTGTCTAATGCAAAGCTCATTCCCAGACACTGACTATACCCACTGACACTCTCTGATGCTCTCTGCATGCTATTTCTCTGTGCTTTACCCACTAGTGTGATTTGGCATACCCCAGGCTAGGCAGAACTCCTTCTCTGTGCACCGCACTCACTGACGGTTCCTACAAGTACTCTGTGGTGTGTTTTATGTGGGTGCTGGCTAGTGTACCGGGCATCTCCCTAAGTACGGGCGTCTCATACTTTTGGCCACTCATAGTGCGGGCCCTGGGCCATGGTCCCTGGACTAGTTAACAGACTAACCCCCCCAGTTGCCTCATACTATCTGCCTCAAGGGACTAGGACAGCAATAGCCATACACCCATCTTACAACACCCTCTTAGAGCACCCAGGGCGTACTGTGTGGGAATCCACACTCCCCTGACTACCCCTGGTATTACATGCCCTACTCTCTCCAGTTCTTGCACGGAAGGTGCACTTCACTCTTGCCGCTCTGCCTTGCTTAAAGCCTGTTCTGTTCTGGATTTCAGCAGCGCCTCCCAATGTAGCCCATGTCCCCCCCCCCCACCCCTCCCCCCGGTCGCAGATTGGACCTCTAGGGTGTAGTGAGGGCTGGCTACATGTAATTGGGTGGTGCATACCTGCTTGGAACAGGAGCGCGTTGGTATGGGGGATAACAGGGACAGGCTTCTGGGGTATATGCCTCCATCTTCTTTAGCAACGGTGCAGCGCCTCCATCTTCTGACGAGACCTATAGGGATAGGTTAAGATCCTCCCAGAAGAAGCCCTGGTCCCAGGGCAAGTGATCTTAAACTCACACACAATCTTTATGTATAATAGCAGCAATGTCTTTATTGTCCTTGCAACAATGATACAGCACACAGCAGCAGCAGCAGCAGTTCATGTACAGCAGTGCTTCCAGTGTACAGGTATATTCCTCCACTCCTCTCCTCCAGGCTGTACCCTAGCAAGATGGGCTGTTGGGGGGGCTTCAATACCCCAACCCCCACCTCCAGGATATACTCTCTGGGTGAGGGTAGATCTCCCCCGTCACCCCCTCAGCAGGGTGAGGGGCATTGGTCCACAGCACTACAGTGCTATCAGCTCTAATCAGTATGGCTGAGTGCTTTCTCTCCTGTTTCCTTGAACTTCCAGACCATGCTCTCTCTGTTCCAGCACTCTCCACTCTCACAACTCCAACAGTCTCCACTCTCCAACAGACTAAACTGAACACTGACTGAACACTGACACACACAGGAGCAGCCCACTAAATAGATACAGCCCTACCCCTTATGATGTCAGCAGGACCTCCCCTCTGTCTCAGGCCTGCCACAGAGTCAGGGGCCTACCTCTATCACTCAAGGCAGGGCTTGGTGGGGGGAAAACCCATGATTACTACTGGCGCCTGCCCTTACCAGGGCTTACTCCAGTAGTAGAAGGATAGGTAGCCCACTATTTCTTACAGGGGCTACAGAAATATAAAATATAAGAAATATGGGGATAGTAACACCAGCTATACCTACATTGAAAGAAAGTAGCTCACAGATCTTACAATTTAAGTACAGCTTTTTTTTTCTAAACCTCTCTTCAGCTCTCATGCCTGATGGTAACCATTAGACTAAAGAAAGAGAGGATGGGTGGGACAGTAGCCCCCGGGGTTTCAGTCCCACCAATCCTCTCTTTCTTCATTTTGGCATTTTTGTGATGGGAGTGACGCACATGGGTAGCGCGGATCCTCTTACTGCACCTGCTGATTGAGCGCTTGGCCAGTTGAAGGAGATACGATAAACTACAGGGAGAATAAGCGACTCCACACGGATTGCATACATGACGTACCGGGTCAGACCACCATTTCCAGCTACGACTTAGGGGTAATATATTTGCACCTATTTGACTCCCTGGATAGGTCACTCATATTATCTTAGATGCACCCTCTTCTCTCCCTTCAACTCATTCGGCCAACTCTAGCATCGGATACCTTTGTACTGACTTATCCCACTTTGTATTACCCCATTATTCATATATTGCAGAGGCTTCTCATTACAGAGCTTTTCCTTGAGCTTTAGTTCTGAGTTTTTTTCCCCTCAACTAACCATTAGACTGCACTGGGCTCTGGAAAGAATTGGAATCACTCTGAAACCTAGTATTTCAAACACTTATATCCTCTAGATATTTGTGGAAGACTACATATTACCACACTCCTCCCTATAGAAGTTTGCTGCTGGTAAAAAGATTGGCCTTGCATATAGAAAAACAAAAAGAAAGATTCCTGCGCTCCTACCAAAAACGCTGAAAAATAATAATGATCTCATAAGTAAGGGTCATTTAGTTAAACCCTTTGGCCAAAGCGTTATAAGCCTGCATGCCACATCACGGCATAACCAAATTTGCAGGTTCCTACACTGAATATATGTAATTATTGTCCCATGGACTAGTGAAAAATGTGAGAAAGCCCTGAAGGGGTTAAATAAAGCATATGCTTATTGTGAGTAGTGCAATTAAAAGGTGGCTGAACCCAGTATCATAGTTACCTTACTATATATGTAAACTGTGGGTACACAAATTCCTTGTGTGAATATAATAAAACTTACATAAATTTATTTCTATCAGCCTTATACATGCACCTACTCTTCAATGGAGGGTGATGTGCAGACTGACACTGAGGTGTATTATACCGATGTGGCTCCTCCCTTCAGGACAGAACCCCTACCAATTTTCCAATTAGTACAGGTATAATACACCTCAGTGTCAGTCTGCACATCACCCTCCATTGAAGAGTAGGTGCATGTATAAGGCTGATAGATAGAAATGTGTGGAAATTTGATTATATTCACACCAGGGAATTTGTTCACCCCCAGTTTACATTCTTTGCATTGTGTGCATTCTTTTCTTGTCTTTACAAGGTGTCCCCCGTTCCAGGGGTCACCTTGCTTTAAGAGTCAGTTGGGGAGACGCTCCACATACATGCTGCAAGGGGATTAGTGCTTCCAGCAAACTTAAGGCTAAGGCCCCACTGCCTCAGACCACGCGCCCGCACTGTAGACAGGCGGCGCGTGGAGAGGCACTTGACCGCTAAATGCGGTCTGTAGGGAGCAGCAGCTGGAGTGGGGGGCGTGGCCAAAATGGCTCAGGTGGGCGCGGCAATGATGTCGGGGGCGGGGCCATCACACTGTGCCAGGGGTTCCCACCGTGCATCTGCAGTGCTGACAGGGTATGAGAGAGTCTGTGGGAGGGGGCAGGGGTGCTCCCTTGGTGCTGCAGCTGCTTTCCCCCCCACCTCTGCTCCCCGAAGCCTCCCCGCTCCCCGAAGCCTCCTCTCCTCATTGCCAGGGTTTCCCTCCCCCGCCGTGCATCTGCTGACACTGCAGACACAGACTATGAGGAGAGAGTCTGTGGAGGGAGCAGGGGGGCTCCCCTGGTTCTGCAGCTGTTTTCCTCCCTGAAGCCTCCCTGCTCCCCGAAGCCGCCCCTCCTCCTCTCCTCATTGGCTCACAGCCACACCACGTGACGCGTCGCCGCCTGGGATTACAATTCTCTTGCATCCCCTGCCGGCTGACGTGTCACAGCGTGTAGTGAGCCGTGCAGGGAGGAGGGACTGGGACCTGCTCGGGAGGACACCATCAGATGGTGAGTAGCGCGCACGCAGCCGCGGGCGCCACCGGACGCAGCGGGACCAAAGCCTTACATCTGCAGCACGAGCGCGGAATTTCTTATTTCAACTGTATACAGTAAGGTAACTATGATACTGGCTTTGGCCAGCTTTTAATTGCACTACTCACAAAGCATATGCTTTATTTAACCCCTTCAGGGCTTTCTCACATGTTTCACTAGTCCATTTGACAATAATTACTGCACATATATTCAGTGTAGACTAGGTACCTGCAAATTCGGTTATGCCTTGACGTGGCTGCAGGCTTATATTCTTTTCAGTTTTTTTCTGAGATATACCCATTGGGTTATCTCATTCAGGAGACTGTAGGGAGTGACTCCGTGTGCCTAGCAGCAAAGGGATTGGTTTTAAGAAAGCACGAGTGCGGAATTCTCGAATTGTGCTCCTTTAATGAGTTTTAATAAGTTAACATTAAAAATGGCAACATACGAAGGTAAATAGTATTAGTTATAAGATCATTATTAATGAATCTGCACTGGCATGTCCCACAGATGGCGAGGCACAGCTGTTTATAGATGATGCAGGCTTGCAGGAAAAAAATAAACTAAAATGCATAAAAGCATATAAACTACAAGGAACATGTGTTGTCTTTAAACAGAAAGTAGGCTCTGTAACTGTGTCAGACAACTCGATGATAAGAAGAAACAAATGAAAAAGCAAAATGCTTGTACTGTACTCATCTGAAAAATATTGGCTTTGGATAAGATAACTCAAAGTCACATTGAAGATTAAAGTTCGCATTTCCTATGCGTCTGCTTTTATACTTCAGAAACAAAGGCTTTGAGAAGGGAGCATGAAGTCTGTGCATAATACGTGAGTGAGGGGAAGATGGGAGGTTGGATAAGGTTAGATCCTGCCTCACTTGTGTGTAATAAATTCATTTTCATTTGTTTCATATTTGGAAATAATTACTTCTGATTTATTTTCTAATCAACAAAGCTCGCCATCAAAGAGTTAGTGGGCGTGAATGCTGACCCCTCGCATTTTTGTTGTTGATTTGGGCCTTTCTGTCGCAACTAGAGATTGGTGACCTGGGTACATTCCCACCAAAGAACAAAAGGGGGAGCTGTTTTGCTATTTCTTTCATTGGAAATAACTCCCACCCCCCCCCCCCCCAGGCACTGGGTTTGTGAACCATTTCTACTATGCAATTCGCATAGTGTTCTGAACTTAAACAGTAATAAATAGCATGATCTTATTATTTTTAACGGTGTTTGCAATGCCTTGTATATACTGTAATGTGTAACCCTGTTCACTTATTGGAACTTTGTATTTGTAACCCTGTATTTGTCATCATAACTTTACACCTAGGACATACTTGAAATGTATTACTCAATGTATTACTTCCTTGTAAAACTTTTTATAAATAAATAAATGTATGGAAAAGTAGTAAAAGGCAAACAATTTTTATTTCTAAACGAACAATGATAAAAGGGATCTCTGTTTTAAATTACTGCATAAGATCGCATGCTAGTTGTCTTCAACTGGTGTCTGTTTATTTACTTTGCAATAAATAAACATGTATAATGTAACCCATGTAACCCTTATTCCCCCCCCCAGACTCATCTGACATATCTAGGGTGTGTGAGGGCGGATTACATGTACTGGGTGGTGCGTACCTGTGTGGAACAGGAGGGCCTGAGTCTCCCGCGGTGGTGTGGGGGATCACAGGACCAGGCTTCTGGGGTGGTAGCCTATGTACACAAACGTTATATAATCAAAATGCAGTACATAGAATATACAACTTATCACATGGGTTTTATATGACTTGGTACACCACATAACAACTACCATAATACCCGAGGCCAGCTGAGTGTTTGCTGTTTGCCAAGACCAATGGTGGGGTGCCCCTAACTGGTCATGTGGGGGTACCGCTGTGGCAGGACGGCCTGTAGCCGAGGTCAGGGAACAGTCCACACGTATAGTTTCAGGATAATGAAAACGTTCAGTGGCTTTATTTCTCCACAGCATACATAACATGCGGGTACACTGTCCCTTTAAACAAAACAAATCCTGCTCCACATTGGGAGGACTGACTAACACACCAGGCCTATCTAGCAGGCTGGCTGGCTAAACCATAACCAAACCGTAAGTGTCTATTAAGCAGTCAGGAAAAACAAATGAACAAGTCTCTTACTTTGGTTGCAGTAGTTAGCTTGATGTATCCGTCTGGCTAGCAGCACATATAGCCATGTGCTCTGGTCTAAGGCAGCCAGCTACTACCAGTAACAACATCCTTTTATACCTTGCTGGCTATCAGGTGTCAGCTTACATCCTGGTTATCTAGCTTCCACCTGAGTTAACCCTTATGAGTGCTGGAGGAAGCACTCAGACATATGTCTCCCAGGCATAACTGATAGGGGTTGACTTCACTCTGTCACATACCTCCCCTGTTTGTGTGTGGGTAGTGTCCCACACGGCTGAAGCCCGACCCTACACTCCTTCTCTTGACAAAAAATCAGCATTTCCATGGTCCTTTCCAGGTCTATGCTGAATATCAAAAGAGAAAGGTTGGAGGGCCATGTACCACCTGGTAAACCTTGAATTTGTGTCCTTCATGGTGTTTAACCACTTCAAGGGCGCATGGTCAGTGACCAGGGTGAAGTGTACTCCGGTGACATAATGTCTCAAGGCCTCAATTGCCCATTTTACAGCGAGGCACTCCTTCTCAATGACGGAATACCTCACTTCCCTTGGGAACAGCTTCCGGCTGATGAACAGTATGGGGTGTTCAACACCATCAAATTGCTGGGACAGCACTGCTCCCAGTCCTACCTCTGAGGCATCCATCTGGATGATGAAGGGCTCTTTAAAATCTGGGCTCCGAAGAGCGGGGCCCTCTGACAGGCACTTTTTTAGCATGTCAAAGGCGTCTTGGCACTCCCAAGACCATTTAACTTGGGTCGGGGCACTCTTTTTTGTCAGATCTGTTAGGGGTGCAGAAATTTCTGAAAAATTGGGGATAAACCCCAAAAGGGAGCGGACCTGTGTCTTTGTCTGTGGGGTGGGGACTTCCTTTATGGCGGCCACCTTGCTAGCTAGTGGCCTTACTATCCCTCCCCCAACGGCATAGCCCAAGTATTTTGTAGTGGATTTACACAGGGCACATTTTTTTGGATTTGCAGTGAGCCCTTGTCACGGGAGACTCCTGTGGCGGGTAGGATCTCGGTGGCCAGAACAGCACGAGCATAGTAGGGGTCACAATCAGAGGTTCTGAGGCAGGCGGCAGACAGCGCAGTCAGGAAACAAGCAGAGGTCCGAGGCAGGCGGCAGGTAGCGAAGTCAGGTAACAAGCAGAGGTCCGAGGCAGGCGGCAGGTAGCAAAGTCAGGTAACAAGCAGAGGTCAGCAACGAGGAGATTGGAACAGGACAGGGGAGCAAGGACAGGTCTGGGGGCAGGGACTGAGAACAGGAACAAACAGGGACAAGCCAGATTACCAGCAAGGGCTTTTACTGTGAACAGACTCAAATACAGGTACAGGTACAGAAAAGGATCAGAGGCATGTGCAATAGGAGTCTGACTTCAAGCAAAGGCAAAGGAAACAGACAGGAAGCAGAGCTATAAGACAGAGAGAGGAGCAACAAAAAGACAGACAGACAGACAGAGGAACCCAGAGCCAACAGAAGGCAGCAGCACACCCAGTGGACAAAGAAGCTATGGCTAGGCAGGAGATCTAGGCGACCCTGACAGCCCTGCTTCTCTTAAGGATGTTAGGACTGCCCTTAACCTTTTTATATGAGACTGCCAATGTCTGCTATAGATGACAATGTCATCCAAGTAGGCCGCGGCATATGCCCTATGGGGTCGTAGTACCTTGTCCATTAATCTTTGGAACGTGGCTGGAGCCCCATGTAACCCAAATGGCATAGTGACAAATTGGTATAAACCGAGAGGGGTGGCGAAGGCAGTTTTGCATTTGGATTCTTCCGCTAGAGGTATCTGCCAATATCCTTTCGTGAGATCTAGGGTGGAGATATACTCTGCTTTACCAAGCGAGTCAAGCAATTCATCCACCCTAGGCATTGGGTATGCATCAAATCTGGATACAGCATTTACCTTTCGCAGATCCACGCAAAACCTCACCTTCCCATCTGGTTTAGGGACCAACACTATAGGGCTACACCATTCGCTGTGGGACTCCTCAATCACGCCCAATTCCAACATGTCTATTATCTCCCTCTCTACCAGGTCTTTTCAGCCCCCTGGCAATCTATAGGGACGGGACCGTACTTTTACGCCAGGTTCTGTCTCAAACCTACTGGACACTAAATCCGTCTGCCCTGGCAGCTCAGAAAAAAAATCTGGTAACTGGTCACATAATTCTAGTAGGTCTGACCTTTGTTCCGTTGTTAACTGCCCCCCCATGGGAACCTGATGGTCATTGTACGTACTACCATTTGGAAGCTGTGGACCCAAATCCGTCTCTCCTTCCTGAGGGTGGATGAACAGTGATCTCATCGTTTTCCAGGGTTTCAGGAGGTTCACGTGGTAGATTTGTTTACCCTTCCTGGACCCTGGTTGAGAGATCTCATAGTTCACATCCCCGGTGCGGCGGAGAACTTGGAAAGGACCCTGCCACTTCGCAAGGAGTTTACTCTCGGATGTCGGTAGTAGTAGCATCACTTGGTCCCCAGGTTGGAAGATGCTCAAGCGAGCATTTTTGTTGTACTGCCTTTCTTGACGTTCTTGAGCAGATTGTAGATTTTCCTTAGCAAACCGACCTATCATGTCTAGGCGGTTTCTAAGGTCCATGACATACTGAAGGGTATTCTTGGAGGGGGAGGACTCCTCCTCCCAGGATTCCTTCAGTAGGTCAAGAATACCCCGAGGTTGGCGTCCATATAGGAGCTCAAACGGGGAGAAGCCTGTGGATGATTGGGGAACTTCTCGTACCGCAAACAACAGGAAAGGGAGAAGTTCATCCCAAGCTCGCTTCTCGGTGTCCACAAACTTTCTAAGCATGGTTTTTAAAGTACGGTTAAACCTCTCTACCAATCCATCAGTCTGAGGATGGTAGACTGAGGTCCTGACGGATTTTACCTCCAATAACTTCAGGACATCCTGCATTAATTTTGCCATGAAATTTGTTCCCTGGTCAGTTAACATTACTTGGGGTAGTCCTACCCTAGAGAACAGTTCTAACAGCCTGTGAGCAACCTGTTTAGCAGTGGCTGATCTCAGAGGGAAGGCCCCAGGATATCTGGTGGCATAATCTACAACAACGAGTATAAATTTATGTCCCTTCGCAGAGGGTTCTAAAGGTCCGACCAGATCTACCCCAATTCTCTCGCATGGGACGGCTACCAAGGGCAGAGGGACCAAGGGAGCCGGCTTCTGTCCTTTTTGGCTAGATAACTGGCATTCAGGACATGTCTCACATAGTTTCATGATGTCACCATGTATGCCTGGCCAGTAAAACCGGGACGAGATGCGGTCCGTGGTTTTATCTCTGCCCAAATGACCACCCCATGGGAGAGTATGGGCTAGGGTGAACACTGTTTTAATCAACCCTTTAGGGACTAGCATCTGTCGAATGACCTCCTCTGTTTGTGTAACCTTATTCACACGATATAGAATGTCATTTAACAGTTCAAAATGTGGAAACACTTTTACACCTTGTTCGTCCATTATCTTGTTGTTGACCTGTACCACCTTCTCATTTTGTCTAGCCAGAGCTGGGTCTTCCCTCTGCCTCTGACGGAAGTCAGGAAGATCCAGGTCTGGCAAAATTCCTGTATCTATCTGTTCCCCATCCTGGTCATCTCCGGCCATGACCTGCAGTCTTTTGGGCTGACTAATGTTACCAAGAGTCCCAGCCTTTCTTAACCAGTCCTCTTTTTCCGCATGTCTTTGGGACGTGGTGTCTACGGGGGAAAATCTCTGGGGAAAAAGGAAACAAATCTCCAGGCTTCTCCGGAACCAGAGAAGTAGGCTCCGTAGGAGTAGGGGCCAACAATGTTTCGAAGTAGGGCCAGTCTCGGCCAAGTAGAACAGGAGCAGGTAGCCAGGGAGCAACTCACACTGTTAGGCTAGCCTCTTGATCCTTGATACGCAGTAGAACGATCGCGGTCGGGTATCTCTTTGTATCCCCATGGATACATTCGATATTCCAAGGAGAGTCATAGGATAGTCTGTTGCTTGGAATAAGGCCCTCTAGGATCAGGGTTTTTCCAGATCCCGAGTCCAGCATGGCTTTTACTATTTTCCCCTCCAAAGATGCTGGGACTAACCATGGATTGTGGTCCCCTCGGAGAGAAGCTGTGGCAGTGGTTCTGCCATATGAACAGTCCATCTCATCATCTCCTGAGTCCGCAAACTCGGTCGTCAGCGGAAGCTCTCGACGGGGTTCGGTGTTTGGACTTCTCCGCTGTTGGATGGGATCCTCCCTTCTGGTTGGTGGTGGTATCCTCTCCACCGGATGGGTGACGGAAGCCCAGGTTTTCGGGGAATACTGTGGGTGGCGGCCTCCCTTGAGTGATCCAATAGCCTCGGACCCGGGACAGGCGTCTCTGCGGGAGTTTGTACCAGGAACCCTCCGAGATGGGAAAGGGTCTTCCGATCGGGTTGACTGGACCTCCCGAGCTGGCGGGTTGTAGACCCCTCGATTGTCTGCGCCTGCCTCTGGTATCATCGGAAGCAACTGGTGTTTGCACGGACCGTTCCCAGCTATCCTGTTGGGTGTCGTCGCCAAGGAAGTTTTCCACCAAGCGGACCGCTGAATCCAGGGAAAATGCAGCGTGTCTTTTTACCCAGGAGCGGGAGGAGGGAGGCAGTATCTGTATGAACTGCTCGAACACAAACTGTTCAAGAATCTCTGCCTTGGTATGCTTCTCCGGTTGTATCCACCTGGTACATAAGTCTACTAAGCGGTGGGCTACGACCCGGGGTCTGTCTCTGTTTGTATATTTGACTGTCCGGAACCGCTGATGGTAGGTCTCTGGAGTAAGGCCTAGGCGATCCAGAAGAGCAGCATTTAGTTGCTGATAGTCCATGGCCTCATCTGCTGGAAGAGCTTGATAGGCTGCCTGAGCTGCTCCTATGAGGAGTGGAGCCAGAGTCGTTACCCAGCATTCAACTATCCAGCCATGGGCCGTAGCTACCCTTTCAAAAGTGAGGAGAAATGCCTCTGGGTCATTGGTTGGCTTCATTTTAGGCAGCATCACCGGTGGGTTATTTAGAATTCCTGGTCTGCCTGGGGCTGGGCCTTCGGCCAGCAGTTGGAGTAACTTTTCCTCTCGCCGGGCCTATTGCTCATCTTGCTGTGCTTGTCGCTCAGCTTGCTTCTCTGCTAGCTGGAGCTGTGGCTCAAGGAACTGAGAAAAAATTGTCTCCATTTTTTTTTTTTTTTTCTGTGTGGCCCTTCAGATACAGGGGCCGTCCGACATCCCACTTCTGACACCACCTGTGGCAGGACGGCCTATAGCCGAGGTCAGGGAACAGTCCACACGTATAGTTTCAGGATAATGAAAACGTTCAGTGGCTTTATTTCTCCACAGCATACATAACATGCGGGTACACTGTCCCTTTAAACAAAACAAATCCTGCTCCACATTGGGAGGACTGACTAACACACCAGGCCTATCTAGCAGGCTGGCTGGCTAAACTATAACCAAACCGTAAGTGTCTATTAAGCAGTCAGGAAAAACAAATGAACAAGTCTCTTACTTTGGTTGCAGTAGTTAGCTTGATGTATCTGTCTGGCTAGCAGCACATATAGCCATGTGCTCTGGTCTAAGGCAGCCAGCTACTACCAGTAACAACATCCTTTTATACCTTGCTGGCTATCAGGTGTCAGCTTACATCCTGATTATCTAGCTTCCACCTGAGTTAACCCTTATGAGTGCTGGATGAAGCACTCAGAAATATGTCTCCCAGGCATAACTGATAGGGGTTGACTTCACCCTGTCGCAACCGCACTCTGACTTTTGTGAGCCTCCGCAATGATAATCTCTTGAAGATCATGTTCAGGGGTAACAGTCTCTGGCTCCTTAATACTTCCTCCCCCTGGTGGAAGGAATAGTGCAATGTCTCTTGGCCAGACCTTTACCCAGTCATCCGCCTCGCACATGCGGTATACAGGGAGGTCCTGACCTTTTCCTCTGTCCACTACATGATGAACAAAGCGCTCCATGTTGCGCATGAAGAACTGGCACGGCACAGTCCTTGTCGCCTCCATTAGTCACTTCTGAAGTGATGCCTTCTGGATACATCATGAGCTCGGGGTTTTGAGACAGACGAACTTGGTTATCCTTTGCATAGAAGTAACCGGGGCAGGGTCTCTTCACCGGATATCTCCATCACATCCTGCAGGGAGTAAAGGGTTGGGGCCTCACCTCTGCATTGACTCTCGGTGGCCAACAGGTCCTCGGGGACGCTGTCAGTTTCCACCCTGGCTGTCTTGGGACCTGTCCCCGGCACTTCTGGGGCAGTCCATTCACTTTCTGCAACCTCTGGAGCATTGGCTCCCAGTCCTGGGACCATTTGGGTTGGAGCGCACGGGCTCACACTAAGATCATGAGACTTAGTTAGGGCCTTTTCTACGGCCGCCTCCATCGGGGCCTGTGGGGAGTAAGGAGGTTCCTCACCACTCCGCTGGCTTGCGACGTGTTCCTCTTCCTCCGGATGTCCCTCCGACACACTGGGAGTCGCCACGGCCATGGGACTCTTCCGCGGCGCCGGCCGCACCAGCACTTGCTGCCAAGGGATGTCTCTGTGCAGCGGGCCCACAGCAGGGTCCGCAACAGATGCTTCAGCTTCACTGGGGTGGTCCGCCGGCTGGCGCATCACCACGGCTGGTTGTTGATCGTTGAAATCACTAAGAGAGGATGGGGGTAGAGACACCTTACCCTGTGACTTCGGAATCTGCGGTTCAGGAATCTGCAGTCCTAAGGGCGGAACCGAATCTAGAACCGGGGTGCACGGACCCCCTGCAACACCTGCTACACCCCACTGACTCTGGGCGACCACCGCGTTGCAGCTGTCCATTTTGGGCAATGTAGCTTGAAACTTTTGTGGTTCTAGAGCAGAGTCTAAAACCGTGGTTACAGTACGTGGAGCCTCCGAATCTTCCGTGGTTGAGGTAGAGAGGTTAACGGCATCTTCCTCTGCGGGTTCTGGCTCTGGGACCGACAGTCTGATTCAGATATGGTGTATCACTGGAACACTTGTTTAAATCACTACATCATTTCTTAATTGCCACAGCTTGGTAGCACACTATCACTCCTTTAACACATGTATAGTATAACAGTTTCATCTGAATTACAAACTACAAATATTTTTAAATATCCTGGGGTGTTATAAATATGACCCCATTATAAATTTTCAAATAATTATTTGATCACTCTGCCTTGGAATTGTTGCTGTAAAATTCAAACGTATCATTAGGAATGAAGCTCTAATTGGCTTGAATTGAGCATAAGTTTTTTTTTATTATTGTTTATAATGTTTACAGCATGCAACTCCTGTATTCTTTCTTTCTGAGCCTTTGTGAAAGACCAAGAGATATGTCTGTAGACACGAAAGGTTTTTAGGCGCTGAAACATGGAGTAATATGACACTCCATAATGCCTATATTAATAAATCCATTTCGAGTATCTGGGTCAGCTGACTCCTACCTAACTCCTCTTATTGGCACAGCTAGAATTGACGTGGGCTATTGTTTCCTATTGAGGCTAAGAAACCCACTAAATGTTACTTGTAATACTGTAAATACAAATACAAATATAGAATAAGAATAGGATAAGAATCTGTCATCTAAATTTGTCATACAGTAGGTTGGACTGGTCTTCAACCTCATCTACTATGTAACTATGTAATATATTAATGTATGCCCTCTTTATTTCTGTATCTCAGACTCTGTAGCTGGTGCTGAGGTGGGGATCTGAGTCCTTAAGCCTGTAATAAGTACCAGGAGTGTGTGGAGTTAGCAACGAGACAACTGCAATAACACTTTGTTATATAACTGATTTTATATATATTGAACGGATACAGGAACCTTGTGATCCTTAGAAACAGAATCACCACATATAACTCACAATACATTCTCATTACATTTCACATAAGCATTGAGCAGGTGTGTGTTAGAATCAACCCAAGAGGCCTCCCAATCTTAGGTACTCAGGCCTATATTTGAGGCACCGGCACAACGGTGGAGCTCACGTTTGTCTAAGCAAGCCAGCGGCTGCCACCCCCCAAATTCTGACGGCCTAGTCGGCCTAATACATGAACCAGTCCTGGATGGGACCTTCTCCTCGGTTTAACCAATCACTTCTTCTAGAAGCCACCTACCTCGGGAATATTTTCCTTATATGGGCATCTTACTAACTGACCTGTCGGCAGCAGGTGGTTATGATGCAGAGTCTTCTCCAACCTATCTCCCTTTTCGAATTTCACTTTAGTCCTTTTAGTTTTTCTATTACTACATAGGTATACCCAGATTCCAGATAAGCACTCTATTATTTGCAACTCTTGGCCATACACTCGTTTGTCATATCGGCCTTTGTTCTTCTGATTGTTTGTATCAGCTGCAGTGGTGGTCAGCTTGTATGCCTCTCGTAGCTGTTCTTAAGTTTCTGCACATATTGCATGTACAGTAGGTGGTAGGGGACGTGCGTTCTGTAGCCACTCCAAAACACAGATAGATTGGTAATCTGTATTCTTGCCCAAACATCAAATAGTAAGTCGACTAGCCTGTGGAGTCGTTCCGAGTAGTTATATGCATGCACCAGATGGTGTATGGTCACTGTTCTTTACTTTGGGTATTTAAGGTGACCATCATGTTCAACAGGGTCCTGTTAAAACTCTCTGGTTGAGTATCCACCCTAAGGATGATAGGGCGTTGTTCAGGATTTCTTTATTCCACAAAGGTGTAACAGCTCTTTGATAAGTCGACTTTCACAATCCCTTCCTTGATCAGAATGTATCATAGCTGGCAATCCATAATGGACTAAATACTTGTCCCAGAGCCGCTTAGCAATTGTAGTGGCTTGCTGGTCTGTTGTCGGAAATGCTTGGGCATACCTAGTGTAGTGGTTCACGACCACTAGAATATTACTAGTATTCTTTCTGTCCGGCTCTATTGATAAGAAATTCATGCAGACCAAATCCAATGTCCCACTACTGGTGATATTCATTAAGGGTGCCGCCCTTGTCAGCAGAGATTTTCTAGGCACACATCTCCCACAAATCTTATAGTGCTCTTCAACACCACGGGCCATTCGAGGGCAATAGAACCAGTCTTTCACTAAACCTAGTGTCTTTTCAGTGCCCATATGGCCATGACTGTCGTGGAGAGAACTAAGCACCACTTGCCTATACTGGTGGGGGATCACCAACTGTTTAGTCACTATGTGTTGAGACTTTTTTGTGACCCGAAACATTACCCCATTTTTAATTACGAGACTGGGCCATTATCTCAACAACAGCTGGCTCTCAGGGTGTGTTCCTGTGACAGTTCTCAATGACTTTTGATTTCTCAAGGCTAGCCATACTTCTTTCAGGCCTGGGTCTGTCTATTGAGCTTGCTGACGTTCTTGCCGACTTAACTGAAGTAGCTTACCCATTGTTAATTATGCAGGGTGTGAATACACAAGAGGAACAGCTGAGGGGGTGGGGTGGGGCAGATTCCCATACTGTCAGCAACTCTATTCAAGTTTGCTGTCGTAACTCATCTGGTGGTCTCAATCTTTTTGCACAGGACCTGTACCCTAGAAACAATTATTTCCTCCCACTGTTTATCTATCTACTGGGCATCTTTGAGGATTCGAGACAATGCTTCATAATCAATATTTTGCTGGGTCTGTATTTCAGGCTGAAATTCTATGTGGACAATGCTAGGTCAAAATTTAGGTCAGAGGTTTGTTAACCGTGTGCACCACGAACATTGATCCATACAGATAGTCGTTTAGTTTATCCACTATTGCCCACTTCAAGGCTAAGAATTCTAGCTTGTGCACAGGGTAGTTCTTCTCTGAGGGTGTCAATCCCTCACTAACGAATGCTACTGGCCAAAGCCCCACAGGATGCTCCTGATACAACACTGCCACTAATCCTTCCAGGCTTGCATCCACATGTAGTATTTAATGCTTTTGTGGGTCAGCGAACTCCAATACCCGCACGTTAGTGAGACAGTCTTTTATCGTTTGAAAACTGCCTTGCACTTGGGAATCCACCTGTTTTCAAAAGGTTCATTCATCTTGAAATAGTCCTGATTAGTGGCACCTGCGGCTATACTGTGTCCCCACAGCGGGTAGCCTTTTGTTAACTGTGTCAAAGGCTGCAGAGAAATTATTCACAAAGTATCTGTAGTATCCACAACATCTTATAAAAGATCGTAGCTCCGACAGTTGTCAGGGCCTGGGCCAGGATATGATGGCCTCTAATTTAGAGGGGTCCTTAGCCACCCTTTCTTCACACACGATGTGCCCCCATACGTGACAGACGTTCGTCAGAACTGACACTTGTTCAGAGACAATTTGAACCTGCACTCAATTAATCGGTTTAGCACCTACATTGGGCGCCCTTGTGTTCTTCTAAGGTCTTTCCAAAGACTATGAAGTCATCCAGATAGACTAGCACCTCCAGAAGTGAATCTCTTCAAAGACATGCAATGCTATAACCTTTGTCTCCTCTTTACATCAATGGAGAACTAGTTAAGAGATATTAACATATCCTTTTGTCTTGCATACAACAACAGAGACTCAAATTATTAATGTTTCATTTTTATTTGAATCTTATATTTTTAATAAATTGTACATGTGTTTTTTTGAGATACTGTACAATGATTAATTACAAGAGCACCTTTATATTGCTGCAAATAACACTTTATAAGTGTTACTGGTAATAAATAAGAAACAGTAGATACTAAAAAAAAAATTTTAACTTTACATTCAACAGTGATTAAAGAAGTCTTGCTTAGACCAGTACTATGATAAGAATTGTAATGCTAAAAGTTTTTTTTTTCCCTGACCTCAATATTTTGAATCTGTTATCAATTAACAGATACCATCTGGTCTATCGTGCTTTTCCAAGAAAAGAGCAAATAACTCTTGCATGCTGTATATATTAACTTTAGTTGTTTACATGGTAGAATGTCAGTGTACAAAACATGTCTTATGTTATACAAAACTTCATTGTGTTTTCATGCAAGAGAATGGTGGGTTTTTTTAATGTCATTTTGGGACGTGAACTTGGTACACTAGAAAAGTGTTCATATGACACTGTCAGGGAGAAGGAAGAATAGGGCAGAGGTGCGCAAACTTTTTTGTTTGTGTCCCCCTTGCCTGCTCTCCCCCCTCCCTTACATTCTCTCCGACATCTGTGGCGTCATTTGACATCCCGACGTCATGTGACGTAGCATTGCCATGGCGACGCATTGCCAGAAGTCGCTGGAGAAGAGGTAACAGACATACAGAGGCCTCGCACGCTCCCCCTACATTTTATTTTAAATGTTGTGGGGAAGAGCGCAGGACCTCTGTAAGCGCGTACCCCTGGAATAGAGATTGCCAAACTTGTCCTTTGGCCCCTTAATAATGCCATGTTTTCAGATAACTAATTAATATATCATTCATTTAGAAGTTATACTTATCAAATTTACTTGTCAACGCCTGACCTTACATCTGCTGTACAGAGCAAAGTCTCTGAATGACTTTATTATCATGGATGCCCTCCGTTGACTCAAACCAAACATGTTAAAGACGGAACTCCTCATACTTCATCCCAAGTCTGGAACTACTGCCTTCTTCTATATTACTGTTGGCAGCACTATCATACACCCAGTATCACAAGCTCGCTGCCTAGGGGTCATATTGGACTCCTCCCTCACATTCCAAATTTAGCTAACACCTGTAATTTTTTCCTCCATAATGTTGCAAAGACACCCTCTCCTCTGTTGCTCTACTGCTAAAACTCTGACACGGGCCCTCAGTCTCTCCCGTCTCGACTATTGTAACCTGCTCCTGTCCGGCCTTCCTGTCTCTCACCTGTCTCCCCTACAATCTATCTTAAACGCTTAAGCTAGAATCACTTTACTCTCTCCTAAATCTGTCTCCACATTTCTCCTGCTGTAATCCTTCTCCTGGGTTCCTATCAAATCCTGTATCACACACAAAAGTCCCCTCACTTTTAAGGCTATAAACACTTCCGCGCCTCCTTATTTCTTGCTATACACTGTCCTGTCCCTTTCTTTCTGCTCAAGGGTGTCTTCTGCCTACCCCTTTTGTTTCTACTGTCCTCTCTCGCCCTAAACCTTTCTCACTCACTGGCCCACACCTCTGCAATGCCCTTCCACTCAATATCCACCTGGCACCTCTCTATCTACCTTTAACACCCATCTTAATGCAGCAGACAAAGATGCCGTTTTTTTTCTTCCCCTTTAATAGGTGTGTAACGGGTATTCCCTGTGAATACAAACGCTACTACCTGCTGTGCAACCTGGGTGGCTCTCAGGAGCCTAAGCCTCCGCTGGGGTACATACATATTATACATCTTGTACGATCTCGTGGTGCAACGCCTCCACCTGGGAGGGATCCCAACGGAGTGGGAGGGGGCCCTCACAGGAAACAATCACATGAAGAGAACAGATGTAAAACAGAACTGGCTTTACTGCATAGCATACACGTATTTAATCACAACATCATACATAACTGTTGCTCCTCTCTAGAGGAGCCACATATGGCGTCACGCAGGACGCTAACCTCTATGCGCCACGGCGGACGCTAACCTCTATGCGCCACGGCGGACGCTACCACCTCTAGGCGTCACGGCGGACGCTACCACCTCTAGGTGTCACGGCGGACGCTAACCTTCCAAAAAGTGATCCCACCCTGTGTCCAGTAACCCCAACCCAAATGTCTCGCACTCCCAGGTCATATACCAATGTGTGTGTATGTGTGACTGCGCAGCCACTATGTCTGGTGATAGGCCTGGTTGGTGCACGTGAGTTGTGGGTTACCTGCCCGGGCTCCAGCCACGGGTGCCGCTATATCACTGGAGATTCGCCCGATCCGACGTTGTCCTCCACACCGCGTTGGGTGAATTCCAGCGCGGATAATATCACCTTAGTCTTATGGTCTTTGGTGGCGTTCTGAGCCCAGAACCCACCTCGCAGGGCCGCACGGCTTCAGCACTGTGTCCCTGACTGTTCAACCAACTAATCGGGCAGTATCCACACAGTGGCTCAGGACCTAACTGGGACCTTGGGGGCTGCTGGCCTAATGCAGAGGGTCACTGACCCCTGCATTCACCTCTTTCCCCTAGCTGGTCCGGATCCTGACTCACTGCATGCTGCCAAAACCCTGCGAAATGTATCTTTATTCCTGCAGGGCCATACTTCAGCCCTATTGGCTCCCTGGAGTCATGTGCTCTGCCCCTATGCACCCTGGGGGCTGGCAGTCTATTCTCGCGCATGCGCGAGCTATCTGGGGCCTCCCGCGCTGTCCTTTGCCACTGCGCATGCGCAACAGCCCTAGGTATGGCGGCGCCCTTCTCACCGGCCGCCGGGACCCCAGCAACGCGATCGCGGCCTCGGTAACCGGCCCGATCGCGTCCCCTGCAACCGGCCCGACCGCGTCATGGCAACCGGCCGCAACACAACAACGCGCGCTCGCAACGGAGAAGGAGGGGGTGAGTGCGCAAGGGGGGACATGGCTACATCCTCCCCCTGGTGAAAACTCCAACGTCCTCGCTTGGACCACATAACTTCCCACCAATGTACAAAAATTATATAATAAAAATGCAGTAAAATATATAACTTAGCACAGGTATAACTCTAAACGATATTGCATAATTCGGTGAGCATCACGATCACCGATTGTATCTTACTACGAGAACACTGCTGAGCCTCATAATGGGGTGCCCCCATTTGATCGTAGGTGACCCGAGTTGGCGGGTACCTGACTCGTTGGCTCCGTCGGAGTTGTTCTTCGGCAACTCCCTCGGGGAAGTAATAAGTATAGTCCTGAGGCCTAGCCTCTTCTCTTGAGGGGAGAAATGTCTCTGAGGGTACAAAGAACGGGCTCTGTGGATCCAAAGGCTGGCCTGTTGGTGCCACCTTAGTAGGCATTGGCCTACGGGGCCCTTTATCCGTAGCTCCTTCGGGAGATGCCCCTTCTGTGGAATGGTCCCTTTGAGAGGGTCCCTCCATAGGGTCTTCAGGAGTTTCAGAGTGAGTCTCGTTAGTTACAGTCTCTTGACCCACCTCGGATAGATCGAACTCACCGTTGAGCGGTGTGGCCTGTAGTTCCTCTTCTTCGTCTCCCACTTGGGGGATGGGGAGAAGGTGATTACGATGCCAAACCTTTACCCTGCCATCGGTGTCTCTGATGCGATAGACCGGGAGGCCGGGCATCTGTGACTCTACCTCATATACGCCATCTCTCCACCGGTCCGCCAGTTTATGTTTTCCGCGGATTCCCAAATTACGAAGCAACACAGCGTCCCCAGGACGTAACTCTCGATACTTGACTTTATTGTCATATCGTCTCTTGTTACCAGCATTCAGTTTGGCTGTAGGCTTCTCAGCCTGTTGGTAAGCTTGCTGCAGACTGTCCTTCAGCCTTTGCACATACTTGAAATGAGTGGTATTGGGTATCCCATCCGTTGATACTCGAAGACGCACATCTACTGGGAGTCTTGCCTCCCGCCCAAACATAAGGAAGTATGGGGAGAATCCAGTGGACTCATGGCGAGTACAGTTGTACGCGTGTACCAGAGTTTCTACATGACGACTCCATTCTGCTTTCTGCGTTCCCTTCAGAGTTCCAAGCATGTCCAACAGGATCCTGTTGAATCGTTCAGGCAAAGCATCTCCTTCGGGGTGGTACGGAGTCGTCCGGGATTTGGCGATATTCAGCATTTTAAGTAATTCTCGGATCAGAGTACTCTCAAAATCTCGCCCTTGGTCAGAGTGAAGTCGGTTTGGAAGACCATAATGGACGAAGAACCTTTCCCATAGAACTTTCGCGACCGTGATAGCCTTCTGGTCTTTTGTGGGGAAGGCCTGTGCATAGCGGGTGTAATGATCCGTGATGACCAGCACATTACCGATTCCTCGACTATCAGGTTCGATACACAGAAAGTCCATACACACTAGGTCCATTGGACCAGAACTCTTAAGATGGGCCATGGGAGCTGCTCTGGTAGGCAACGCCTTGCGTTGAACGCACCGGGAACAACGGCGGCAGTGTTGTTCCACCGCTTCCCGCATCTTGGGCCAGAAAAAACGGTCTCGGACTAGCCCAAAAGTCTTCTCTACACCGAGATGCCCGTGTTCATCATGTAGAGACTTCAACACCATATATCTCAAGTTTTGGGGTAGAACTAGTTGTCGCCTATCAGGGTGGTTATGATATTGGACTACCCTATAGAGCAAACAATTATCTATCTCGAACTTGTCCACCTCACGCATGAGTAATGCGACCAGATCTCGGGGAGCACTCTTCAATAGAGCGGGATTCTTTCGTTGAACAGCTTGCCGGATTATGCTGATTACTGGATCTCTTAATTGATAGTCCACTAAGTCTTTCCATTTTATGACTTTGTCATGGGTTATGTTCATTCCTGCGGGATCGCAGTAGGCAGCAGGGATCGCCTGCGACTGGCACCCTAACGAATCGGCAACTCGTAGTTCAGAGAAGGCTACCTGATCATTGATGACGGCCGCTATACTACACATTGCTCGCATCCCAGGTCCAGGGATCTCTTCCCATTCATCATCATCAGGGGTAGCACTCAATCCGGGTCGGCGTGATAGAGCATCGGCTCCAATGTTCAAAGGCCCTGGCTTGTACTTCAGGGAGAATCGGTAGTTACATAGTGTCGCCAGCCATCGGTGTCCTGCTGCATCCAATTTGGCGGAAGTATTGATGTACGTGAGGGGATTGTTATCGGTCCTTACCTCAAACGTAACACCATAGAGATAATCATGAAGTTTCTCCGTGATCGCCCATTTGAGAGCCAGGAACTCTAACTTGTGTACCGGGTATTTCTGCTCACTGGGTGTCAGACTGCGGCTGATGTAGGCTACAGGCCGAAGACCCTCGGTGTGCTTCTGATGCAGGACAGCGCCCAGTCCATTGAGACTGGCATCCACATGCAGGACATATGGTTGTTCTGGGTCAGCATATGCAAGCACGGGTGCTTCAGTCAGGCTTTTCTTCAAGTTCAGGAAGGCCCGGTCACATTCGGGCGTCCACTTATCGCCAAACGGTTGACGGGCCGACGTGGCTTTTCTCCCAGTATCTTCAGGGTATATCTTCAGCAAATTGTTCAGGGGATTAGCTCGACTAGAGTACCCTTCCACGAACCGACGGTAATACCCACAGAAACCGAGGAAAGATCGCAGTTCCGTGACATTGTCGGGACGCGGCCAGATCACCACCGCTTCTACTTTGGCTGGATCGGTAGCAATCCCCTGAGCAGACACGATGTGTCCCACGTAGGTCACCGAGGTGTGACAAAACCTACACTTATCGAGTGATAGCTTCAATCCTTCTTGGCCAAGACGATCTATCACCTTCAGCAGCCTCTCCTCGTGCTCTTCCAAGGTCTTTCCGAAGACAATGATGTCGTCCAGGTAACCCAGACACTCCTGAGGGTTCATGTCCCCTATTGTCTTCTCCATCAGCCGCTGGAAGGTAGCAGGGGCTCCACATATACCTTGGGGCATACGCGTAAACTGGTAGAAGCCTAGAGGACAGACGAAGGCAGTCTTTTCCTGATCCTCTTCACTCATGGGTACCTGGTAGTACCCAGATCGCAAATCGAGCACACTAAACCATTGGCTCCCGTTTAGAGCATTCAGGATCTCTTCAATACGAGGGAGATTGTATTGATCAGGTACCGTACGATTATTCAGAGTTCGATAATCGACGCACAATCTTACAGATCCATTCTTCTTCCTTACTACCACTATGGGTGATGCATAAGGACTCCGCGACTCCGTCAGTATTCCAGCTGTCTTCATCTCCTTCAGGACATTCCTTACATCGTCCACATCCCTGGGGGCGATACGACGAGAGCGTTCACGGAACGGAGTGGCGTCACTCAGCCTAATAGTGTGTTGGGCGCTGCGACTGCGGCCCACATCCATCTCGCTGGTAGAAAATACTGTTTTTCTTTCCTTCAGCTTGGCCGTCAGTCGATCCTTCCACTCAGTTGGCAGGGTCGAGTCTCCGAAGTTGAAGTCCAGGTCGACTAACTGCTCACCTACTGCAGCGGCGTTCACCTGGGGCGCTGTTTCTACCGGGCTGACGGGATATATACTGCCCAGACTTTGTCCTACGTCAATGTCCATTGGAAATGGAGAGATATTTTGAATATACACATGGGTTCGGAGAGGAATTCGGGTCGTCCACTCTCTTACTTCAGGTATTACCCTATACCCTCTCTGGATCTCTTCCTCAGGGTCACTCTCCAGAGAGAGCAGATGATCGGTCTCCTCCCGATCCGGATAACAGCACCAGACGGCCAGGCGTTTCACTCCCCCTGGTGAAATGGTCGTCAGTCCGCGTTGACGATTGTAGAGGTCCCCGTGACGCTCTAAGGCATATACTCGGTTGCACTCCTCTCTCAGTACGGGATCCAGGAGTGTATTGGCCATTGGCAATTCATTGGTCTCTTTCAAGTAGGCTCTGATTACAGCTCGTACTATATCCGTATTTGTCCCCAAGATGACCGGGTACTGACACTGTCCTTGAGGCTTTGGGCACACCATTGCCTCCACATGCATGGGATGTTTCTTGCCGGTATTCAATTGAAGTATCTCCCGTTGAACGCTCACAATCCCATCGATGGGGTAATCTTCGTTGCTCAACCCCCTCACCTTCATATGTTCCGCCGACCGCAGGGGACAATGCTTCAGGTGTTGGTCGTAGAAGTGCCGGTATATTATGGTCACTTGAGACCCGGTGTCCAATAGAGCAGCAGCATAGACTCCTTCTACTACCACACGCACGATGGCCGAAGGGCCCACCTGACAGTAACCATCTCCCCCTGGAGTTCCTTCGCTTGGGCTCAGGTCAGTAGGGACTTCGGGAGGCGTGGGGGTGGCCTCAGTGGTCTTGGCTTCTGGGGTCTGTATCCGACAGATCATAGTCCTAGCCGAGCGTCCTTTACAGGGCGTTTCCTTTTCTTGGGGGACCCCATTAGGACACTCTCTAGAGAAATGGCCTTTCTGTCCACAGTTATAGCAGATGACGTCTTTGAGATCCAGTCGTCTTGGGTAAGTGGGAGAGGATCTCCCCGAAGTCCGGCCCTTCGTTGAGGGCGACTTGGGGGGCGCATCTTCCTCTTTGACAGGTGTCTTGGTCCGGCGAGCGGAGGCTCCCGGGGTGTCACTGGCCGGAGGATCTCTGACCTTGGTGCCTGCATGCAGCTTGGTATAGGCTTCATGCCCTTTGACGATCCCCAGAATGTCCATGAAGGTAGGGGGAGGCCCCTCCATTAGTGAGCACCTGATCATGATCACGATGTGATGCGTGGGAATGGCCCCTCGGAGGAACTGCTTGCGCCGATATTCGTCCATCTCTGAGGCTATGATGAGGCCGCAAGTTCGCAATTTCCACAGTACCAGCTGGATTCGTTGAAGGAAGTCTGACAGGTCTTCCTTCTCCTTCTGTCGGAGACCGTAATATTTGAACCACAGCTCGCTCTCCTCTTCATCTTTGCCATAGATCTGGACTAACAAGTCTACCATCTGATGAGCAGAGAGATCAGGGTCTTGGTCACGCTGTGCACTGACCATGGTGGCCGCTGGGGGTCGTAGGCTTTCCAGGATTCTCTGACGTCTGACCGTTTCAGAGCAGGGCCATTCGTCGATCACCTTAAGGGTGTGTTCCTTCCAAGAATCGATGCTTTCTTCGCCTGTGGGGACAGGAACCATTCCTGAAAACGCCTTCAATTTCCTATAATTTTGGACTTGGGCGGACGTAGTTATCGCTTCCACAAGCTGCGGGAATGTGACTCCTAGCAGGGAGCCGTCACTGTCGGAGCCACTGGCTATCGCTGCTCGCTGCCTGTTAGGGGTTGGGGTAGAGCTTTTCGCGGACCGGTTAGTAACCGGTGATGTTGGCGGACTACCGGCCCAGCTGGTGGCCCCTTGCCTAGCATCAGAAGAGAAGGTCACTCTGGGTAGGGGTATATCTGATCGGATAGGTGTACTGGCGGCCATATCTCTGTCGTCCCAACCCTCATGTCTGGGGAGGGAAGTGACGTGACTGGAAACGGTTCCAGGGTAAATTAGAGGGCACCCTTGCGGTAAAGTCTCTGGTAGATACACTACTCGGGGGCCTCTATCAGGAAGTATAGCTTGTTCAGTGGCTAGCAATAGGGTGTTCTCTTGCCGGTCAATGTTATAGTGCTTGCTGATGAGGCGGGCGCCCGCCAGACCAGGTAATGTCCTTACTGCGCTGCAGACAGTAAACATGGAGACCTCTGCAGGCACCCCATCTATGGCGACCACGTGTCACAGAAGCTCTCCTAGCTTTTCGGCCCAGTCGGCCACTTGTTTGGGCGTGAGCGCAGACATGCTGACTGACAGGGTAACGGTAACTACAAAGTGGGGCACCCCAGGACTCTCTCAGCAGCGCCTCCAAATGTAACGGGTATTCCCTGTGAATACAAACGCTACTACCTGCTGTGCAACCTGGGTGGCTCTCAGGAGCCTAAGCCTCCGCTTGGGGAACCTGGGGTACATACATATTATACATCTTATACGATCTCGTGGTGCAACGCCTCCACCTGGGAGGGATCCCAACGGAGTGGGAGGGGGCCCTCACAGGAAACAATCACATGAAGCGAACAGATGTAAAACAGAACTGGCTTTACTGCATAGCATACACGTATTTAATCACAACATCATACATAACTGTTGCTCCTCTCTAGTGGAGCCACATATGGCGTCACGCAGGATGCTAACCTCTATGCGCCACGGCGGACGCTAACCTCTATGCGCCACGGCGGACGCTACCACCTCTAGGCGTCACGGCGGACGCTACCACCTCTAGGTGTCACGGCGGACGCTAACCTTCTAAAAAGTGGTCCCACCCTGTGTCCAGTAACCCCCACCCAAATGTCTCGCACTCCCAGGTCATATACCAATGTGCATGTGTATGTGTGACTGCGCAGCCACTATGTCTGGTGATACGCCTGGTTGGTACACGTGAGTTGTGGGTTACCTGCCCGGGCTCCAGCCACGGGTGCCGCTATATCACTGGGGATTCGCCCGATCCGACGTTGTCCTCCACACCGCGTTGGGTGAATTCCAGCGCGGATAATATCACCTTAGTCTTATGGTCTTTGGTGGCGTTCTGAGCCCAGAACCCACCTCGCAGGGCCGCACGGCTTCAGCACTGTGTCCCTGACTGTTCAACCAACTAATGGGGCAGTATCCCTACAGTTCCACAAACTACACAGTGGCTCAGGACCTAACTGGGACCTTGGGGGCTGCTGGCCTAATGCAGAGGGTCACTGACCCCTGCATTCACCTCTTTCCCCTAGCTGGTCCGGATCCTGACTCACTGCGTGCTGCCAAAACCCCGCAAAATGTATCTTTATTCCTGCAGGGCCATACTTCAGCCCTATTGGCTCCCTGGAGTCATGTGCTCTGCCCCTATGCACCCTGGGGGCTGGCAGTCTATTCTCGCGCATGCGCGAGCTATCTGGGGCCTCCCGCGCTGTCCTTTGCCACTGCGCATGCACAACAGCCCTAGGTATGGCGGCGCCCTTCTCACCGGCCGCCGGGACCCCGGCAACCGGCCCGACCGCGTCATGGCAACCGGCCGCAACACAACAACGCGCGCTCGCAACGGAGAAGGAGGGGGTGAGTGCGCAAGGGGGGACCTGGGTACAGGTGCATCAATACAATCCACACAATGATAAGTAATTAGCTAAGTTACTGATCTATCCGTTCACCTGTGATCCATCAGCGAAGATTTGGCTCGGAGGTTTACTAAATAGCCGTCAGTGCGGCAGAAGAGGAATAAAGATGCAAAGTTCTGCGAGAAAGATCATGTGACCAGGCAGTTACTAGATGCAATTAGTTCACTGCTATAGAGAGTGAAGGGCTCAAAAAGGGATATGCCCGAGCCGGTTTCAGAAGAGAAAGGGGATGTGACTTTGTAAATAGTTGAAATAGAAACAAAAAATGCTTGTTAAATTATAATACATTAAAAATGTAATTAAGAGTGTTTTCTCATAGTACAGAACTAATTTATTTTAAAAAAAAACAAAAACACACATGTAGGATATTGCTTGTTCTGCAGCTTTAAAACACACCTCCTTAACGAAGCATATGAGTAGCTCCGTGGCTAATACTATACCCCTCATACATCGACCGTGGCCCCTTGCCGACGCCCTTATCATAACACCTTCGTACTGTCTCTGAACATTCTTCCTACTTACCACTTAGATTGTAAGCTCTTTGCTGCAGGGACGCCTTTTCCTAATGTTACTTTTATGTCTGAAGCGCTTATTCCCATTATGTGTTATATTATAATGTTACGTGTATTACTGCTGTGAAGCGCTATGTACATAAATTGCGCAATATAAATAAAGATATACATGTGCAAATTATTGATATGTCCTAAAACCTAAAATCTGAGAGTCCACAAGGTTAGATTTGGGAACCACTATTCTATGACAAAAACAATACAGGCTGATAACTAAATAATGTAGCTATGATGCTATTTCATAACACATGCACAATAAAGCCTCTTCCTGAAGTTGGTACAATGTCGGACAATAACCTCCAGTTTAAATTGTAGACATTTTTAGATTAGTGTTATACAAATTGAATACGAAATAATACATTGTCTCCAATGGATGATGTAGCTATGGACCTTGCTCAAAGGTCACATGGAGAGGTAATGGATACGTGTCAGTATTGTGTTACTTGTTTACTGACCAGGGCCACATTGCTGACCCTGGGACCTCCATGGACATGCTTTTGAATGCATGTTTTAACATTGCTGCTTCATACGTTGTTTTGTGATTCGTTTGTTGATGTTATTGTTGTTTGGGTCACCCGCTAAATGTTGACATGACTCTCAAATTGTGATGTTGACTTTATGTCTCTCCAGTTTGATGTCTGCCTGTTCTCATTGTCAGGAACATAATCTGTCCTGCATGTGTGCAGGCTTAGAGAGGTGCCAAGGCTAGGTGACAGTCACATATGTCGATAGAAAACACATCACTTGGTATATCGGAGGAAGTAGTCTGGGATTCCAGTGGTTAGTATGTGTAACTGGGCTGTACAATATATATTTGTGTTTGGCTAATCTGAGTGTATGTTTTCATGAGTCTGCATGTCCACTTACTCCAAATAGGAAAACATTAAATAGATTTGATTTACAGCAATGGGACTTTCAATTGAAGAAGACCCATAATAACAAAAAAACAAGAAGGGGGGCGGGATGGAAGGACAAAATTGTATATACACACGGGGGGAAGGGATCAGTGAACAGTGTTTTTAATCTTGCAGATGTTAGTTTAACACTGATGCAAATACAGGTTTCATTTGTTACATTTTGTACCCACCACCAAAATGAGATTGCTTGATATTATTATTGATATAGGGAAGTTTATGAGAACTGACCCTGATTTAAAAAAAAAAATTCTGATAAAGATATTGTGGAGTGAGCTTTTAACCATTTAAATGTGGGAGGGGGTGAGCTTCAACAAGATAGGAAGAGCCACCTTCCAATCAGCTAAGACCAGCTGAACAAGATTTTATTTAATAGATATCTATACATATATATTTAGGCACTGTATCATGTATAGGTTTCACTGCATGTGCACTGAGCTCTGTCTGTGTTTCATGTTCTGTCTCTGGTTTTAAATATATATCGCCATGCTCAGTAGCACTCCTCTGTGACACCTATATGCTTATATATATGTTGTGGTTATTTTGGGGGTTCAATATGAGCTTGCAGGTGTCCTGTATGTTTTACAAATCTTGTTCAGCTGGTCTTAGCTGATTGGAAGGTGGCTCTTCCTATCTTGTTGAAGCTCACCCCCTCCCACATTTAAATGGTTAATAGCTCACTCAATAGCATCTCCCACTCTCAGGGGAACTTGCTTGCTTGCAGCATGATTGTGACAAATCTAATACAGAGTGCTTTTCCTGGTAATGTACAGGTTAATAAAAGCTTCAATCAGACTTAGAACTATGCAACTAATTTTGACAGATTTATTATAAATCATTCTTCCTGGTAATGCACAGGTTATTAAGAATTTATATTAGTGTTAGGGACCCTTGAGACGTGGTCTGCCGTGTAGTGGCTCAAGGACTAACAACTTTTTGGCCAAAATGTTAAACTAAAAGACCATTTTATTTAATAGATATCTATACATATATATTTAGGCACTGTACCGTGTATACAGTGGCGGCTAAACTAACTCTCAGGTGGCCTGCACCGCGGGTAATTTAAAACCCCGTGCAGATGCAGCCGTTTTTTTTATTTTTCAGGCGCCGCAGGCGCTTCCCGTTGTTCAGCGCATTAGCGCTGAATGGGGAAACGGGCCGCGCGCGGCCGCAGGATGCGGCTGGCGCGCGGCCAAGTTCGGCAGCTGCCGAAAAAAACCCCGAAAAATTGCGGGGAAATGGTAGAATAAAGCTGGCCGCAGCAGTAGGTTTCACTGGATGTGCACTGAGCTCTATCTGTGTTTCATGTTCTGTCTCTGGTTTTAAATATATATCGTCATGCTCATTAGCACTCCTCTGTGACACCTATATGCTTATATATATGTTGTGGTTATTTTGGGGGTTCAATATGAGCTTGCAGGTGTCCTGTATGTTTTAAGGCCATGTGAGGCCTGAGAGTTTCGGTAGTGTTATTAGTACCATATCTTGTTCAGTAAAAGCTGTTATATTCTACTGGTGTGTAATTTTTATATTGTCCTGCACAGGGTTATCCCACATTGTTAGGATCCCGCGCAGTGGCGGCGCTGTCACCAAACGGATCAGGTACACCCCAGGCACACAGCAGTGGAGGTTCAGTCTTCCTGTGAGCCACAGATAACGCACCACATACACCGTAGCCGCCATATCTCCCAGGGGGTGGGGGAAAGTGCACTACATATATATATATATATACCACCAAATGAAAACTTATATGGCACCTACCAAATGAAAACTTGCCTTGGAGTAAATTACCTTCATGGTGATGGAAGTGCAGACCCGGAAGTGACGTCACTGCTGGCAGAAGAGGCCGTCAGAGTTGCCAGCACGGCGTGTATGCAGAGGCCTACTGTGTTCGGCACGTATGCGCAGGAGCCGTTGCCGACAGCTGGGCGCGCCTGCGAAGTAGGTGTTGGCTCCGGCCGGGCGCGCCTGTGCAGTAGGCTCTGGCCACGCACCTGCGCAGTAGGTGCTGGCTCCGGCCGGGCATGCCTGCGCAATAAGTGGTCAGGCGCACCTGCGCAGTAAGCGCTGGCTCGGGCAGGGCATGCCTGCGCAGTAGGCGCTGGCCCCTGCTCGCGCGCCTGTGCAGGAGGCACCGGCGCACCAACAGCAGGACACACACACTGACACACACAGACACACAGACACACACACACACACACACAGACACACAAGGAATTCACAGTTACTATAAATATAGAAGTGCAAATAGCTAAAACACACGTTCAGAAGTCAAACATCTTTACGTTTTGGCACAATCTAAATACACTGTGCCCCACACCTCTGGAATGCCCTACCTCTCAATACCCGACTAGCACCCTCTCTATCCACCTTTAAGACCCACCTCAAAACACACCTGCTTAAGGAAGCATATGAGTAGCTCCATGGCTGATAATTAACACCTCATACATTAACCTTGGTCCCTTGCAGACACTTACCAGAACGCCCTCCTACCGTCTCTGTACGTTCTTCCTACCAACCAATTAGATTGTAATTTAAGCAGGGACTCCCTTTCCTAAATGTTACTTTTATGTCTGAAGCACTTCTTCCATTATGTGTTATTTATATTATTTGTTATTTATATGATTGTCACGTATATTACTGCTGTGAAGCCCTATGTAGATTAATGGCGCTATATAAATCAAGACATACAATACAATTCCGCTCCCCTATCTTTTGTTTGCTGCAATTCTGTTGAGAGCTGAAAGTTGTAATCCTGAAAGCCTTTTAAAAAGGTATACCTGTGGGTCAGTTTTTAAGGCTATGACATAACTGTACCAGCTTTGACATGTTTGTCCAACCGTTGAATTTACTTTGACAGCTTTGTGCAGAGGCGATATCCTGCTTGGATGTTGGATAGGATGTTGGATAGAACATTGGAGTGAGCTCTTAACAGTGAGATTTAGGATCCCATCAGACATTATCAGACGTTGAACCCCTTAAATTGATATTGGGATATAATACACATTCAGATGATAAGAGGATATATTGAAAATATTGAATAAACATTGGGCTATTTAAAAACTTGATAAGCGATTAAGTTCTTATATTGGTGATAGTCCTGAAAAAAAAAAGCTTTGACTTTAGCCAATATCATCTCCTCTAGTATATATAGAACTAGGAAATGTTTGAAAAATCGTTATGGGAACAGTGTTGGCAATCATAAGTGTTTAAACTGTAAGGGTTAAAAGTATTTATATGCTGGTTTGGTTTTCAAGAGCAACACACACACACATTCCCAGCACGCTCTAACTCCAACACCCACCACATTACGGTGGTGGGTGTAGGAGTTAGAGCGTGCTGGGAATGTGTGTGTGTTAATTTAGTTCCTGACTGGTAACAGTTGCTTGGAGGTAGGTGGCCCCTCCTCCCAGAGCTCAGCCCTCCCCACCTTTTTAACTTGGGAGGTTCTAGCATTTTGCTGAATGGTCAGGACTCACTGTGGTTGCTTCCCCTCATACAGAGGTAAAAGGAAGGGTTCACAGTTTTAGTGTTAGGACCTGCATTAATTTGGTTATACCTTGACGTGATATCCAGGCTTTCTGACGCTTTGACCAAAGGGTTTAACTAAATAACCAAGTAAATATTATTATTGAAGTATTTAAACGTTATACTCATTTGGGTGTAGCATTGGGCACCAGTGTCTTTTGTTTATATTGGTTTTCAAGAGCACAGTTACTGGCAAAAAATATAAATTCAAAGATGATTTTACCTCTAAGACACAATATGTCATTTATTTAATGACATATATACATACAAACAAAAGACAAAAGTACCCAATGCTACATTCAATGTGACAAAATACATTTTGTCTATGCTTTGTGTGTCTATGCTTTCCCCAATAAAGTGAAGAAAAGACAAAGAACTTGTTGTGCTTGTAAAAGGAACGAGTTAAGCTATCTGGCCATACTTTTACCCAGCGTATACCCTGTGGCTCCAGAATAGGTGGTGACTACTGGATCTGTATTTAAGGCACTGCACTTCCTATATTTAGTAGTGTTGCCTCTACTGTGAGAGAGGCGAGTCTAACTGAGAACAGTGTGCAGGGCTCTGTACTGGCAAAAAGAGGAAGAGATCATTTTATTTTTTTTGTGTTCCTTGTCAATTGACATTGTCTATGTTATATGTTGTTTAATAAGGTTATTTTTCAGCTGTATTGCCTTAACTGTGTATATGAATAAATGTTCAGTTAGGTATTTTGGTCTCTTTGTAATTCTTCCAATATATACAGTTAGGTCTGGAAATAATTGGACACTGATACAAGTTTTGTTATTTCGGATGTGTACCAAAATAAATTCAAGTTACAGTTAAATAATGAATATGGGCTTAAAGTGCAGTCTAACAGCTTTAATTTGAGGGTATTCCCATCCAAATTGGAGGAAGGGTTTAGGAATTACATCTCTTTAATATGTAGCCCCCTCTTTTTTAAGGGACCAAAAGTAATTGGACAATTGACTCAAAAGCTGTTTCATGGACAGGTGTGGGCTATTCCTTCGTTATTTCATCATCCATTAATCAGGTAAAATGTCTGGAGTTGATTCCAGGTGTGGCATTCGCATTTGGAAGCTGTTGCTGTGAACCCACAGCATACGGTCAAAGGAGCTCTCAGTGCAAGTGAAACAGAGCATCCTTAGGCTGCAAAAAAAAAATCCATCAGAGAGATAGCAGGAACATTAGGAGTGGCCAAATCAACAGGTTGGTACATTCGGAGAAAAAAAGAACGCACTGGTGAGCTCTGAACCCAAAAGGGCCTGGACATCCATGGAAGACAACAGGGGTGGATGGTCGTAGGATCCTTTCCATGGTAAAGAAAAACTCCTTCACAACATCCAGCCAAGTGAAGAACACTCTCCAGGAAGTAGGCATATCCTTATCAAAGTCCACCATAAAGAGAAGACTTCACAAGAGCAAATACAGAGGGTTCACCACAAGGTGCACACCATTCATAAGCCTCAAGATTAGAAAGGCCAGATTAGACTTTGTCAAACAATATCTAAAAAAGCCAGCCCAGTTCTGGAACAGCATTCTTTGGACAGATGAAACTAAGATCAACCTGTACCAGAATGATGGGAAGAAAAAAGTATGGAGAAGGCTTGGAACGGCTAATGATGCGAAGCATACCACATCATTTGTAAAACACGGTGGAGGCAATGTGATGGCATGGGCATGCATGGCTTATAATGGCACTGGGTCATTAGTGTTTATTGATGATGTGACAGAAGACAGAAGCAGCCGAATGAATTCGGAAGTGTATAGGGATATATTGTCTGCTCAGATTCAGCCAAATTCAGCGAAGTTGATTGGACGGCGCTCCACTTTACAGATGGACAATGATCCAAAACATACTGCGAAAGCAACACAGGAGTTTTTTAAGGCAAAGAAGTGGAATATTCTGTACTGGTCGAGTCAATCACCTGATCTCAACCTGATCGAGCATGCATTACACTTGCTGAAGACAAAACTTAAGGCAGAAAGACCCACGAACAAACAACAACTGAAGACAGCTGCAGTAAAGGCCTGGCAAAGCATCACAAAGGAGGAAACACAGCATTGGTGATGTCCATGCGTACCAGACTTCAAGCAGTCATTGCCTGCAAAGGATTCTCGACAAAGTATTAAAAATGAACATTTTATTTATGATTGTGTTAATTTGTCCAATTACATTTGAGACCCTGAAATAAGGGGACGGTGTATGAAAGTGTTTCTGAGTGCTATACAATTGTTAATATATATCTTGGTCTGACACTTAGAACAATTTCAATAGAACATGCTATACCAAAATAATACTGTATATTAGGGTTCCACTTTTTACATCCCTTTGTCATTGTAGCCTATTCACAGTATAACATTAGGATAATCATGGTCTGGCTGGAATTAACGGCAAATATAGTGGTGACCTATTTGTCATAGCGTTATTTCTCTGCGTTAACCTTAGATCTGTAATTGTAGGCTAACAGCTCATTAGCATCTTATTTGCATATGCATTACCTTAACATCCGTAGAAAATAATCGATACGTTATTTCAGTGGTTATCATATTCTCTTTAGTGCCTATGTATTAGGATTGATGTAACGTTACATTTGGTTAACGGTACGTTATATAGGCTAACGGAGCTTTGTGCGCCTGGGTCCAAGTGAATTGGCCATGAGCTATCTTCTTTCTATAAAGTTCTCAGTATAAATAAAAAGTATGCATGTTATATTTGAATATGCATAACTGCACCTTTAAAAACCTGCTTCCTTTTATAGGAAGTCATTTCAGCTCTTGGCAGCATTCTGCATACCTAATGGTAACCTAACCCACGTTTCACTTAGTTAAGCAGAGCTGCCTCACTTCAGGGCTCTCCTCAAATCTCCCTCGGGTCTGCTTCCTTTTAAAAATGTTCTCATATTCATTCATACTCTCTCTCTCTCTCTCTCTCTCTCTCTCTCTCTCTCTCTCTCTCTCTCTCTCTCTCTTTCTCATCCTCTCTCTCTCTGATTCTCTCTCATTCTCTCATCCTCTCTCTCTCTCTGATTTTCTCTCTCTCTCTCTCTCGCTCTCTCTCTCTCTCTCTCTCTCTCTCTCTCTCGCTCTCTCTCTCTCTCTCTCTCTCTCTCTCTCTCTCTCTCTCTCTCTTTCTCATTCTCTCTCTTTCTCATTCTCTCATTCTCTCTCTTTCTCATTCTCTCATTATCTCTCATTCTCTCATTATCTCTCATTCTCTCTCTCTCTCATTCTCTCTCTCTCTCATTCTCTCTCTCTCTCATTCTCTCTCTCTCTCTCTCTCATTCTCTCTCTCTCATTCTCTCTCTCTCATTCTCTCTCTCTCATTCTCTCTCTCATTCTCGCTCTCTCTCATTCTCGCTCTCTCTCATTCTCTCTCTCTCTCATTCTCTCTCTCTCTCATTCTCTCTCTCTCTCTCTTCATTTGAATAGAGCTGAACTTTTCTCTAGGACAAGGAAGATGTCTTCGTGGCATTTTAAACAGGGTCCTCTCCCGCCTGTCAATCTTTCTTTCTAGGACCCTCGTGGACCTGAACTTGATCCCTTGTGTTTAACAAAGAGCCCTATTTAGAGTTACATTACACACTATATAGCCTTGTCAAACAAAGATTCTCCCTCCCTCCCCCCCCCCGTTCTCTTCTTGCATTCCCTAATGTATTAAAAAAAAAAAAACACTTTGTACTTCAACACATCAATTTGTTAATCTTATGTTGTTGTGATAAGTTCAATTTCCATAAACCCTTCAATTTCCAGGTTAATTTTCTTTTGCAGCAGGTGTTGTGAGAGGAACGGAGTGTTCTTAAAACCATGTCAGCAGTTGGCCAATAAAAGTACCAATTCTACTCACCATCTGACTGATTAACTTTCTTTCTATTGGGCAAACTACAGACTCATAGGCCCCAATTCAATATGCTCTGAATTTACTTAAAGGTGCAATCTGACATATTCAGCCAGTTGAATTTCTTAAGGGCCTGGTGTATGTCAGTCACGTTTTATTACCCTTATCCTGCCCTGTCGATATCAGAGAACCAATTAAGTAAAGGGGAGGCAGGAAGGGGGACTCTGGCAGCAACAGCACTTGCTAAACACACAGTCACATCAGACAAAATGGAGTAAATCCAACTAATCCCAAGGGTAACTTAAAAAAAACAAAAAACTTCTATTTGTCAGATTAAAAAAAGAAGGCATTTACGACTCAGATGACACACCATAAACAAGTAACTGGAATTTGTTTACTTTGGTCCTTGGAGGCACTGCCCCTTTAAATGGAGGTTAATGTCTGCTCCAGCACAGTGAAGACAGAGGAAAACAAAAGAAAAGGACATGCAGTGTTTATGTAGTTTGCTTCCACAGACTGCATTATTTTTTCTCCAGTTTATATCAAATGTAAGAAATGTGATAATCATGCCTGGCATATCTTATTATCCAGTGAAAATTCTCAGAGAGGTGGAATCAGCCAAATCCCATTAAAGTGCGTGCATCATATAATATCCTCCCTAACGCCTCTTATACACAGGTTGATGCACACAGGGCAAAATGAGAACAACGTGCCCTGCACAGAAGCAAGGAGATGGAAAGGTGACTTTCTTATGACAAGTCTCTTTTCAGAAGTGTTGACAAGTTGTGCTACTTAAAATTAGCTCCATATTCTCATGCTGATAAACAATTACAGCCTATTGTCATTATTGTTTAAATTCAATGTTACATGGTCACTGTTGTCCTTCCTCTTTATCTCCTCAAACTAATTACACTGCCATCATTAGCTAAAAATACAGAAGGAAAACACTCTAAATTAACAACCGGCCTGTTTGTACAACAGTTTACAAACAATGTTTTCCCAAAAGAGATTAGGTAAAGATTGTTAAGCGTGTGGTTACTATAGAAGCATTAAAAATGAAAAAGATTTAACAAAATGTACAGATGTAGCAGACGTTATTGCACACGTTAAAGCAAAGCATTGTGTTAATGCTGCTGTGTTATTTAACAGTAGTTCTATTGAAAACAATGATTCATTTATTTATATAATGTTTTACCAGGAAGTAATACATTGAGAGTTACCTTTCGTTTTCAAGAATGTCCTTGGCACAGAGAGTTATAACAATACATGGTCACATTAAAAGAACAGGGTTAAACAGTCAATTCACAGACATTTCATGGACAGATAGAGTTGAAAAATTGGGTACAGGGGATAAAGGGCTTGTGATTTTCCAATTGAAATAGAGCAGCTTTAACATCACTTTAACATCACCAAACGGCTCACACCCATTGGCTGTGCCAAAGGCTGTCCGCCTTTGGGGCAACGCAGATGTACACTGGCGTGGTTGATCTTCAATGCAGCTGTGAGCACAAAGTTCTTTGTCCTCTTGTGGTGGGGTTGACGTTCCACAAAATGCAAGCAAATGTTAACCCTTAGCATGCTGGTCCTGTGCAGAGGGGAGCAGCTCTTGGGGAGCCCCATTAGCCTCCATTAAGGTGATTACGCACGTTATTTAATGCATTATTTTGTGCATTAACTCATGTTAATTGGGTTAATAATGTCTTGCTACGTCTGTATATTTGTCTGATAAGGGCGTTAGTCACTAACATTTAAATTATTGAACACACCACAGCCATTTATTCACTTTGATCCTAGGAGGGACTGCCAATTTAAATGTAAAAAGAGTGATTCTTATAGTGTGGGCCAGAGAATTCAAAACATATGATGTAGCCCAAGAAGCCTTGAGCTTGGGAGTGGAAGGAAATAATGAGAGAGAAGAAATGCAGGTGATGGGCAGAGTTTAACATGAAATATAGCCATATAGCCCCTGGCTACTAAAATCCTCTGCCCTAACATATAAGCCCTGGTACCAGTGAAATCAGTTTTAGGGTTAATCCCTTGCTTTCTTGCTGCAGTAAATTAATCTTCAGTAGTGACAGGGTGTGGGCCCACAGCCGAGGTGCTGCTGATCTACCGGGGCTAAGATCTGGGCCCCTCCCCTGGTAATAAAAGGGGCTGCAGCTCAAATTATGTTGGTTATTGGAGCCAGGGCTCTGGTTCTGTCTTCCCTCCCTCAGGGGAGTGGGAGTGTATTCCCCTTATCCCATCAGTGGGTAAGGGAGCTAAGGACGGGCTCTTGGGGCCTCAAGCCCCTTGGGTCTGGTCCAGGGATTAGATGAGAATATGGAAGATCTATATGCTTAGACCAATAAAGACCCAGTTTGTTTTATCCTGCCTGAGTATGAAGTTATTCATGGGGAAAGTTCCCTGCAGGGACTACCCCTATCCATGATAGGCCCTGGAGGATGGAGGCGCTGTACCAAAGAAATGGAAGATGAAACCCCAAAAGTCTGACCCCATGATCCCCACTACCAACAGTGGACACTCAGAGCTCCAGAGAACCACAGGTAAGCACCACAACACCATGTAGCGGACAAATCTCCCGTAGGGGAGAGGGGGGGGGGAAGGTGCTACACTAGATTGGGTCATTCAAGGGGAAGTTTTTACATGAGAGCTAGGATCTTGAATTTAAGTCTGGAAAGTCCAGGGAGATAGTGGAGGTATACATAAACCTGGCAGAAGTGCCTTGACTAGTGTTGGAAAGACCAGTTGAGAGAAAAGATTGCGAATTTTAGCTGCATATGGCTGAGAAATATTGTAGTGGTGGGAAGTGACAGAGTTTGGTGGATGTAAATTATGTGGCAGTACCTTGGAGTATTCAGAGAATAATGGATTCCAATAGGAAGTGTAGATTTTATGCAGGTTGTTGATACTTGCTAGATTACCACAATGAGTGTTCTTTATAGATTAGATTATAGTGCACAGAGCCTAACAGGTCTCTAATATAAGTGTTAGAATCAGTGGGGTTTTATAGTGGAAAAAAGTGATAGAATCCTAAGCGAACAAAAATGTAATTGTACCTAAACTACAATAAATCAGTTTAAAATAAAGAAATGTGTTAGAAAAGGGATTGAGGTGCTGCTAGTTAGCCTTTCCTAATAATGGCAAGATCAATATCTTGCTGACCCCTAAAAAAAAAGATCTGGATTGCAAAAGAAAAGTCGGCGGTGGCGGAAGCATGTAATTTCACTGAGTATCCCCACAAAAATAGCCCTGGTTAGTTTGTCAGTACATTTATTACACTTAAAAAAGAGACCTGTATGGTTTGCAAATGTCTGTACTCTATAGTTCTAGGAAGAACTGTAATGTTAGTCCCTACATTACACTTATATATGATCCATATGGCTATTAGAACTTTGAATTACATAAATGCTAAGTATTCTGGACCCAGGCTAATTTGTAGCATGTGAGTAGGTTCATGTAGCATAAACTCGTCCCCTTTAAAAGTACACAAAGTTCTTCTATTTTCTTCAACTTTATTGGGTGGGGTTAACAGAAATATTAAAGCACTTGCATGTAGTTTGTGGTAGGCTGTGTCTCTTGTGAGGGGCAGGCAAAAAGGAATCCCTTTCTAAGGGAGCAGTGGCAGATGCATCTACTCACTGTGTCTGCTGATGATAAGAGAAAGCACACTTTCCTTTCTAGACAGGAACAAGCCAAGGGACCATACTAATAAACAGAGAAAGGGCAGGGGGAGAGGGCTAAACCAACTCAAGCTATGAGCAGTGAGAGGTTGCCAAGGCAACGGACTGGTGGCTTGTGGAAGTTATATTGTAACAACAATGTTGCAACTACACAGCAGCACTGACTGCTTCAGAGCAGGGAAACATGCAACTTTCACTGGGGGAGCTAGCAGCTGGAGAGCAGAAAAAATACACAGATAATTTACAATCCTGTTCCAGGACAATAAGCAACATATTTGATAGACTGTATGAATGAAGTTAGAAGATGCAAAGCCACAGTCAGTAATCTTGCTTTCAGTCTGACGGTAATTTAAATGCATTAAGATGTTTTATATATAGCTAGTGATGGTAGTCTACCTTAAACATATAACAGGACTATGCACTGACCAATCAGATTGCACCATCCCACTAGCCGTACCTTTGATTACTGTACAGTCGCACCTCTCACAGAGCTTTCAGACATGATCACTGTCATTGGCTCAGACTATTGCCCCCAGTTTAGAGAAGCTTGTGGATCAAAGGAACTTAAATAATTGCACGTAGTTTTAGGATCAAGTTTATGACACATGGAAGGCTGTTATAGTATTTTTTCAGCTTGCACTTTAAATAGATGAGTGCCTGGAATCCCTGTGTATTGTTAGCATGACATAGATCAGATGAAGCACTTAACCACCAAGGCTGTTTGTCATTAAACAGATATAAATGCTGTTCCAGATATTGCTTTCGTACAATTGGTGGGTATAGTGCAAGTTAAAGAACTTTGAATAAAGCTCATTGTTTGAAGGAAACATTGGTTTAAAAGAACCAACTTCTTTTATTATGATCAGCTCTATATACGCATTTTGGTTCTCAATAACATGCTGGAGTGAAGATAACTGTTTTTCTTTTTACCGTATCAATTATTACCAATAAATGGTAGTAAGTGAAATAACATCTCTCTGCAAGTTACAATTGCATTGCCTTTAAAAGATCTATTTTGGTCACCATGTGGCTATCTATGCTTTCTGACCCAATAAAAGCCAATGGATTCCCTAATGTAGTATATAACAAGACAATAAGATGTTGTCTCACAGGTTCATCTTCTCTACTCTACGCTGCTCTAATCCTTAATAAATGAAGTAGCATATGCAATTATTGATGCTGCATAGTAAGATATCATTGCAATAGTGCATAACTACGACTCTGTAATGTTATACAATTATACCGCAGGTCAGCAGGACCCACGGGAACCACCCGAGGACCCCCGGACACCCGTGGGGACCACCCGGGGACCCCACCGGCCTATGTTATCAATCGTGTGTTAAAATAAATAAATAATGGTTTTATGTGGGGGCACAGAGGGTGGGTTGTGTATTGGTGCTTACTACATATTTTAATTTAAATTGTATTACTAGTGTATTGTAGCAGAGGTCTCCAGATCAGAACCTTGTTGTTTTAAGGTCCAGGGACCCCCTGCTTCTCGAGATACAGGCCCCGTTATGGGGTGCCGGTATCTCCTATGCATGTAAATGTCCCTCTTCACTTGACCCGGACATTTAAATGCACAGTAGATACCGGACCCCCATAACGGGCCCTGTATCTCGGGAAGCAGGGGGTCCCCGGACCTGAAATTAATGCGGTTCTGCTCTGGAGACCCCCTGCTACAATATACTAGTAATACAATTTAAATTTAAAAAAAAAATTAGGTCGAGATTTGCGCAGAGAGAGGCGGCTCTCTCTCTCTGCAGCGGATACAACTCGCCAGATGAGCCCTTTACACAGGAGCGATCATCTCATCGCCGGCTACTCGCCATTTTTGCAAATGTTGCTATCACTGGTATTCGGGGCTTTCTGCATACCGTGATAGCAACGCTGTCAAAAATGGGGATTTAAAAACCCTGGCGATATTTTTTCTATCAGTCTTTACTGCATGAGGCCCACAGATTGAAAAAATGCTTTAGTATGATAAGTATTAGCACCATTGAGGAGAATTGTAGTAAATTAAACCAATCATTGGTGATTTTTCTTCAATTATATTCACTCATTTGGTTTCCATGACTTAGGGAACATTTATATGTTGAACATTGTGAATGTTTAAGGTGACAATTTAATACACGGCAATCTGTCTACTGTAGGTGTGAATCACAGGGGATCATTGGGAGGCAGAAGAAGGTTAATGATTTATTTATTTTCTAGGTCAATCTTTCATTCCTAATCGTCGGCACTGGATATGTTCCTTTAACAAGCTAGAACATTCTGTCAGTTCATATTATCCAATTATTACACAGCAGAATAGCTGTTATATACCCGCTTAAATGTTTTTCATCAGGGTACCTTTTTGTAAATTATAAATGGAAAGTGCTTCCTAAAACAATGTGAACTGTTTGCAGTGGCATTTAATGGGTTACATATAGGAGTTTGACACAATTAGAAAAAATAAAGTATACATTTTTGTAAAAATATATCAAATGTTTTTACAATTTGTACCTAATCTCTTCTGACAAGACTGTTTTTAAACTGGTGTTTAAAATACTGGTCACTCTTCTTTTCCCCTGTTATTGTTATGTTGCAGCAAATTAAGCAGCTATCATTAGTTAAAAAAAATAGAGTGAGAGAACATTAATGACAATAAAAGGTTCAAATTATAGGGTAAGGTAAGATAATCAATTTATTGATCATTTATTTAAAAACCTGTTTTGCCTGCTTTGTGTGTCTGCCCCCTGAATTCCATAGAATATGTTTAGATTATAATCGCCAGTTTTGCTATGGGTCGTGTGCAACTTGAGAAAGCGCCACTTAGGTGCAAAACACATGGGCGGGTTTCTTGGACTTTTCCTATTTTCTGTATACTGTAGATCTCATTAGAGAACTTTATATTTCTTCATAATCCGTGTTCCCGTGCTAAGTCCGGTACCCCATATTCAGTTTGCTGCTGCTCCGTATTTTCTTTCTACTCGTGTGCAACTAAGGCCCGGACCATGGTCAATTCGCCCGCACTGAGGCGTGCGAAGCCTGTAGGAAAGCGGATGCTTTCCCTGGCCATGGTCGACAGGCTGTGGGGGGCGTTCCTAGGGGCGGTACGGAGCTGGTTCGCCCTCATTGGACAAACCGCTCACGTGACCCGAGTGTCGCGCCAAGAAATCAGTTTCAACTGATTTCTTGCGCAACGCGTGCCCCCTCTGCCTCCGCCCGCGTGCACTCGCATGGTCTATGGGCGCGATCAATGCCTTAAGGCAGTCTGATCGCGCCCTGTGCGGACGCCTCCGCACGGTCTCCCACACCATGGACTCAGCCTAATAATCCACTGTTTGGCTCTCATTGCATAGTTTTCAATGTCCTCATTTCAAGTTAAAGTAATGATGGCCTAATTCAGTAAGGTCCGATAACAACTGCCATTAAAACCAATGACCTCACTGAACAAGGCCTGTAAACGTGGCCATTTTAGTGAGAATGTTCAAGCAAAATGTAGGGGTTATCACAGCAATAGGTGTTGAGCACAAACAAAAAACTCAAACTTGTATAATATTTCTAGCACTTGTGTGTATCAAAATAATCACCGGACAAACCTAGCACAAACTTTCTATGTCTATAGATTAGGTCCCCTTGTATTCACGTTTTGAGTTTTTAGTATCATGGAGAAAAACCTGTCGTGTGTGTAGCCCTGTTTCCTACTGAATACAGTATACTACCAATGCTGTATAACCTGTTGGCTCGCAGGGCCCAAGTCTCTGCCACGGAGAGCCTGGGGCAATGTATATGTATGGATTATATCTTATCAGATGAAGCGCCTCCACCTGCGATGGCTCCCAGCAGAGCAGGAGTTGTGCCTTGCAGGACAATAACACAATACTACTCACACAGCAGGTAAAAGAAACAGTAGCTTTACTATCGGTAACCATAACCATGCATATATGTATCATAACCCATCAGCATTTCTCCCTAAGGAGACACATTAGTTAACGCGTCTCGCAGGACGCGACCTTGCACCGTGCTCCCACCCAGTGTCCAACACCCCGTAACACGAACCCCAAAGATAAGTTTGTAGGTGTGTGACTGCGCAGCCACTAATATGAGCAATGTTATAGTTGGTGCACTTTATGAATGTTACCTGCCGAGCGCTCCTGCGCTCGGGCCCGCAAACAGACTTCACAAAGGATCCGACGACGCGGAGCTGCCTGTGATACCTTCCGGGGCGATCCCACCCAGATGGCTGATGATATGCCTGAAGAGGTCTGGTCCCAAACCTCTGGGATGGTGCTGTGACAGTCTCTGTGTCTTTAGCAGCTTCACTCACTAACGTGACAGGTTCCTATTCTAGGGCCTGTCCCTACATTAACTCTGACTAACTGTGACTCAGGGCCTATCTGGGCCTGGGGGTGTACAGGCCTAGTGTAGAGGCTACTTGCCTCTCTACACACTGAGCTCCTTCCTCGTCCCCCTCTCGATCTTCTCTGATCAGCGTGCTTCCCTGCGCAACCTCCTAACCTCTTCCTGCTAAGCTCCTGTCTCCCTATTGGCTCCCTGGCATCACCTGGTCTGACTGAGGCTCATGGGACTTGTAGTCTCCAATGCTATGCCCCCTCTGGTTGGTCCGTGCTTCGCACGCTACTGCAGCCACTCTCTGCTCATACGCGCACTCTCTACTGACGCCATCTCCTCCAAGACTCGCTGCGCATGTGCAAGTACCAAAATGGCGGCGCCCTGAATGCTCGGGCCGCCGCGGAGCCTCCGGTGCACCGGAGCGCTCCCTGCACGCTCTGCAACCTTCCCTTAATCTCCCATTGCAGCGGAGATAAGGGTGAACCTGGGGGACCTGGCTACATGTGTAAAATGGAAAGACACCACCCATGACAATCACGGCTCCAGAGACTCTAATGATATATATATTTATATTATAATCCACGGCAGAGTTAGAAGAAAACTGAAAGGCACATCCACCATGTTTTTATATGATGCTCTATGGCAGGCCTGCACAACATACGGCCCGCGACGGACCCCCTTCACCCCCCTTCCCTCCCCTTCCCTGGTAAGGACACAAGGAGCGCGCTCCAGCATTAAGTAGGAGCGCGCTCCAGCAGTGTCTGTGTGACCGCGCTCTCTCCCCCCTCAGCCTGCTCCAGCAGGGTGACGCGCTTTAGCAGGGTAGCGCGACCCGGAACTTCCGGGTCTGCTGCTAGATCGCGCATCTCTTGCGCTTCCCTCACGCTTACCTGCCGCCATCTCTGTTGCCGCCGCAGCCATCGTTGTCAGGTAAGCATGGGGAGGGGGTAGTTCATTCATGCGGGGGGCTGCTGCTGAAATGGAATTGGCTGGGGGGCTGCTGACATGGGGGGGGCTGCTGACATGGGATGGGGGGGCTGATGACATGCTGACATTGGAGGGGGGGGACTGCTAACATGGGAGGGGGGGCTGCTGACACGGGATGGGGGGACTGCTGACATGGGAGGGGGGCTGCTGACATGGGAGGGGGGGCTGCTGAAATGGAATGACCTGGGGGGGCTTCTGACATGGAATGGGCTGGGGGGGCTGCTGACATGGGAGGGGGGCTGCTGACATGGGAGGGGGGCTGCTGAAATGGAATGGGCTGGGGGGGCTTGTGACATGGAATGGGCTGTGGGGGCTGCTGACATTGGGGTGCTGTTGACATGGGGGGGCTGCTGACATGGGGGGCTGCTGACATGGGGGGCTGCTGAAATGGAATGGGCTGGGGGCTGCTGATATGGGCTGTGGGTGGCTGCTGAAATGGGCTGGGGCTGCTGATATGGGCTGTGGGGGCTGTTGTGGGGGGCTGCTGAAATGGGCTGTGGGGCTCGACTCTGTTTTCCTTGTGAGTGGGGAGAGTGGTGTGAGTTGCAGGGGGGGAGAGTGATGTGAGGTGCAGGGGGGATAGTGATGTGAGGTGCAGGGGGGAGAGTGATGTGAGGTGCAGGGGGGGGAGAGTGATGTGAGGTGCAGGGGGGAGAGTGATGTGAGGTGCAGGGTGGGTGGGAGAGTGATGTGAGTTGCAGCGGGGGGTAGAAGAGTGATGTGAGTGGCCGGGGGGGGAGTGATGTGAGGTGCAGGGGTGGAGAGTGATGTGAGGTACAGGGGGGGAGAGTGATGTGAGGTCCAGGGGGGGAGAGTGATGTGAGGTGCAGGGGGAGAGTGATGTGAGGTGCAGGGGGGGGGGATGTGTGTGGTGTGCAGGTGGTATTGTGTGTTTGATGTGGAGGGGTAGTACTATGTGTATGGGTAGGGGGAGAGATGGGGGTATGAGAGATCGATGGGGAGTTTCGCAAATGTTGGTGATGGGTTTTGGAGGAGATATGATGAGGATGATGAGGATGATGAGGATGATGAGGATGATGAGGATGATGAGGATGATGAGGATGATGAGGATGATGATGATGATGATGAAGGGTGCTGGGGGAGATATATATGAGGATGATGATGAGAGGTGCTGGAGGAGAGATGATGATGATGATGATGATGATAATTTTACCCGTGCAGCCCAAATCTTTTTTCCTTGGAGCAGTTCGGCCCTTCTCCCTGTACAAGTTGTGCAGGCCTGCTCTATGGTGTCACAGGGTTGCAAATGAAGTGGAAGATGTTTCTGCCAAAAAGAGGCTTTAAAAAGAAAACATGTTGACTTGGGTGACAGAAATGTATTGAGTTCTAATAAATTCATTACATATATTTAAATAATGCGTACACTCTGTGGTTGCAGGTTTAGGAAACCCATCATCAAACTGTATGGTGAAGAACCCAATAACATTGCTTGCAGACATTTTTATAACATATTTTATCAGGGAGTAATAAAATGAGAGTTACCTCTCGTTTTCAAGTATGTTCAAATATTTTGAAGTTGACCAATACTTTTCCATATAATCATAACTCTAACATTCCATGAAATGTCTGTGAATTGAATGTATAACCTCTGTTCATTTAATGTAACTGTATCAGGGTAATCCCCTTACCTCCATAGGGAGACGGTTCTGTGGCTCGGGAGGATCGGGGAAAGTTGCGGCAGCCATCTTGCGGTTGGCGCCGCATGTTAGATATGGGCGGTGTGTAGCGCGGTGGCCATCTTGGGACTGGTGCGGCCGGAAGGAAGAGGTAGAGACTGACAAGATTTCCTCTGCGGTACAGGGGTGACCTTGTTAGAGGATCTGGAGCCAGAGAGGAGGAAGGTAGTGTCCGTGGAGCCTGTCAAGTTTCCGGACTAGGCTCAAAGCCTGTCCCAAGCCCAAGGTAGTTTCTCTCTCACATTAGAAGGTGTGCACGGCTGGCCCTATGTAGAGATAGCTCCCGGTAGTTAGGGAACAGAGCGGAGCAGACCGGAGCGCAGAGGGAGGCTTCCCACTGCGGCCTGTGAACCAGCCATCACCTGGACCCTAAGGTGTGAGGGGCTTCTGTTGTAGACCCCACAATATGGGACCCTGTAGCTGTTCTTGCCCTTGCTGGAAAGTGTGGCGTGGCTAGACCTTAAGCCAGGAAGGTATTGTGCACCAACGCAAGGGGGAAGGGTAGGGCTGACCTCACACACACTGGGAGGCTTTGCTTGCGGGACACTGGGTTACAGGTGCATAAGCACCCTAGGTACTATTAGGGCTAGCTACCCCAGGACTATTACTGTTACTATTTGTTATTGCGTGAATTGTGTTGTGAGTGTCATGCTATGATTTCTGTGGGACCACAGAAAAGGAGTTATATTATATTTGATTGTGAGTGTGTTATTGGGGGTATACCCTAGGTATACGAGTTCCTATGAGGAGTCATCCTATTACCCAGGATCCTCATAGATGGAGGCGTTGCAGCCTATAGAGATATACATGACACACAGTCACCCCAGGCTCCCTATGAGCGGAAGCACAGGCCTTCTGTATGCCAAACAGGTAGCACCAGTACTGCAGAAGTCGCTGATTCCCTTAGGTTGGGGGAACACCTTTTACATTTTGAGGTGCTGCTGAGATCTAAAATCTGAGAAGTAGGCAAGGCAAGCTTGGCATCTAAGGGATCTTCATATGAAAAATGAGAGGTGCCTGAAAAACACAGTATCAGGGCCTTTGCAAGAGGAATTATGGGTGGTGTACCTGGGGTTTCTTGGGTTCCGAGGGACCAGAACCCTCTGTAAGGGGAAACCATAACATAAATATCCAACTCCATGCCAGACTGAGAGGTGCTTGATAACCACATAAAAGGGTGATATTCAGAAGGATTATGTGTAGGGTATCTGGGATTTGCTGGGGCTCAAGGGGACCAAAATCGCCTACAATATATCTATCCACCAATAGTGCTCAACAGTATGTGCGGGTAGCGTCCCAGGGGGGACTCTCGAAAATCAAGAGGCCAGAACCTCCGTTTAAAGGAGCTACAGTCATATAATAGCGGCTCCCGCCAACATGGGAGAACCGCGTGTTAAGCTTTGCAAGATGCAAGCTTTTTCTGCTGGAAAACTATCTGGGATCGGCGTGAAAACTAAGCTCCGTCCATAGCTAGTGCTTGGTTCGGCACGAAAACGGATGCGCGCCCACCTGTTAGTGCCTGGACTCCTGGATCCACCAGGGGGAGGAGGCACAGAGCTAATTGAACATTGCGTGTCACCCCTAGGGGAAGCTGGACGAGAGCTACCGCACCCTCAGTTGCACTTGGGGAATCAGCACAGTGAGAACTATTCAGGACTGCTCCTCGTCATATTACCACTATGGCTGAGAAGACCCTTGTACAACATAATGGAGAGGACTTTCTCCAATGTATCTGTTCCAACTGTGACTACCCTGGCGGAGAAGTGACCATTAAGTCCCGCTGTAAGAGATGTGGGATGCCCCAGATTCAGCTCAAGGTTCTGCCGACACCAATGCCGGGCTAGAAGGAAGTACGGGCCTTCCAAACCACTATATGCGAGCTGCAAAGACTCATGAGGCAAGCTACCCCCAGGGAGGAGCAGAGTTGTCTTATGGCCATCTACAATTTATCCCACCCAGAACAGAGAGTATCAAATGCGGCCTATCTTCAAACTTATGCCGACTGGACTGAAGAAGCGGGAACGGATGCTCCCAGAGAACCGTGTGTCCCTGCTCAGGACTGTATAGACAATTTACCTAGTGAAGTGACCGCCAAGGAAGAGCCGGGTTCACTTCCGCTGGTGGTGCAGGAGCGAGACCGCTGCATGCAGGCTGCCGTCAGCGATGCCGAGGTGTCCCAGTCATCTTCCTCAGTTAACGTGTCTGATGCTGCGTTGGAGAAAGGCGAGGTGTAGGGCTCCATTGCGATGCTCCGGCCAGAGTGTCATTCCCTCATTGCCGGCGTGGAGATAACAGCAATCCGGAACAAGCGGGACCGCTGTCCAGTATCCGTGATGTCATCAGAGGCGACCTCACCCAAGCGAAGGACTTCGAAAGACCTGGAGGATCCTCGTGAGGCATCGGAGGTGCCTGCTCCCGGACGGGAGAACCAAGCAGATGCAGCGACACAGCGAAGCAGGGAAGATGCGCTTGATTTCCAGGTTCCTGAGACAACTACAGCCCGCGGATCAGTGAGAGTGCTATGGCCCAGCTGGTGCCAGCGGAGGAATCCATCGTGGAGGTACCGGCCTGTACTGCTTCCTCTTCTCCCGCAGATGTCACCACCCTTCCGGTGCAACCAGAAGTCTTCATCGTGGATGCAGCCGCTGGGGTGGATGTGGAAACCGTGACCCCCGCTCCGGGGGGTAAGACTGAAATCGACCAATTCCTTCAACAGAGCCATGCTTGTGGGAAGGCCAAGGAGAATAAGGGTACTAAGGACTCCTATGCTCATCAAGATCTTGCGGTTGTGGGCTGAGGTAGGCATGAGGTCACCGACAACTCTGGACATAGTTCTGCGCCTAAGGCCTCCCCAGACAATTCTCAGGATACTGACCGTATATTTAAATCTTCCCAGGACTGTAGGGTATGGGATGAATTTGATAACTATGCGGCTGGGGGTCGAATGCCTGAGAGGGATCAGTCAGTTCAGATAGATCCAGACCCTCATCTGTTGTAGGTTCTGTGTGTGATTTCAGTTCAAAATGTGGGGCAGTTGTTACCTTGGTGGGACCCTATGTTTCAGGGTTATGTACGCCATATGAATAGAACCCTTTTTTTGTTAATTACAGGGGATACAGTGGACCATTGGTGGGCGGAAGGGGAGTTCACTGCTGAAGAAACAGCAGAGACTCTCAGAGAGCAAGATAAGGATATTAAACTAGGGATGATATCACCTTCAGGATTGAAGGTGTGTATCAGGAGAAAATCCCCACTAAACCAATGTTTTGGGTGCTGCCAGGGCAAGCCTGTGGGCATAATTTAATTAAAAATAGTAGGGCATATAGGATAGTGGTACAAAGGTATAGAAAGTCCCATGGGTTCGACTACCCCTACATATCTGAGCCCTTAATGCGAGAGGCAGAGGCACATAGAGAAGAGTGGGTCAGGGATGCTGTCCTGGACTTTCTAGCTTGCCGGTGTAATGTACCCTGTTATTGTAATGAGGAGAAAGTGTTATACCTCATAAGAGTATGGAAAGTGGGGAGAAAAATCTATATAGATGGAGTACCTGATGTTGAGGGTAGGTTAGTTCGCAAATCTGACCCAAAATATTATTACGGAATATGGGTAGACATTCTCCAGTTAGGAAAAATCCTGTTGTGTTTGTATGCACTAATGTTATGATCTTATATTTTCCTGTTTCTCCAATTAAGGATGGTCCATAAATTAGATGTCTCAGCGGGGGCGTGAGTTCCACCAGGGGAAGCTTGTTGCCAGGAACCCCCATGGCTACTAATTCTCTGCCTAACACGTAAGCCTTGGTACCAGTGCAGGCAGTGTTAGGATTAAATCTATGCCCTGCTGCTGTAAACAGCTCACTTGAATGACAGGGGGGTGGCTTAAGACCTAAGTACTGCCTATACAGGGCTGAGACCTGGAGCCCCTCGCCTTGTAACAAAAATGAGCTTTAGCCAAATGTAGTAGTCTGTTCTACCTTCATGGGGAGTGGGGTGTGTTGTTCTATCCTGAACCAGGGACCTGGTGCCAGGCCTTCCCTCCCTCAGGGTAGTGGGAGCCACTACCCCATACTCCACTAGGGAGTGTGGGAGATGAGGATATACCACTGGGGCCTCAAGCCCTTGGGGATGATTCCAGGGACACAGAGGTGACCATGCATGCTGTGTGCTGTGATGATGTACTTTCAATAAATACTACGTTCTGGTTTTACTCCTGCCTGAGGCTGCAGTCTTTCAGGGGGAGGGAAAGGTTTGCTACAGGGAGAAGGAGTGGCTCAGTGAGTAAAGACACTGACTGGCACTGAGTTTGAAGCAGGGGAACCTTCTGACCTTGAGCAAGTCACTTTATCTCCCTGTGCCTCAAGCACCAAAAAATAGATTGTAAGCTCCACGGGGCAGGGACCTGTGCCTGCAAAATGTCTCTGTAAAACTAGCAGCGCTATACAAGAACATGCTATTATTATTATTACAGGGACTGCACCTATCTACGATAGGCCCTGCGGGAATGGAGGCGCTGCACCGAAGAAGGTGAGGGTTACCGATCCCAAAAGCCTGTTCTGTTCATCCCCAACTAACATCGGCGGAAGCTCAGGCCCTTCTGTAAACCTACAGTGAGCACCACAACACCAGGTAGCAGGGAATTTCCTTAAGGTAGGGGAACACCGGTTACATAACCATGTATTTTTATCATAACTTTATGCCCAGGACATACTTGACAACGAGAGGTAACAACCCTCAATGTATTACTTCCTGATAAAACATTAAATAATATGTACTTTTTTTGTTGATTAATGCAACTTTTTTTATTTCCTACATGCATCGAATAAAAGTGCATACATTTAATGTGTTGCGTGTACTTCTTTTTAAGAAAAATAAAATACAATTAATAACATTAGATAACTGTACAACAATGTTGAATTTGCTTCGCCAGTTGCACAGATTTGAGTTCAACAAGTCTGTCTTACTACTGTGTGGATTGAGGAGAGCACTTCAAGTTAAAGCATTAATGAAATCAGGATCCCTCCCTCTAGTCAGATCAAGTCTCGGTAAAAACCAAGCAGCTTCCATGACGAAGGAAGTTAAAACAGCTTAAGCCTGCGTAAATATAAGCATCAACATGAAAGCAGCTTGACCTTGCTACAGTGTATCTGTCTTAAGTATCTCAATTGCAAGTTGCAACTCTATCCTTAGCACATAGAGAACACAAATAAGAAGTTTCCTTAAAGAGGCCCAGAGCAGCCGCGTTGTACTTTCAAGTTTCGGAATTATTTAACTCCAAATCACAGAAGGCCTAACACTACAAGTACTTTGTTTGGGCTATTTTTCCCTGGGCTTATCCCCTTGTGGTGAATAACAGGCTTAATGCTTACAAGTATACCCCTAACCTGTGAAGACTAAGAAGCATTTGATGGCACCATTTAGGACTTAGCAGTGGCTTTACACATCAGACCACACCGAGTTATTTGATCTAGTGTTGTTGTATAAAACCAGAGGCTAAACAGAAGAAACGAATGCTAATTAATGGCCTGTGTTTGGGAGAAAAATATTAAAATGCCACTAGAAATGTATAAGAAGAAAATGATAATCCACTGTTTGGCTCTTATTGCATAGTTTTCTATGTCCTTATTTCAAGTCAAAATAATGATGGCCTTATTCAATAAGGTCAGAAAAAAACTGCCATTTAAACCAATGACCTCATTAAATAAAGCTCATAAACTAGGGTTACCATAAGTCCATATTTTCCTGGACATGTCTGAGAGGAGGAGGCAGGGGGCTGAGAGGAGAAGGCAGGGGGCTGAGAGGAGGAGGCAGGGGGCTGAGAGGAGGAGGCAGGGGGCTGAGAGGAGGAGGCAGGGGGTCTGAGAGGAGGAGGCAGGGGGTCTGAGAGGAGGAGGCAGGGGGCTGAGAGGAGGAGGCAGGGGGCTGAGAGGAGGAGGCAGGGGGTCTGAGAGGAGGAGGCAGGGGGCTGAGAGGAGGAGGCAGGGGGTCTGAGAGGAGGAGGCAGGGGGCTGAGAGGAGGAGGCAGGGGGCTGAGAGGAGAAGGCAGGGGGCTGAGAGGAGGAGGCAGGGGGCTGAGAGGAGGAGGCAGGGCGCTGAGAGGAGGAGGCAGGGGGCTGAGAGGAGGAGGCAGGGGGCTGAGAGGAGGAGGCAGGGGGCTGAGAGGAGGAGGCAGGGGGTCTGAGAGGAGGAGGCAGGGGGCTGAGAGGAGGGGGCTGAGAGGAGGAGGCAGGGGGCTGAGAGGAGGAGGCAGGGGGTCTGAGAGGAGGAGGCAGGGGGTCTGAGAGGAGGAGGCAGAGGGTCTGAGAGGAGAAGGCAGGGGGTCTGAGAGGAGGAGGCAGGGGGGCTGAGAGGAGGAGGCAGGGGGCTGAGAGGAGAAGGCAGGGGGCTGAGAGGAGGAGGCAGGGGGTCTGAGAGGAGGAGGCAGGGGGGCTGAGAGGAGGAGGCAGGGGTCTGAGAGGAGAAGGCAGGGGGTCTGAGAGGAGGAGGCAGGGGGTCTGAGAGGAGGAGGCAGGGGGTCCGAGAGGAGAAGGCAGGGGGTCTGAGAGGAGGAGGCAGGGGGGCTGAGAGGAGGAGGCAGGGGGCTGAGAGGAGAAGGCAGGGGGCTGAGAGGAGGAGGCAGGGGGTCTGAGAGGAGGAGGCAGGGGGTCTGAGAGGAGGAGGCAGGGGTCTGAGAGGAGAAGGCAGGGGGTCTGAGAGGAGGAGGCAGGGTGGTCTGAGAGGAGGAGGCAGGGTGGTCTGAGAGGAGGAGGCAGGGGGCTGAGAGGAGGAGGCAGGGGGTCTGAGAGGAGGAGGCAGGGGGCTGAGAGGAGGAGGCAGGGGGTCTGAGAGGAGGAGGCAGGGGGTCTGAGAGGAGGAGGCAGGTGGTCTGAGAGGAGGAGGCAGGGGGCTGAGAGGAGGAGGCAGGGGGTCTGAGAGGAGGAGGCAGGGGGTCTGAGAGGAGGAGGCAGGTGGTCTGAGAGGAGAAGGCAGGGGGTCTGAGAGGAGGAGGCAGGGGGTCTGAGAGGAGGAGGCAGGGGGCTGAGAGGAGGAGGCAGGGGGCTGAGAGGAGGAGGCAGAGGGTCTGAGAGGAGGAGGCAGAGGGTCTGAGAGGAGGAGGCAGGGGGCTGAGAGGAGGAGGCAGGGGGCTGAAAGGAGGAGGCAGGGGGTCTGAGAGGAGGAGGCAGGGGGTCTGAGAGGAGGAGGCAGGGGGTCTGAGAGGAGGAGGCAGGGGCTGAGAGGAGGAGGCAGGGGGTCTGATTGGAGGAGGCAGGGGGTCTGAGAGGAGGAGGCAGGGGGTCTGAGAGGAGAAGGCAGGGGGTCTGAGAGGAGGAGGCAGGGGGCTGAGAGGAGGAGGCAGGGGGTCTGAGAGGAGGAGGCAGGGGGTCTGAGAGGAGGAGGCAGGGGGCTGAGAGGAGGAGGCAGGGGGTCTGAGAGGAGGAGGCAGGGGGCTGAGAGGAGGAGGCAGGGGGCTGAGAGGAGGAGGCAGGGGGTCTGAGAGGAGGAGGCAGGGGGCTGAGAGGAGGAGGCAGGGGGCTGAGAGGAGGAGGCAGGGGGTCTGAGAGGAGGAGGCAGGGGGCTGAGAGGAGGAGGCAGGGGGTCTGAGAGGAGGAGGCAGGGGGTCTGAGAGGAGGAGGCAGGGGGCTGAGAGGAGGAGGCAGGGGGTCTGATTGGAGGAGGCAGGGGGTCTGAGAGGAGAAGGCAGGGGGTCTGAGAAGAGGAGGCAGGGGGCTGAGAGGAGGAGGCAGGGGGGCTGAGAGGAGGAGGCAGGGGGTCTGAAAGGAGGAGGCAGGGGGCTGAGAGGAGGAGGCAGGGGGTCTGAAAGGAGGAGGCAGGGGGCAGAGAGGAGGAGGCAGGGGTCTGAAAGGAGGAGGCAGGGGGCTGAGAGGAGGAGGCAGGGGGTCTGAGAGGAGGAGGCAGGGGGCTGAGAGGAGGAGGCAGGGGGTCTGAGAGGAGGAGGCAGGGGCTGAGAGGAGGAGGCAGGGGGCTGAGAGGAGGAGGCAGGGGGTCTGAGAGGAGGAGGCAGGGGGTCTGAGAGGAGGAGGCAGGGGGCTGAGAGGAGGAGGCAGGGGGTCTGAGAGGAGGAGGCAGGGTGTCTGAGAGGAGGAGGCAGGGGGCTGAGAGGAGGAGGCAGGGGGTCTGAGAGGAGGAGGCAGGGGGTCTGAGAGGAGAAGGCAGGGGGTCTGAGAGGAGGAGGCAGGGGGCTGAGAGGAGGAGGCAGGGGGTCTGAAAGGAGGAGGCAGGGGGCTGAGAGGAGGAGGCAGGGGGGCTGAGAGGAGGAGGCAGGGGGTCTGAAAGGAGGAGGCAGGGGGCTGAGAGGAGGAGGCAGGGGGTCTGAGAGGAGGAGGCAGGGGGCTGAGAGGAGGAGGCAGGGGGTCTGAGAGGAGGAGGCAGGGGGCTGAGAGGAGGAGGCAGGGGGCTGAGAGGAGGAGGCAGGGGGTCTGAGAGGAGGAGGCAGGGGTCTGAGAGGAGGAGGCAGGGGGTCTGAGAGGAGGAGGCAGGGGGTCTGAGAGGAGGAGGCAGGGGGCTGAGAGGAGGAGGCAGGGGGTCTGAGAGGAGGAGGCAGGGGGTCTGAGAGGAGAAGGCAGGGGGCTGAGAGGAGGAGGCAGGGGGTCTGAGAGGAGGAGGCAGGGGGCTGAGAGGAGGAGGCAGGGGGGCTGAGAGGAGGAGGCAGGGGGTCTGAGAGGAGGAGGCAGGGGGCTGAGAGGAGGAGGCAGGGGGTCTGAGAGGAGGAGGCAGGGGTCTGAGAGGAGGAGGCAGGGGGTCTGAGAGGAGGAGGCAGGGGGTCTGAGAGGAGGAGGCAGGGGGTCTGAGAGGAGGAGGCAGGGGGTCTGAGAGGAGGAGGCAGGGGTCTGAGAGGAGGAGGCAGGGGTCTGAGAGGAGGAGGCAGGGGGTCTGAGAGGAGGAGGCAGGGGGGCTGAGAGGAGGAGGCAGGGGGTCTGAGAGGAGGAGGCAGGGTGTCTGAGAGGAGGAGGCAGGGGTCTGAGAGGAGGAGGCAGAGGGCTGAGAGGAGGAGGCAGGGGACTGAGAGGAGGAGGCAGGGGGTCTGAGAGGAGAAGGCAGGGGGTCTGAGAGGAGGAGGCAGGGGGCTGAGAGGAGGAGGCAGGGGGCTGAGAGGAGGAGGCAGGGGGTCTGAGAGGAGGAGGCAGGGGGTCTGAGAGGAGGAGGCAGGGGGCTGAGAGGAGGAGGCAGGGGGCTGAGAGGAGGAGGCAGGGGGTCTGAGAGGAGGAGGCAGGGGACTGAGAGGAGGAGGCAGGGGGTCTGAGAGGAGGAGGCAGGGGGCTGAGAGGAGGAGGCAGGGGGTCTGAGAGGAGGAGGCAGGGGGTCTGAGAGGAGGAGGCAGGGGTCTGAGAGGAGGAGGCAGGGGGTCTGAGAGGAGGAGGCAGGGGGTCTGAGAGGAGGAGGCAGGGGACTGAGAGGAGGAGGCAGGGGGTCTGAGAGGAGGAGGCAGGGGGCTGAGAGGAGGAGGCAGGGGGTCTGAGAGGAGGAGGCAGGGGTCTGAGAGGAGGAGGCAGGGGTCTGAGAGGAGGAGGCAGGGGGTCTGAGAGGAGGAGGCAGGGGGGCTGAGAGGAGGAGGCAGGGGGTCTGAGAGGAGGAGGCAGGGGGTCTGAGAGGAGGAGGCAGGGGTCTGAGAGGAGGAGGCAGAGGGCTGAGAGGAGGAGGCAGGGGACTGAGAGGAGGAGGCAGGGGGTCTGAGAGGAGAAGGCAGGGGGTCTGAGAGGAGGAGGCAGGGGGCTGAGAGGAGGAGGCAGGGGGCTGAGAGGAGGAGGCAGGGGGTCTGAGAGGAGGAGGCAGGGGGTCTGAGAGGAGGAGGCAGGGGGCTGAGAGGAGGAGGCAGGGGGCTGAGAGGAGGAGGCAGGGGGTCTGAGAGGAGGAGGCAGGGGGACTGAGAGGAGGAGGCAGGGGGTCTGAGAGGAGGAGGCAGGGGGCTGAGAGGAGGAGGCAGGGGGGTCTGAGAGGAGGAGGCAGGGGGTCTGAGAGGAGGAGGCAGGGGTCTGAGAGGAGGAGGCAGGGGGCTGAGAGGAGGAAACTAGGTCTGAGAGGAGGCAGGGGGTCTGAGAGGAGAAGGCAGGGGTCTGAGAGGAGGAGGCAGGGGGTCTGAGAGGAGGAGGCAGGGGACTGAGAGGAGAAGGCAGGGGGTCTGAGAGGAGGAGGCAGGGGGTCTGAGAGGAGGGGGCAGGGGGGCTGAGAGGAGAAGGCAGGGGGCTGAGAGGAGGAGGCAGGGGGCTGAGAGGAGGAGGCAGGGGGCTGAGAGGAGGAGGCAGGGGGTCTGAGAGGAGGAGGCAGGGGGCTGAGAGGAGGAGGCAGGGGGCTGAGAGGAGAAGGCAGGGGGTCTGAGAGGAGGAGGCAGTGGGTCTGAGAGGAGGAGGCAGGGGGTCTGAGAGGAGGAGGCAGGGGTTCTGAGAGGAGGAGGCAGGGGGCTGAGAGGAGTAGGAGAAGGGGAGCTGTAAGCAGGAGGAGGGAAGCTGTGAGGTTGAGGGGGACTGTTAGGCCATATCACTAGTTCTTATAGATACTCAATATGAACGACATGCAGTGCACGGCATATATAACACATTAATACAATGCAAATTGGCAGATACTGGTGCAAATACACCTCCCTCCCCCCCTGCCGCCCCCCTGCTGCCCTGTGGAGTGTCCTCTTTTTTAATGTTCAGATATGGTGACCCTATATAGACTTGACAATTTGGTGAGACTGTTTCTTCAAAATTTAGGGATTATCACAGCTTTGAGAACAAAGAAAGTGAAAATGAATTTATTTTACATAATTTTTTAACAAATTTGCACTCCTGTTAAAAGTCTATCAGAGAGCTTGTCACAGAACCCATACTGAATATAAACATGACAACACGGTTGGATATAAATCTTTAAATGTTTTAATATACAATAGGGGACAGTAGGAGAATTCCCGTTAACAAAATAATCACATAATACAATATAATGTACACAACTCATGAGTCACACAATTCCTTCCTTCTTAAAGCAGCAGTTCAAGCAATATCCTACATGTGTGTTTTTTTAATAAATCAGTTCTGTACTGTGAGAAAATACTTGTAGCATTTACATAAAAAAAATGTTTTAAAGACATTTTTTTATGTTTCTAATGTAGGAAGCATTTCCAAAATGATAGCCCCTTCCCCTTCTGATAGGCTCTGGCTCTTGAGCCCCGCCCACTCTCTAGCAGTGCACCAATTGTATCTAGTAACTGCCCAGTCACATAATATTCCAAGAACTACATTTCCCGTAATGCTAAATTAAATAGCCCGGAGCAAGCGATTGATTACAGGAGAACGGATCGATCTGCAGCTTAGCTAATCACTTGTCAGTGTGTAGGTTGTATTGATGCACATATTGAATGTGAATATATATATATATATTTATTTATTTATTTATTTATTTATTTTTAAACGGCAGGTTTAACTGCACCTTTAAAATATACACCAAAGCTGAATTTTTAATAAAAGTAACGACATGAATCATTTTTTTGGATGCTTAAATTACTTATATCTGTTCAGAAATCTTAATGACTTCTGCCATTTTGAAAGCAGCTGACTTTTTTTTATCACCTTTGCTCACCAGCAACCTTGCTACAACAGAATTCACAAATTATAATCACATAAATGTATAATCTGTCCACTAGGTGGCACACATTTGCCCTGTAAAAAAAAAAAAAAAAAAAAAAAAAAAAAAAGTAGACTAGATGCAGTGCATATAATATAGACCCCCTGGTTGGCAGATTGAGGAACATCACCACCACTGAAATGATGCAGCAGTGTTATAAATTTTAGGCAGAGAAAACAAGGGGGCTAAATTCACATATGTAATGTATGCATTAGGATAGGAAGGATATTTTCTCACCATATCCCATCTGTAAGAAATTATGCTACTGTGCGCTGAAAGCAATATTTTCATTATACCGCACTTACAATGTGAGCCCTGAGCAGTGCAGACAGAATTTTACAGACACTACATTTCTGCCCCAGAGAGCTTAGACTCATTTATTTAGTGCCAGAGTCAAACTGACTTGCCCAGTGTCACAATGAGATGAGAACTGACACTGGAATTCTTTTTTTGATCGAAACAGTGTCCTTAAATATTCATCCTCAGCTGAATAACATTATGTTTATTAAAACCCTTCTCTGCCAGCACAACATTCCATAGTAATGTAATTATAGGCAGTGCTGCTGACAACTTCCTGGGCCCCGGGTTGTTGAGCAGGGGGAGGGGGCCCTGCACGCGACCCCCACCCTCCGCCCCCTCTCTCACACACACACGCACAAACTTCTCCCTCTCACTTCCCACCTCTCGCTCAATCACACACTCCATCTCTCACTCTACCCCATTCTCCCTCTCTCCCCCCTCCCCCCTCTCTCTCCTCTCTCTCCCCCTCTCTCTCCCCCTCTCTCTCTCACATCATCCTTTCCCACATCCTCCTTTACTCTCCCCCCTCACTCTCTGGGAATATCTGCCCTGCCATTGGCTGCGCGCCGACCACATGGCCACGTTGCGGCACAGTAAGTCAAAATTCTTGTCTTCCAGGCTAGCGTATGCGTCACAGCAGGGGGGCGCAAACTTTTTTCCCTGCGCTCGCTACCGGCGGTCCCCTCACTCTCCCGCGCCCCCCCTAAACCCCACTCACCTGCGCTCCGGCGTCATGACGTCACGTTGCCATAGCAACGTGACGTCACAGGACCTCGCAGCGTGATTTTGACGCCGCGTTGCCATGGCGATGCAGGAAGGAAGCCGCCGGAGCCTAGGTAAGTTAAGGTTTACAGAGGCCCTGCAGCTCCCCCGGCACTTAATTTAAGTGCCTTTGGGAAGCGCGCGGGGCCTCTACAAACCACGCGCCCCCCCACCAGCAGTTTCGCGCCCCCACTGGAGGTCGCTCCCCCAGTTTGCGCACCGCTGCGTCACAGCACTTTGCGCACCCACACACACACAGCCACTGGGGCCCTCCCATAGAGGGCGGTGCTGTGGTGTGTGGCGCGCATGCACCGCCGTGACCACCGGGCAGAATTAGATGTAACAAGGCCATCATCCTGTCATGTGATTCCAACTGCTCCCAGACAGGCAGGTGTCTGAAGCTGCAATATAATAGATACAAGAGAGGATGTGAACTCAAATGTACTGTATTGTGATGGTTTAAGAAAAGGGAAAACACCCTGGCGCATGAATTAGGATCTGATATATGTATTTTTTTAAGCAATACTGGTATGGCCGAGGTTGCAGAAGAAATGTATATGCAGTTTGAATGATAAAAATGTAATAAACAACAATACAATTAAATGATTACTAACATTCGTATTTCACAAAACAAAATATTTGTAAACCTATACCTTGATAAAGCTTAATCAGTTACCTGCAATCTACAATCTATACTATAATTCTAAGTTGGATTCCGTCTGTTTGCTTGTATGTCAGAAGCATCGAAATCTCACAAACAGCACCACGTAGCACACGAAACTTTCACTGTACATTCTGCTGCGGAATTTGTAGGTCAATGCAACTATTTTTAGCTTCCTATGTCACTCACCTCCCAAATTATGGACATTCTAAGTTTCACTCGGCTGCCCAGCAAATCTGTTACAGCAGAAGCGGGGGAGGGGGCGTGGTTACTAAGGGAGGGGGCATGTCCTTGCCTGGTTCGAGCTGTGTGTGTGTGTCAGTGATTCTTAACCGGGGCTCCGCGGAACCCTGGGTCTCCGTGGAGCAGTCCCAGGGGTTCCGCCTGGCCGCTCACACTCACTGCTGCCCCTGGCTCTCCCCCCTCTACTCTCCTTCTCCTTCTCTCCCTCCTCTCTTCTAGTAGCATGCGTGCAGTCCTCGCTGCCTCAAGCCTCCTGCTGTCTGAGGTATGGGATGGGAGATCTTGGCCTGTGAGCTACGAGGGGGGGTAGAGGGGGATGCGTGGTGTCGGCGAGAGCTGCTGCTTCTTCTGTAATCCTTGCATGTGAACTACAGGGGGGGGGGGGAGAGGGAGGCTGCTTCTTCTGTAAATGTTCTTTGTGTGTGTGTGACTGTGTGTGTGTGTGTGTATCAGACAGTGTGTGACAGACAGTGTGTGTGTGTGTGTGTGTGTGTGACGTGTGTGTGACGTGTGTGATGTGTGTGTGTGACACGTGTGCGTGTGTGACACGTGTGTGACACATGTGTGTGTGTGTGTGTGTGTGTGTGTGTGTGTGTGTGTGTGTGTGTGTGTGTGTGTGTGTGTGTGTGTGACACGTGTGGTGTGTGTGACACGTGTGTGTGTGTGACGTGTGTGTGTGTGAGAGAGTGTGTGGGGAGGGAGAGGAAGGGGGAAGAGAGGGAGGGGAGAGGGAAGGGAGGGGGAGGGAGAGGAAGGGAGAGGAGGAGAGGGGTTGGAGGAGGAGGGAGAGAAGGGGGAGAGGAGAAAGAAGGGGGAGAGAGGAGGGAGAAAGGAGGTGGAGAGGTGCGGAGGAGGGAGAGGAGAGAGAAGGAGGGAGAAAAGGAGGAGGGAGAGAGGGGGAGAGAGAGAGATCGATCTGTGCGGGGTGATGTGAGATACACGGGGGGTGATGTATAAACCAAAATCATTACAAAATATATACACATTGTTTATTCAAAAGTATGAGTTAGTTATTATTTATTACCCCTACTGCTTTACACGTCTATTTTGTGATTTACCCGTTGAACATGTGTCATCCAGATAGGGTTCCCCAAAATTAACGAAATACTTAAAGCGGGGCAGGGGGTGAGGGACATGTGCCGGCAGCGGGGGGAGATGTACCAACAGGGGTGTGTGAAAATGTGCCGCCAGCGTGGGGAGATGTACCAATGGGGGTGGGGGGGGAGATGTGCCAGCAGCGAGGGGACATGCCACAGCAGTGCGGGGAGATGTGCTGCCAGCGGGGGGAGGGGCGGGGACATGTTCCGGCAGCGGGGGGAGACACACACAGACGGACACACACACATATACACACACACAGAGACAAATCTCACCCGCACTACATCCAGCAGCAGAGCGGGGGTGGGGGGGGGGGGGCGGGGAGATGTATTCAATATTACATTTACCAGGCGAAGCCGGGCACGAAAGCTATTACAGTATAAAAATGTACACCATATAACAGAAAATCCAGAATAGGACAGGGCTGTTGGAAAAATGCAGTGTTTATGCATAGACAGATTAGTTCCCAAATGTCCTGATCCTCAGCAAATTGCCTATTTGGTGGATATTATGCACTCTGGCCCAAATATAAAAAATACAAAATACTGGAATGTCTTTGTTTTGGAAGAACACATTGAAGGTGTATTTGGTAAGGTCATATAGCTGATGTTGTCATATTGTGCCTTGTGTTCGACCTGAAGGTTTGTAGTTATTTATCTTCTTAAAGGTGTTGATATCTGAGTAAAATAACTAGCTCAGAGTTATATTACCTCTCTTTAGATTTATGCGTTTCCTTGTGTCGTTTTTGTTGGAGAAGGGATCGTCTAGGCCAAGCATGTCAAACTCAAATGCTAACAAGGGCCAAATAA